>NC_041038.1:6363589-6676382 GCF_900634625.1 Parambassis ranga | reverse complement strand
CATATCACTTATGTTACACTTTGAACAGTGATGAAACAAACTTGAAGCAGACTGCTCATAAAAACTGTAAAATACCTCTATGTACTCCATGTCGATCACAGCTCATATCCTCAAATCTCCAAATATTCAGCATGTATCTGATGTGTGCCAAGATCCCATCTTAGCTTTGTCGTTTTTCCCCAAGCTCCCCAGTGACACAGCCAACCCAGATTTGATATCATACATCAAAACAACCGCAGTTCAAATAAATTTCATGGCAGTTTGTAACCGTGTTTGTCTGGATTCAGATGGCACTACTCAAAATCAATTGTACTATTGATCTCTTAATTATGGAGTCCTAATCCTTAATATTTCAGTCATGACTGCATTACTGATGAAAGTTGGACTTTTTCAGTAGTTTACTCTACACATGGTGCTTGCAAACCATATAAAAAGTATAAAAACACATACTGCAGATTCATTCTTAGGTTGCAGCCTTAAATCATATCATATTACTGTTTTACTGTATCAAAACTACTGATTGCACCTAATGTTAAAAAGCTTGGCTCTAGAGCTTTGTGTGTTTATCAGGTGATGCACACAACACAACACACATGATGCATGTTTCCTCTCCATGTCTAATGTCTACTCTCTCACAAATACATACTTCATTCAGCATTACCTAGCACCAATTCAATGTAATTCTTCAAAAGCCTTTAAAATCACAGTTAAATATTCATGCTGAAACATGGCAGAAATAGCCAGCATTAACAATATTTACATATTACAAAGCAACATAACCTAAATAATATCACAGATTACACACTATTGTGTCTCTACTACAAAAACAAAAAGATTAAGAACAGTGTTTTCTTACTGACCTGGTGGGTCCATGAAGTCAAAGTGCACCAGGTCATCAATACCCAGCTTCTTCAGCTGCAGCACCACAGAGCCCAGATTAGACCGCAGGATCTCTGGATATGTGTTGTCCTGAGCCAATAAAGCCGTACAAAAAAAGCCCAATACAAAGCGAATTAGTCAGGGTGCTTATTATCTACTCATGCATCACTCATGTGTCAACTTGAACAGAGACCGGGAGTCCGGAGAATTTGAAGGGCTATTTAACTTTAAAATCCCTTCTGCTACTCGGCCTGATTTGAAAGAATTAGCCTGTTAAAAGTGGAGAAGTGGGCCTCCACAGGTCCATTTGTTACAAGGCGGCTGTGTCATTAACACAGGTTACATGGAAGGATAGAAAAGGGTGTGGTTTAGGACCAAGCTATTGGAAGTATAATTCAACTGAATGGGCAATAAATCGATTTTATCAATTAATTCAAAATTGCTCTTTAGGATGAATTGTTTTTCATGAAAATAGATTTTAATTTTCAACACACCCTCCCATGCTCCTGTTATTTAAAGTGGGCTCAGCCCTTCCCAACCTGTACCTGACAAAAATGTACCTAAATAACATGGCAGCCGGCAGAGAAGAGCTCGGTTCGGTTTTGCGTGTGCTTTAAAAAAATGTTTCTATCATCCATTCTCATGGTGCTCTAAAGAGCTTTAATAACATCGATGTCCCACTCTCTCCTTGTGTGTGTATGTAGTAGCGTGAATAATTGAAGTGTTAATACAAGATCTTTAAACAACACACACCTTTTTGGGCCATGTCAACAAACCGGACAGACAGCTGAATGCTGCGGGCCAAGAGACAGAGGACTCGGCTAGTTTTATGAGGTAAAATACACAGTAAAAATAGGGATTTCCTAATTTTTATTTATCATCCATTTACCAGCCTCTCTCTTCACTTAATGCCCACAGCCTGCCTCATGACGCAGACTTGACTAGTTGCCCATAACTGGTTATGGATATGTTGAAAATTTAATTTAACTACACTTTATCAATTTTAACTTCATGATGTTTTCTTTGATTATTTCAGCACCTCAGAGGCATGCATCCGCTAAAATACAGCCTACATTGGGAGAATCCTTATCAAAATTTGTTGTTCTTAGGAAAGCAAAAGAAGATTTTATTTTTTAGCCATATCGCCCAGCCCTAGGAGACGTTCTACAAGCAATTATTGCATAATCGGAAAGCTTTCCCAGCTAGAAGGCTGCTGTTGGGGCATACAAAGTGCTCGTGGCATTGTAGAACACAACATGTCGGAATCAATCATGAGTTCAGTTCTTGTACATTTTTAAAATCAACTAGCTTCCCTTTTTTCTTACCTGCATTTCTGTCTTGTAAGCTTTCTCTGTGTAGAGGCGGAAACACTTTCCTGGGCGTGTACGTCCAGCACGCCCAGCCCTCTGCTGGGCTGAGGCCTTGCTAATGGCTGTCACCAACAGGGATTCTACTCTGATGCGTGGGTTGTACACCTGACATGAAAAAAAGGAATCACATTTCAGGTGTATAAAGTGCTACAAGTAAAAATAACTTGTTTAAGAAATACTAACACCCACAAATCTCTATAAATACAAACAGCAAACAAAAATGTATAATAACAGACACACTCAATCCACCCCAGCGCATATATAATCTCTTTCTGTGCCATGTGTATGACTTGGCTCAAGGCTGGTGAAATGTCAGAGGAATAAATAACAGGCTTTTCCATCTTTGCTGCTGTCAGGTGTGCACTGCTGTGTTTATCTGGGGATTCTCAGGCAACAGACGCAGATGATCGCGGCAGATAAAGAGTGGTGGCAGAAGATGGGGGATGGAGAGGGAGGAAAGGGGAAGCTAACCTTTTGCTTGGCAAATCCGGGATCAATTACAAACACCACGCCGTCGATGGTCAGGGATGTCTCGGCGATGTTTGTTGACACGACGACCTGTGGAAATGAGAACACACGTGTTAAGAAATGATCCCCCCAGGGTGTGTGCAGGGACTGACAAGACTTCAGATTACAAGGCCTTGCATTAAAACACGTTTATTTCAATTACACGTTGATTAAAGCCATTAACTTGACTTAACAATATACAGAAATTTAGATAGATATGAAGTGGTTTCTTCCGATTAGAAAATACAACGTAGCTTGTAGAGATGTCACTTTAGTGCATTGTTTGGAAACCTAATATAGCACAACTACCACAACAGTACAATGACAGTTCATTACTGATATTTCCGTATCTTAAGATGTTTGTGCTGCTTCAGCTCCATTTTTAAAATACTGCCTATTACTACATATAGCCTTTTATTTCAATGTGTACTGAAATCCACAATCTATATAATGTTTCTAATCTATATGCAAGTAAACACACAGAACAACCTGAACACTTCATACTCCAAGTGCTCAGGTGTCCTGAAGCAATCACGACATGGATTGTAAAAGGAAAAGCTGCTTGGTTTCTATGAATAAGACCAACGGGGAAACCATGAGTATGCATTATCGTACACATCTTCCTCTTTTAGAGCTATCCTCTAATACAAAAGAGGTCTATGAGAAATGACAGCTGAAACAAAGACAAAAAAAAAATCTAATGAGTCACATCACCCAGTCTTCTGCTGTCAGCATGTACACAAACAGAGGGGGAGAAGCAAGAGGGGAGGGGGGGGTTGCAGCTGCTCTCACACGAACCTTGACCGCCGCTAGGGTGAGTTCTCTTTATATAACAGTGGAAACTCACTGGACAGAGAAACCCTTCAGATTTATCATGGCACTTGAGACTGTGGCGGCCGGGTCATGGCCCACTCTACTGGCAAATGCTACTCCAGCATCATAGCTTAATATGTGGGCGTTTGGAAAAATGCCTCTCCACACTTTGAAATCTTTTTACTTGCTCAACATGTACCAAGACGAGAACAAGCTGTAGGCTGACCTAAGCAGTCATTTGGCGGTAGCCGTCTGCTTCCTCGGGAGTCTTCATGATAAAATGCCAAGCACAAAACCAAACAGTCCTCTGTAGTCTTCGCTGAAACAGGTCCACAGAACCAATTTTGCACACTTGACACAGTTCCTTTGTAGCCGTGCCTCTTCAGCTGTCTCCAAGCTGTGAGCCTTAGAGACTTTTAAATCCCACCTTTTAAGCAAGGATTTCTCTCCAGCCTGAGAATGCCTGACTGTTTAGTTATTAATGCTAGGGAGCCCCCGTCCCGGCCCAAAGTAATTCACATGGCGAAAGACACATTCCCTTTAGTATTCAAGTCAGCAAATGAAGAGGTAGCAATAAACGTTGGTATGAAGCTGATCAGATAGTCGCATCTGGCAAATACTTGTGTTGTTATACATTTCATTCTTGGCTGCTTTGATGTGAAAGACACGTGCATGCCATGACAAATGTGAGATGATTTATGTAGCCTCTAAGTGCACTGCTTATCTACTTATCTGAAAACATATCAGCTGCTTGGTCCAATTTTCATTTAACAAAATATGATCATATCATGTCACCATTACAACAAATTCATTAGTGTTTCTCTACTATCCCTCAACCACCTTCTATATGTGTATCAGGGACTTTTAAGGTTGACTGTTAAACATGACAGGTCAAGTAAAAGATTCATCACATCAATGGAATGGGTGCTACACCGGACACAGTAATGGTTATTTGAGTGACAGCTGGATTCTCGAAGGATCCATAACATTCAAGAAGCTGTGCGGGAGTACTGAAAGTCTTTTACAGTCTTGATATTTTCTTACTAGGATGCTAAAATCTAGCAACATTCTAACTGTTATTAACTTTCAAAGGTGCTCAGCAACTCATTGTGTTTTCTTTATGGAAATTTCTTGATCTGATCGGTTGAAGGTAACTCAGTCTATCATCTGCCATTCTTGTAAAAACCTCCTTAAAAAACTCTTGACTATAAAAAGATTTAAATGCATGTAGTGAAACAAACTGAAAAGGATTTCACATGCTGCACAGTACCACTTATTACATGGTTTTTTAAGGCCTATATTCAAACCATGTGAAGTTGTAACACATAGTGAAAACTCAGAGAAGAGTGCCAAAGACTCACAAGGTTTCTAAAATTTAAACTAATGGGAAGCCTCAGGTAATGAACTGTTCCTGCAGAGGAAAAAGACTGTCACTGACCTAAGGTTTGAAAGGGGACACATCACTGTGAAACCAATTACCCACAGTAGCAGCCCGGAATTAAAGCAGCCAGCCAAAAAAAACTGATCAGTCTGTCTCATGACAGAGACTATATGCCAGCACCCAACATCCCAGAAAGCAATGAGAGGCATGGAATGCTTCAAAGTCCAGTTAAAAAATGGAGTAGGGGAGGTTGCTGCCGTCCTGCGTGTTGGGACCTTGGGACACAGTCAGTGCTCCAGCAGATGCCACACATGACACCCTCTCACATTTCATGATCATATGGGTGGCCTCATTGACTGCATTGATTCTGAAGGATTATCCAGGCTAGGGCCATTACACTGAACGCAGGCTGGCTCCTTCCAGTCTGTTGCTGCACTGGATAATCCTGGCTTCTTCATCAGTAATATCATTAGAGCATCATCTCTGCATGTTATTTCTGGGTTATTACCTGCAGGAGAGCAAGTACTATAGCTAACACAGGCCATCCTTCACGTTTCCTGCTAGGAAACACAGCCTTGTTGACTAATAAAGCTTTCCTCTGACTGGGGGAAAAAAGAAGAATGTGCCTGAAGCAGCACTGACACACCAACATTCAAAGCTTATTGAAATTGATATGTGGTGGAATCCAAGTTATGTTTGCAAGAATATTCAAAACAATCATTGCAGCGTATGTATAAAATATTTCTGAGAGGCCGGAGAGCCAACTGAGATTATAGTCTTTGTAATTAGTTAATTCCTGCCTTGTTTTTAAATTATTAAACTGTTCATAAATAGAGGATCAGTGGCTTTCCCTGAGAAAAAGAGCAACGAGGAGCTAGTGCTTTATGTTAATTGAGGGGTGCCTAATGCAGTCGTTAGCATGCATGGTGGCAGATGTGGCAAACCTTAATTCTTTTTCACTACTTCCTCTTGGGCTGGCTCTGATGACAACTCTGCATTTTTCACTTGATGAGTCGCTCAGTCAGTCACTGAGGAGAAGCAGATTTACTTCGAGCATGGCAACTTTAGATCCCACCCCGACCAATCCAACAAGAACATGACAAATTGGTCGGAGGAAAAAGGAGCGTATGAACTGTGCAGCTCTGAAGCTAAAGGTTCAAATTCACTTAGTTTCTTATATGAACTTAAGACATGGGGATTATAGAGATGATATAATACCACTATCCAACAACTTCTAATTGTACACAAATTCTACCATACAAACACACTTGTAGCCAAACAGGTGACATTCTCAAACCAGGTCATTTTAAAGCCGACCCATTAACAACAATGGCCCTACTTCATGTAAATACCTTAACATACATGGAACCTCTTAAACCCCTCAACCCCAAAACTCAGGTGTGGAATGCATGCTTTATACAAAACCTCTATTCATTATATAGGGTCACTACTCATGTCTGCCTGAGGTGCCTCAATTAGAGAGGATGTAGCAATGAGTCATTCATCAACACCGTCCCCTATCAGATGTTGGGGATGAGTGTTTGCTCATTCACTGGCAGTGATGATATTCTGATATTCTGTCAGATCCATGGCCAACAGTGTGACAGTGCAGGTGGTGCTGCTACTCCAGTGATGAGCCCCTCTGAATAGAAACTGTCACACAAAGAGAGGAACTCTTTAGTGTCTGTATAAAATGGGTTGATCATCCACTCATCTGAGATTAAGTGACACTCCAAGTTTGTGCTATGTATAGCAAGGAAATTCCTCTTTTTGGTGGGGTCATGGAAGGCAGTCTTTTCAGACAGCAGAGGTCTTAGGCCTGCTTAGCAGCAGCAAGGCCTGTGCAAATGTAGCGGAAAGATAAAAATGACTGAGAATGCAGTACTTTCCTCAGGCTCAGAGGGCGTGAGTAAACCCCAGTTATAATTTAGAGCAGAGAATTGCATGCTGACAAAAGCAGCATATGTTGTGTGAGTCAGTTCTGCGCTAAAGCTGAGAAAGGGGGGAAAAAAGTTTCAGTCCCTACCTTCCAGCTCTCTTACTTTACCCGCTTTATTCCGCATATGGTCTTTCTACACACACACTGTTCTTTTCACTACCATCTCTCTCAAACTCCCCCACTTCACCCTCTGAGTGTTTTTTTATAGCATCAGGGCAGCATTACCTTCCTTCCGATGGCACCATTTGGTTTATTGGGTGGGGGTGGCTCAAAGATTCTTTGCTGCTGCTGTGGAGGCAGTGTGGAGTACAGCGGGATGATTTTGATGTCACCGACTTCAGGCCCCAGGTCGTCGACCTCCCTCTTGATTCGCTTGCAGGCTTCGTCAATTTCCTGAAAGATGGAAGCACAACAATTAATCCGAGCGCCACTTGTGTACGCAAACACTAAAATCAAACGGGTTCTGAACAACACCTGGATAAACAATGGCGGCAAATCAGAATGATAGAGGGGGAAGCGGTCGGGGAAAACCGTGGTTCCCTGCTACAGTACATTTGTTCTAACTATCGCTCCATCTGACGGAGGAAATTAAACCTGGACTGCAGTATGCTTTGCTGAGCTCCCTGTGGCTCTGTTGTCAAATGCAGCAATCACGAAAAAACATGGATGCGCACACTCGGGAGGCGCGCACACATACACACAGAGCCAGACAGACTCAAACAGGGTTCATTATTCCACAGTGCAGTATTGTAGAGGGGAATGTGATATGAGACTGCAGCACTGATGCATAACCAGCGGCAAATCATGGCAGATCAGTTTAGTGAAGCTGAACGTTCTAGAGCCGGTGGGCTGGCAGACAGACAGAGGCCGAGAATAGCGGCAGGAATAAGAAAGCATGATGAGCACAGGGTTAAGGCCTATTCTCCAAAGGCCCATTAGAACACAATATTAAATGTATGACATATGTCTACATATCCCACTGAAACGTGTTTTACTTCACCCACATCTATACACACACACACACATCTGTATTTATTCATCCTTTGTGGCAGTTTTATGTAGTTTCTGGTATGAACAAAAAACATCAAACAGCTGCTCAATTCAAAGCAACTCCCGCTGTTAGGAACCATTTTCTTATTTTTCCTAATAACAATCATTTAATCACAATGAAGATGCAGTTAGTATGCTGTATGTGTCACGTTACAGCCTATACAGTTGCACCACCTGCAGGCCCATGGGAGCAATGCATTAACTTTTCAAAGTGTCACAATAAACAGGCTCCTATGAATTTACTGGTGCTCATGGAGACACAGGGGACTACATATGAGCTCCTCGTGTATACTATTTACAGTTTACTCAGGCAATAAAATGGCAAAAGTGTGCTTCTTAGTCTTTCCTTTAGTACACACTGTGCTTCAGTTAGTGGGCGCATGAATACAACAGACTTAACTACTGTAAAGTCATGCTTGCCTTGACTTGAAAACACCAGTGATGTTTCCTGTTTTCCGTCTGGACTGCAAGTGTGTTATTAGCCCTGTTTGTCCCCTTGTTCATCGCATTAAGTCAAACCCCGCTGATGGCCATGTGCCTCTTAATCAACACACTGACAAGTGGAAAACTGTAAATCTGAATGGATTGGTAAAATTAGCCTCAGTATTAATAGCCTATCAAGCCTCTGGATGCAGCAGCTGCCATGTAGGGAAAAAAATGGACCCCTTTGCCAAAGTGCTGGAAGCAAGCTGGCTGTCTATTCCTGAGGGACACTAAGACAAAGTGTGTGTATGTACACACATAGGGGCAGTTGGCCAGAGTTGGGCACCTGTCCACCAGCTCTCTCTGCGACCCCAGAAGCAACAATCTACAGCCAAGCTAATAACCGACACATTTAGGCACTGCTCTTGACTCGCAAACAACCCCCCCGCCAATCCTCATGTTTTGATGTTAGCAGCTGAGGGGGAAGCTTAAATATTAGGACTTATCTTTGCTCGACAGCTGTGATAAGTTTCGGCTTTCTTGTTTGGAGTTGGTGCTTCAGTTCTATTTGTTTGTGGAAGCAAAATATCTTGCTAGAAAACTGTGGAGGAGAGAGGCCCTGCATTTGCTTTCGTCTGCTATAAATTAAACTGTCAGATAAAAAGAGTCCATGGCTTTGCCATGGATCTGCCTCCCAATCATTAGTCTACATCAAAGTTGCTGGGCGACTGAAGAGGTTAAGAAGCGCTCGAGGGGCGTGCTGCTGCACCCTTTGAACAACCATCTCTGCCAGACCTACCACACATTAACTTCTTTAACCCAATTAGGAGGGGGTGATAATGAACTCACCGTGGGAGTGCTCTCAGTAATTCCTTGGCTTGACACAGTGTGTGGGGGGGTGGAATATAAATCAACAAATTACATCTAACTACACAAAACCTCTAACATATTGCAAATATCCCAGACTTTTCAGCTCATTCAGGAGTGACTATCAGTGTTTCTGGCTACCCGAGCAGCTGGGATACCGCTAAATCTAAAATCAATTAGCAGCCCTCAAAGGAGACCACTTCAAACAGCATGTCCCCCAATGACTTCATCCTGTTTGTAACAAGCTGCATATTGATCCTGCTTTGACAAATGAAAACTGACGTAGGTGTACTACGACAGTCAGCGCTGTTGTTGAGTAACTAATAATTACTGCTGATAAACAAGCCATCACAAGCCACATCAGATCATCTGTAGAGATGACAAACTACTCATACATAACAAAAGGTCCGAATACTAAAGTAAAGGCCAGCATGTCATTACAATCTCCAGCAGGTACCTTTTCCTTCACAACCACAAGTAATCACCTGGTCCCCAACACCATTTTGTCAAAGTGCTGAGAGAATAATCATAGCAACACAGGCACTGTTGGGATCTGACGGCTTCTCCTGTCCACTGATCAGGAGATTGAAACATTTAAGCTTTTCAGTGTGTGTGTGTGTGTGTGTGCAACCAGCTATGACCAAATTCATCACTTTGGGCATGGACCCTGCCCTCCATTACACATCAGTGGACAACATTTGCGCGGAGGAAAAAAAATAAATGACTTAATTTCAGAGATTTGTAGGGAGGGCAGAATCTGGGTCACTCCTCCTTTTTTTTCCCTCCACCACAGCTGCTGTTCAAGATCTGGTGGTTCCCAGACACAGCAACAGCATTAACATCTATAAATCTGAGGATTAATAATTTCCTGTGCACGTGCATGCACTCATGACACTGTACATGAGTAATTCATCTATGCAATTAGATTAATACGCATACTCAACTTTAAAGATGTATAAGAGATAAAATGGATTATTCTATCACTTCTTCAAGCACAAATACTACACAGCTGCTGGTTCCAGCTTCTAAAGTTCACTGCAATTCTGTTTTTTATTGAAACCCAAATTGATTCTCTTTGGGTAGTAGACTAAAAACCTCTCATCAATCTCATCTTTGACTCTGAACAGCTGTCACAGTCACAGTTCGAAATGCTTTTAAACAGTCATTCTGCAGCTTGGTGAAAAGGCCGTACCTCCTGTCCAGTGAGGAAGAGTAAAACATCCCCCTCATCCACCTCACACATGTGGATCTGGATCACAGTGCGGATGGCTGCCTCCAGGTAGTCTCGCTCTGGTTCCGGTGTGTAGAAAATCTCTACAGGGTGTGTGCGTCCGGGGATGGTCAGCAGCGGGCAGCTGTCAAAGTACACTTGAAACTTGCCAGCATCTAGTGTGGCGCTCATGACGATGACCTGAGAAGGACACAGGAGAGGATGAGTGAAAACACAAGGTGTAAATGAGGCGAACGAAAAGATAAACAAATAAAAGTGAAGACAGCGCAGTGTAGCTGACTGCACAGGTTATGGCAGGTAAAATGGCTAATAATATATGCTTTGCAAATAAGGGAGCAATGAAACACACAAAAAACAAGGAGTGCAAAACCAGAGATAGGACAGAGAAGGCACCATCTTGGCACATAACCCAGGATGGTGGCCATAATGCAGAACTTGTCATTACAATCCAAGTCACTGACCTACACAGTGCTATGACAGTCCTTGTTCCTGATGTTGGGTACACAATGTTCTCTCCAGAGCCATTAGACAGAGTGCATTAGGATTCTGATGGGAAACACGTCTCCTATTTTCAATCTCAAAACATTTTCAGGGGCCAGCGTCTCTGCATTTCGCTTTACGCTCTGCAAGGCATCATAATTGCTCTTAATCAAGGCAAATTAAACTTTCAAATTTGGTAGGCGATAGGGATGAAGGAGATAGAAGGGTGTGGGTGGATGATCATTCCCAATAACCTAGACCTCATTTAACAGTCTGCGAACAACAATCTAACCTTTGATTCCACACTGACAAACAACTAGTCATTATCCATCTGCTTCATGAGAATTATGTCTGGCACACTCCAGCCTATAAAGCTTCTGCCTCCCATCCGCACAGACACGCTGCTGTCCCTCTCCTGGTTGACTGGCCTAAATTGTGTGATGCCTCCACTGGTGATGTGGTGCAGAATAGATGTGGATTTCTGAGTTTAACAGGCAACATTTTTCTTTGCACAACAGACACACAGCTGTCAGACACTGTCACAAAATGTGACAAAACGCAGCAGTGACAAAAAACACGGGCTGTCATTAAATTTATCTGTGGAAAAGAAATATTTACGTCCTTTTCTGATATTAAGTTGGACATATTTATGGAAACAAATGTGACTACTGTAAACAGAAGCTGAAGAATAAATCTACCTTATCTGAAATAAACGCCAGCAACTGACAAGTACATAGTAAATGAACTTTGTAGGAGTCGTTTCCTACCTTTAGGTCACTCCTCTGACGGACCACCTCCTTGAGGACTCCCATGAGGATGTCTGTGGCTAATGTACGTTCGTGGGCCTCATCCAGAATGATGACACCATAGCGCTCTAACAAGGGATCGTTCATGGCCTCCCGCAGCAACATTCCATCTGTCATGTACCTAGGTGAACAGAAGAGATGAACGCTTTGAGAACAGGGATTATACACAGAGACATTATAGCAAGTAAAACATTCACCTAAGTGACTAACCCTACATGCATACATGCATACATGTATACATGCAAGGTAGGAGAAGTAACATTTTAATAATAGTGATTTTGATTTAAAAGCATCCTTCTTACTTGAGAACAGTCTTGGCAGAACTGCAGTCCTCGAACCTGATGGAGTAGCCCACCTCCTGGCCCAGCATGACATCCATCTCGTCTGCAACCCTCTGGGCAACGCTCATGGCCGCCACCCTCCTGGGCTGGGTACATGCCACTGCCCTCTTTGGTCCTGGCATTGACCGCACCATGTCCACACACCACTGGGGGATCTGGTAGACAGCAAATCAAGTAAACAATGCTACCTTTTGGATGTTCGTTACTACAGTGTGTTATGTTGCATTCTCACACATGCCACTATTTTAGATGCTTACGATGCTTGACTGCATACCCAAGATGACTGTGCTTTAAGAAACATAAGAATAGCATGTAATGTGTGTATGTGTATAGCCAACCACATAGTTTATAAATCCACAATGAATGTATAAAATACACTCATTTACCTGCATCATTATAGTAGAATGCACTGACAGGATTACACCACTCTATTTAAGAAACATTTGGAAGATAGTTGGTATTCCTCTCAGGAGGAGGGCAAGACTCAACTAGTGATTTACTCTAATCTTCTCTCTTCCAAATTTGAAAAAGGCAGACAACCCAGCTTTAAGAACTTAAAATGAACATAACAACCACACACAGAGTAAACTCCAGAGAGAAACTGTTTAACATGCATCATCTGTTCATTCCGCCTTATTTTTAATGACATAATTATACCAATTTTAATCACTGATTTTCAAGCTTTCATTTAATAATGACACATTAGGGAAACTCTTAACAGCTGTTTTGCAAAACACTTAACATTCTGCCTTTCTACCTGTGTGGTTTTTCCAGAGCCGGTCTCTCCCACTAGCACAAAAGACTGGTTCCGCATCAACGTGTCAGTGAAACTCTCTCTGTACTCCCAAACAGGCAGCTGTAGCCTCTTCTTTAGGATCTCATAGTAGCGTGGAGTGTGGGGTAGGTTGGTGAATGGGTTTATCTGTTGCTTAAGAAAGCCCAAACCACCAACAGCTGGGTTGGCTGTGGGGACCCCAAATGACTTCACATCTCTTTCCCTGTCTCGATCACGGTCCCGTGGCCGACTGTCGCGGTCCCTGTCACGCCTGTGAGATAAAGATGCATGAAGTTAAAATTTAGTGAAGCACTGGCACACAAAATTACAACTATCACAAATGAACCACTATACATATCAAAATGATACATTAACCCTAGACACAAAAAACACTGCATAGAACAAACAGTGCACAAATGATCAACTATGTCAAGAATTTTTTTTTTTAAATCAAATGAAAAGGTTACTGCACATTCTTATTCACACTGGAAAAATTACAGCCTAATCAAGTGTAGCATGCAAAGGTCATGAATAAACTAAATGTCCACAGCAATTTTCTGCGGCTGCAGGAAGATATACTTCCTGGCTTCAGACCAGAATAGAACCATTAGCCTCCTCAAGAGCTGCAAAAAACTGTTGACCTTCCCTCCAAGATACAGGTAGTTTTGTAAAGAAGCTGGCAGCACATAAACCATATATATATATATATATATATATATATATATATATATATATATATATATATAAAATTACATGTAATTCTTGAATTCTTACATAATTTCTTGCACATAACCCATGCATCAAAACAAAGTTTAGCAGTAACTGAAAGCATGTATAGTACACAGCTGGGGCCTGGTTGGAGGTAAGCATCTTTGGCATTCATGCCCTTGACTAAAGGGAGGCTTTCTCTACAGCCATAATGAAGCGATAATACAATATTTCTCACACTGTAGGGTAATTTTAATAATTAACACAAAGCACAGTTAAGCTACCTCACTGAAATTTCTGTTTGGCTCTTCTCCATCCCTTAAGGTCAAAGCGATGTCAAATGCAGAGCAATGACCCTGAGCTTGTACTACCAGTGGCCCACTTCACAACAGAAAACCCAATATAGGCCTACATGAATATGCTGCCTTTGTGTATACTGTGTAAGCCAATTCACGCCGATTCAGAACTATTTACATGGGGAATGTCAGTGCTACATCACAGGGCATTTTAGGCTACAAACATTAGCATTGCTAATAAGATGCCCTGTGACCAGCTTCAGAGTAATATTCCTTCTTCGTGTATTTAAATGCTTTCCATAAGAATGAAGACTTCATAATAACATGTTGAGTTTGTGTCATAACATTTACAACCTTTCTGTTAAAGACAGCGCTTATTAACCTAGTGCACTGGTTAGCACTGTAATGTTAGCCACGTGCAGACCAGAAACTGGCCGAAGAAAAAGGTAAACTGCTCATAAAGTATGTGACAGGTATAAAACCATGAAGTCTAACAGCAACCACGTTTATTGCAGTTTGTTGTCTTTAAAATAGTGCATGTTTTATCCGCGACGGTGCTAGTTTACTGGCTAAGCTGTTTGCGCTAGCGCCGCTAGCTAGCTACAAGACATCAACAAATAGAGTGTAGCAACCAAAAACAAAGTAAAAAAGCGTAAAGCTAACGGGTAAAGCTATCGTTACATACCCGTCTGACAACCTCTTATTACTCGACAAATAATCGTCACCCAAATCTAAACGATGTCGTTTGGACATCCTGCCACCGGTATCCGTCCCTAAACATCAGCTAATTATTCCATTCAGACTGTGCCCAAACCGTTAAAACACCGGCAAAATGGCGACCGGAAGCCTTACCTCATTATCCTACACAAAAATGACTCGAAAGCCGCGATTTGCAATGAGACCCGGTGAGCAGGTTGTGCAGAAAACGTTCCGACTTTATTGACTCCTGCACATGGAAGCCTATCGCAGCGCCTGCAGACACAATGCGGTGGTTTTTCGGGATGCAGGGAGGAGGAGGAGGCGGAGGAGGAGGACGCAGGAAGTCTGCTGCGCGTCTGTGGAGTCTCTGGATGATGTGCCCGCCAACAACAACACACACACACACACACACACACACACACACACACACAGGACCTCGCCCCTCTTCAGTATCCCACTGCAGTCTCGCAGTCTCCACAAGAAAGTGTTTTGTTATACATTTAAAAAAATGTTTTGTTATACATTTTAATTTTGATCATCATAAAAAAAGCTATTAAAAAATAAATTCATAAATTATGTAATAAATTCGTGTTTAAATATAAATACAGCAAATACTGACCTGAATCGAGAAGATTTACCTAAAAAAAAACTAAAAACTAAATTATTAATTATTATTAATAATTACTATTAATATTGTTTATTTATTTTAACACCATATTTTATTTACTTGTTTAGCAGATTTATTAGAATTTTAACTTGAATGTTTTTCATATACTGCTCCTCTTTGCGGACATTCAGCTGGGACCAGTGACGAGCATGACACAGTTATAAAGTGATGAATAATCTGTCACAGAAGACAATCATTGCTGCTGACACAGGTAATTATGCTGCCTGGACACTGCTAACAAGTTGCATAATGGCCGATGGTTCATTGCATATATAGCTGGGGGGGGGTTGATGGCAACAGTTAAGGAGGAGTCAACTTTACAGCAAAGTAATAATCCTCTATTATTCAAGGATAATTTAAAACAGTGTGAATTTTCCACCATTCTGTCTGGGTCTCTCCTTCACTGGCTATTAAACAGCAGTCCAACTGTGGATGAAATACCTCTGGCAAACATGACTGCAGCAGGCACAGAAAAGACTACAGAAACACCCAAAAGAACTAAAGAGAGGCACAAATTGACCACAAAGACATAAAAAATGCACAAAAGACACCATAAAGGGGAGAGAGACAAAAGAGAGAGAGACACACAGAAGCACCACAACAAAGCCTTTCATTATAAAAAACACATATTTACCAAAAAGCTCACCATTAAATTGAAATTCGAGTGAAAATCTGTTTGTCTGGTCATGTGTTCCCATGGCATCATCTGCACACACGCTTTAGCTGCAGTTTGCATAATGTGCTAACAGTGCATTAACAAGAAGTTTTAACAAGTCTCCGGGTTGCCAGTGAAATGTTATAAGGGTAAGGTGTTTCATAAAACTGGACAACAGTGAATTAAGTGTTCTTGGCATAGAGGCTGCTGGGAGTTATGTGCAAAACTTTCAAATGATTCAAAATCTATTGCAACCTGGGGAACCGGTTTGTTCAGTTTGGTTAGTTGCTTCAATCATAGTCTGCCTAAAAGTGATGAGATCCTGACTACAAGAACAACATGGCTCCCAAGGCCCCGCTGGGAAGCAAGGCATACAAACTTGCTGGATGTTGCAGGGGCGAAAGCTTGTGGACGGCAGATAAGCAGAAAGGCCATGCTGGAGGTCAGCACGTAGCCATGGCGTACAGCCAGATCTCTATTAAGATAGGAGATGGTGGGCTCGTGTGATAAGAGCTGACAGTGATGTGATATCAGTGATGGGGCACCGGCTGCAGATGCCACTGTCCATAACCAGCATGGGAGTCAGGGTAGGACTCAGCTTGTTTTGTCCAGTTGGAGGGTAAGGTAGTGCTGATTTATGCACATTAGTTTGGCACACTGTTTCCATCATCACACACTTGTCGTACATGTCAGGATTCACACTGTGCATGAGGACAAAAATCCAAGAAATTCACTTCAGACCTCAGAGACGTGTAACTAAGGATGAGCCATAGATCAGGGCAAAGGTATGAAACCATTTTTTAAACATTAAGCACTCATAAAGAGGACACTGGCCTCATGACACTGTTCGAACTGAGTGACCACGCATGGATGGAGGACCCTCCCAAGAAGATTGGCCATCTTCAGCGCTCCATCACTCAGGCTTTTTTCTAAAGCAGCGATGAAGTTGGACATGTGTAAACATGGTATGCCAATTTGTGTGCCATGCCTACACTGCCTGCAAAGACAACATGACTAAGATCAAGATGACCGGGGCTAAAAACAAAGATGTGAAATAACCCTTTAAAAGCATAGTTTTGCTACATAATACAAGTCTGATGTTTGGGCTAGAGAAGGAAGATTGTCTGATGCAAGGAGACAAATAAAATGAGGTAATAGTAATATCCAAAAGATGAGCAGTGTTCGCCAAAAATATTCATCACACTATGCAGCAGTAGGAACAGACAGGTCAGAAATGAAGGGTTGATGAATGCAGAGCGGTCTTCAAAAGGAAACCTCCTTCTGTGTGAACACCATCAGTCTCTAATTGTCCTCGAGGGCCTAGAATTTAACTCAATGTATGAAGACAGACCTAAAAATGTACACACTGTAATGACATTTCTATATTAATGTAAAAACCGAGTCCTATACGACTGATACAATGTGTCTGATTAATAAAGGGATGCAGCTGTTTAGCAGTTATGCTAAAGCTAAGCTCCTAGCTGTGGCTTCATGTTCACCATAATGATTTGAGACTGGCATCAGTCTACTCATCTCACCTGTAACTTACTGTAGCACACATTCCCTTATATAAAGTGTAATAAAAGAAACTCACCTACTCATTGCAGTAAGGCCAAAAGTGCAAATTATGCATATCATATCTTTAATACACTCCACATAAAATGAGTGGGAAGCAGATGAGTGACATATTTTTCCTGTTTTTCTTTTTTCTCCTGCCTTCTATTATCTCAGATAATAACAGCCTTGTCATCAACAGAGCAGAAAGTTGCACTCCTCAAATCACAGCACCCAGGGGGCAAACCTGCACGGCTCTGCGAACTCAAGTGTCTCAGAAGTACTACATGATATAAAAGTCAGGTAAGCGTAAAAAAAAGCAAGGAGAGTGAATGGCGCATGGATCATAAGGGCACTGATCATCACTGGTAGGGGGCACCTGGTTGGTACAGTAATTAACCCTGCTGAGTGGCTGGCCTGGAAACCGCTGGCTCCAGATGCCCCCCATCCTTCAAAACCTCTGGAGGGCTCAGAGATGATGGGGGTGTCAAACTCTCCTGCATCCAGCAGCCCCCGTCCTGCCTCCACCCTCACATTTATTACAACCGGTGAGCATTGCTCTCCCACAATTCATGCCTCTGTGTGGGAGAACAAAGCGAGTCAATATACAGAGATAAAATTAGCAGTATAAATAATATGGTACAACCCATGTCAACAGGAAAACAAAGCACTCATCTTCCTTTTGGATACAAATACACACATGCAAACACGCTCCTGAGTGGACAGCCAATCAGCACATTTTTGACTTGCTCTCTAGTGCTGAGTTTCTGTCAAAGAGGCTAAGATTAGTTTTTGGCTAGTTGCTAGCATCATTTTATCTGTAGTGGTGATGATTGGCTACAACAGCTCTCAGCAATTTTCTTTTGCTGTTTGTGGAGGGATGTAGCCTGAATATTTCAGCTGTGTGACAAGAATGTGACAAACATTAACCATGATCGTGAATACATTTTACTTTGTTTTTTGGAATCTTATGTACACTGAAACTGATGTGCATTTTAAGGGAGCTAAGAATCTAATGATGTCATATAAACTATATTACAGAAATATTGATTTTCAAAGCAAAAATATAGTCAACTTCAGTCCACATCTTTGCTGAAATGACCAAAACAGTGATTTCTTTCCATTCTTAAATTATGCAAAGCTAAAATCCTGAGTAAAGCAGTGGCTTTTAAGCCATTTCTTAAACATGCAAGTAATCAGAAACCAAATCACTGTCTAAAAAAATCATTAACTCAGTTTCCATCTGGTTTATAAACTTAAACTTAAAAAAACCCTTGTTGCAGTGTGCCAAATCAGCTGCCTGGCAGAGGGCCCTGCACCGTGGGTACACACCATGGCTCCCTAGCTTGAATCCTTTTTTCCTCTCCTTGCCTCTATTCTGTGTCAGATTAAAAATAGCAAGTGGCCTTCTGCAGAATAAGCAGTTCATGGATTTTGGCTTTGACGCTGTGTTTGCCTGGAGAGGCCAGCTGTCACCTGCGTGCAGGAAGAGAAGGCCTCACCACTGACTCTCAATAAGCACTAGGTTCTGGACTTTTGGCTGGAAGACAAAACGGGTGTGTTTGCACATCAGTTTTACATTGCTGGAAAACTTTTTTTAATGTTACACAGTCATATTCAGATGCTTACTGCGCATATGTTAGCATATTTAGCTGAAACTTTGGCCACAAATAAAACAACAGCACAAGATGCTCATATGTAAATGTATATGTGCGCTCAAGCGATGATAGAAATTAAAGTTTAAGGTTGCTTTTCCCATAAATAATAAAAGGCCGGCCTTCCAGTTCCAATGTGTGTGCCTAGGTTCAAACAACTATTACATCAGTTTCACACAGTCAGTCTCTGTCACTGGAAGTTTTGATCAGACAAATCCCCTGCCTGTATGGTTTCCTGCTTAAAAGCTGACACAAATATCCAACTTTCAATCCCACCAGACCACCAGCTCCTAACCTTTTGTCTGGTATGTCCAAAAGACCTGTCAGATAAGCTACTAAAAGTACTCCATCTATATCACCATGTTCCAAAACATGATGTTATTTAACAGTTCAACATTTTCGTGGATTATTTTAACTCTTATTGATCCATTTCACCTCAATAATTATCTCTGTGTTTATCCATCAGCCTAATTTTAGCTATAAAAAGGCAGAGAAAACAGAGGCTCTGAACAAGAACTACCTGTCGGGAAAGTGGGATCTACCCTGGCAGTGGACTTGAAGACACTAATGGATTGTGTTGAGGTGGAGGATCCTGAACAAAGTAAGCAAGTGCTGATAATGCTACATGTTAAAATGTCATTCATAATTAAGCGTTAGACTATAAATACCCAAAGGGGCTAACTAAACTCGGGTGGGGCAAGTAATCAAAAAAGGAGGAAAACAAAAAGAGGTAAAAGTATACACACATGACATGCAACAAAGAAGATGTTTTCAAAATAAAATTAACAGTGATCTAATTTAGTAGATAAAACACCAACTTCAAGGAATAACTCCCTTCTCTAGGAAAAGAGGACCAAGCACCAGTGCTGCAGGTTTTCCACATATATATTTATAAATATTAGCATATCCACATATAAGGCACATGTAGTCTCATCAGCTTTAAACAAAGAAACTGACTAATCAGTATGTTCATTCATAGATGAGTAGACATCAATAGAATCTGGAATATTAATATTATAAATTCACAAGTACGCACAACACATTCATGTTTTCCTGTGCCAATTTGGAGTCTCGACAAAGTGCAGCATTCTGTTTACTGTCCTCCCTTAGGAGGAAGAAGAAAGCAAACAATTGGGATTCACTTTTCGCAAGGGAAAGGAAAATGGGAATAAGGAGCATAGGAGTTGATGCTGCTATTGTCCTTGCTCAAATGTTTCCTGTAGGGCATGAAGTTCTCCATTGATTTCAGAATTTTCTGTTCCTGTGCAGCTCAGGCGTCATCAACGGCAGTTTTCAATCCGCTTTATTGACTAAAACAGAGAAGCCAGGGTTGAGAAGGGGGCTAGCGGGCAGCAGCTAGTACGTTGTGGGAATACAACTAGGCACGATTAATGCAATGATCAATAACGACAAGGATTAAAATAAGCTTGTCAGATCTTTCAGTAACGTTAGATTATGCCAAGTTGTTGCTATGACAGGTGTCAGAGTGTGCAGATGGACAGTGAATGCCCCACTCGCCTTTACTCGAAACCTCTGTGGGCTGGCTCTGTGGAAGTGAAAGTGAGCTTTCTTCAAGTTCATTATTAGACTCATTGTCCTGGGATTCACAGAGCAGATGACCGACCTCTGAATGATTGACAGAGTCTTGTTTATCTGAAAGCCATTGAAGTTCTTTTTGAGTGGGGGAGGCATCCAGCGCCAGAGCTGCCTCTTCTCCTTCCTCCACTGTGGAACCCAGTTCCTCATCTTCTACTCCTTCCACCTCGTGCCCCGCTTCTTCCACCGGGCTCCGCCCCTCCTCCAGCTCCACGCCGATTGGCTCTTCCTTCAGTGTCAGCATCTCTCCCCCTCTCCTGTCAATCCCATTTGTCTCCACCCCCTCAAGAGGCTCCAGGCTGCTGAGCAGTGCAGGTGTGTCTTCCCTGCTGACGCCATCTGTGCCAAGGTCACTGCCAGTGGTGTGGCATTCCCAAGATGATTCATGTGAACTTCTGTCATCTGACAGAACTGGGAGAAGGAAGACAGGTCATTTTAATTACTCAAAAACATGCCATTCAGCCTCATTCTCCTGTGGTAGTTATGTGCTATAAAATTTTCACATAACTCCATAACTGGAAAAAAAACTGTATGTTTACAATGTACGGAAAAGCAAAAGAATTGTTGATCCTCTTAAAAACTTTCATCTTTTAGGGTTGGACCACTGTGTCAATGCAGAAAGTTATTTCAATTACTTATGTGACTGAAGTGCTTCCATGGCAACAGGCTAAATATAGCAACAGTGCCCCAGACAAGGGGACGCAAGACAAGTGTGACGCCCTGCATCTCGGCAATAGCAACAGCTTAGTTCTGCTTCTTCGCCAAAATATGCTCTCACTTTGGGGATTACTGACCCATATTTGTGGATGTGCTGGCAAAAAAGGTTAAATACTGCACACCGAGTCCATGCAACCTCCCCCGCCCCCCACAACACACACACATACACATATACATGCACCAAAATACGCAAGAAAAAAAGCAACATTACTTAAAGTGGCATTCATATTTATGGATGCTAGTTTCCCCTTTTCCCCCTCTCAAAGAGGACACGGCAGAAGTTTCTGAATGTCAGTGGGCGAGAATTTGCTTCACATTTTCAAAATGCCATGGCATTTGGGCAGCTTGAACCAATGAGAAGCTGAGAGGAGTGGAGGCGGGAAGGGAAAGGACTTGGGTTAAACATGGAGGATAGACATAGCATTTAGCATGCAGTTGCTAATTGCAGTGTTTATGCTGTTAGCTGTGGGGGGTTCTTATCAAATGACTGGAGAAGTCAGCTACACACAATTACACACTCACCTCTAGGTGGCTGTACTTTGGTCTGCATCTGAGATGTGGCACGTGTTGGACGAAGCTCTGGCTGAAGGTTATCATTTAGCGTGATGCTGTCTCGTGTTCCTGTGAGAGCAAGGATGAAACACTCTCCATTATTTTCCCATCAACAAAAGACAAAAAAAGTAAGCACAGTTTTTGCGTATGTTGGAATGGATGGAGCACATGTACGATGCTGCATTACAATTGCCTTCACAAAACATACACACACACGTATGCATTGCAGTGTTCACAGGAAGAGGCGTCGGCTCCCCGTCATCTGTCTTCATTAGTGATGGCTGCACGCCTCTTAGGCTGACACCATATGCCATTCATAGGAGGCTGTGCACTATAAACCAGACGTCACAAAACTATATGCACGCAGACACGCACAAACACAAAGGCCTGTAAATATCCTGCCTTTGCCTTCAAAGAAAAGCCTGTGAAGAAGCAAAACTCGGCTTGTTTCTGTGACCGTTCAAGTGTGCTGTGCAAAAACAAACAGAAGAATGGGAAAATGGATGACTGGGTGACACGATGCATGAGAATCATGAGTGGTGAACAGAGACCATATTGTTATGAATGCAGTCCATATTGTTATGGATGCTCAGTGTTTACACTGATGTGGGAACAGTGAGTGAGGCGGCTGTGGCGGGTGTTGAAAGCTCAAACATAACCATACAGATATTTTAAATTGTTTTTATAACAATAACAGTAATAGCATTATGTTTCTGTAAGGTCTTATATTATTTGCAGATATTGTCCTATTTGTATCCCTGACTTATCTGGTTGCTTTGTTAGCAAGACAGTCAGCTGTAGATTTTCAGTATGTTTAAAAAAATATAGGTGGATCTATATGTCTAGTGTGGATATGTACAAACATATTGTTTGGTATTAACAAAGGTCTCAAAATATCTGTATCAATCAAGCTCTATTGTTTCTCAAGGTGCAGTTAGTATTTTCCAGCACCATAAATGTTCATATGGCTCAAAAGAACCAGCAGTTCTCTAAAAAAAAGTATCCCTATCTTTAAGCACAGAGAAGGTTTGAGAGAGTTCTTAGAAGCCAATAATAAAGTGCTGCTGATTATTACATATGCATAGTAAGGCTCAGACTGAGCACAGCAGTTGTGTCTCTGGGAGGCAGGCTGCACTCTGGAGGGGGCTGGCGGCACCAGCGACATGCTTTAAGTCTTACTGACAGCTGCCATCTCAACGTCCCACTGAAACACATGCAACATTATGTATGTGCTTATGCACACATCCAGCAATAATAACAGACTGTTCCGCATGATTGGACATCCCAACGTACTAGAACATGAGCTCTGTATCACAAACAATGAGACAAATAGAGAAGGTATACCAATGTGTCACACAATCATGAGGCTACCCCAGGATACAGGATGCTGTCTTGCTTGAGGGTGATAGGAAATGCCTCCATCTTGACTGGAAAAAAAGTCTGCCAATAAACCAAAACAGAGCCATACTGTCTTTTCAATAGATGATGCACACTGACAGCCTTTCACTTGCGATGTTGCATTTCAGTTTGTACTCATTCAGCATGTGGGCGGGGTGAAGTGGAGGACCGGGGAGATATATCAATCACAACTTTATCTGACTCACTACATTGATGTCACTGTTATTGTTTTGGCTCGCTCTCATCCGTAGAAAATGTAGTCACCTCTAGCGTTCTCCGGGCTTCAGGTAGGCAGCCAAGGCCCTCCATCCTATCCTGTTTGCCTTTAATATCCATCAGCCCAACTTCATATCACATCAAGGCCACAGACGCACACATCTCTCTCTATATCTCTGTCTCCCTAACTGTGGTGGACAGCGTGGTCGTCAGGCACTCTGGGCCCTCGCCTACAAATTCCCTAATAACGGCACATTCCCCTAAATGTGTTTGTAATGTGGGCAATCATTTTCAGTAATGGATGCTTGTCAGTTTTATGGCGGAGAGAATGACGGTCTCATGACAGGGCACCTCCATCCAGCCCCTCCACCTTTCAGTGTGTTTTATAGACAGCACAACATCTCCCTCCAGTGGAGATAAGGGGAAACTATTTTCTAGGCAAAGTGCTTTATCTCCTGGTTTTAATGTTTTATGTGTACGTACAATTTGGGATACTGCTTTTGAGTACGCAGGGAAGACTTAACATGCTTTTGCTTGGTGTGGTTATTATATGCATGGGGTTTGCTTGCATGATCTCTGTCAGCTGAAATGACTACAGTGTTTAAGCTGGACTCGCTTCACGATACAAATGTGCAAATACATAATAGAACATGTTGCATCAAATCTTAAATTCTTTTAATCTGATTTCCATAAAAGTAAGGATACATCCTCATAGTGTTCACTGACTTCCAATCTGAACCCAAGTTTCAAAGGGTTACCACTAATGTGCCACCAATATGTCTGTAAAATTTTTAGACCAACTGGACCAAAATGATCTGTCTGTGATATCCTGGCAGCCCGATGTGAGTCAATGGTATGAACAGACACAAAAGCTGGTGGTAAACGGTGGGCGTGAGGTGACATGTTTTCTGGGCGTTTGCCCAGATTTGTCCTGGCATGACATAGTGGAGGGCATGGATGGGCTAAGTGGGACAGAAGGAATACATACTCCCAATTCCCACGGATACGTGGTAGGTCAAGCCTGAGACGCAGCCGAAAAGAGAGAGACACACACCATTATGAACATAAAACCTCATTAATGTGTTCAGATTATTAAATTTAAACCACTTGGCAAGCTATAGCAATTAGAGGAAAGATTATATTTTTTGCAGTGTACAATTTTAATTGGAAAATAAATGAGCTTTTATGGTTTTGTACCACATAAACCCACAGATTCATGTTTGCACATGGTGTGGTACAGTTTACAGGTTCTCCATAGTGGCTTTGCACAGCTGTGTGCTTAATACAAACATGATATGAGATTAAAGCCATCAGACTTTGCCCTGGATGTTTTGTTTAGACCAACCTGGAAGACTCCATAGTCCTGAAACCTCTAAAGTCTTCAGCTTCCTTTCCAGGTCTGCAACTCTGTTTCCAAGGATTCTGCAATAAAGGGGTTTAAGACAGGTCAGGTTTCCTGACTTTTTGTGTGTTTGTGTCAGTGTTTGTCTTTGAGGAGGAGCATTCTTGTAACAGGCAGACAAACACTGGGTCAGGTGTTAGAAGTAATAAGTACACCCTCTTATTACCTGTTAGTGTGCCTCTGGTGCTGAATGACCAGATTCTTTTCATGAATGGTCTCCAGCAGAGCAGTGGCCAGGGATTTGAGGTCGGAGATTGACTGCGGTGTGGCTGGCAAGCTGCAGCCCTGCTCTTCCAGAAGCATCTCCTGAACTGAAGGGAAAAAAATATGGGTGAAGCAGAACAATGGAAAGGCAGCAGGCAAAGGACAATGTGGGAGAAAGCTGCTCTTCCTGTGCTATAAAAAAAACAGCATCACATCCTGAAGACGTTATGTGGGTACTAACTCACAGTCTGCCAATAATGCACTAATAAAACTTGCATAAAAGTGAAAAATTGATAACAGAGAGAACAGGAGAGAAACGGCATGACAAGAGTAAGACAGAGATGGAGAGTTAGAAACAGCTGTCTACTAGGTGACACTCCAAACTTTAACTCCAGAGCCCACTGTGCTGCTTCTGCCAGCAACTGTCAGTCATCATGGCAGGCTCATTTCCCTACCAGTGGTGCTCAGTCTCCAACACTCAGAATACAATTAGTAACCCAGCTGGTGTCTGGGCGGTGGCTTGAAGGATCAGCAAAAAAAAAGAAGTTAATAAATAATGCAGTGAGACATGGCCAGCAACAAAGAAACTGATTTGTTATACTGAGGACAGACAATCAGTTGTAGAGTTGATCTGATCGAAAACCATTTGCATGCTTCCAGATCAGCTGCTCTGACATCGATCTATGTCTATTGTTTAAAGACAATTCCATTTGTGTTTTCACCTTGTTTGGCTGAGAGGACTCCTGTGAGAGGACTGTTATTTGATTTCCCATATGTGCCAGAGTTTTTCCTCCTCTCTAGGGCTGTCTGTGAGGAGGGAAAAAAACAAGTATATAAAGTTTGGCCTGATTAGCATGTTAAACAAACTCTTGCGCACTTTCCAAAAAAAAATCTGTAGGATTTATTAAGCCTCAAATTTAAAGAAGCCATTTGATCGGTACCTTGTACTTCATGATGTTAGATTTCAGCAGGGTCACCTCCTCTTGTAGTTGGCCGAAACGTTCATGCAAATACCTACAGCAGCAATAATTAAAATTCCCCATCAACACAGAAAATGTGGTGGGATTTATTGAAACTGCACTTACACAAATCAGATACCAAATTTAACAGTATAAGTGTTATAAGAGTGAGTGCAGAGCACACAAAGAGTCATCAACATATGCATCAATAAAGCTGCCATTACAAATGTCTACATGTGCAAATAGTCCAAAAAGGGGTAAAAGGTTATTTTTTTCAAATCTTAAAAAGCAAACATAGCACAGTATGTCCTCAGTGTAGCTCACAGCTGTTTACTTCTTGCCTGTAAGTTGCCTGGAAAAAGTTGTGCCTTGTCAAAACAATTTCTTGCCAAAATATAAGTGTGGGTATAACAACCCTGTTCCACTGCTGTAGTAATCCAAATTGTAGCAAGAGCAAGAATCTCAACTGTCTCCTATTACTTTAAGGCTTGAAGGTCTTAATTAGTTCTAGAACTTGAAAAGTTTCTTCAAGTGCAGATGAAAAAACTATCAAACGCTGTCATAAAGCTGGCTCTCATAAGGAGCGCCCTAGGAAAGGAAGACCAAGAGTTCCCTCTGCTGCAGAGGATAAGTTCATTAGAGTTACTAGCCTCAGAAATGGCCAATTATCAGGACTGCAGATTAGAGCCCACATCGGTGTTTAAAAGAGTTCAAGGAGTAGACATAGCTCAGCATCAGCTATTAGGAAGAGACTGTGAATCAGGCCTTAAAAGAAACAACTACTGAGGGAAAGCAACTTGGGCCAAAAACTCACACAGAGTAGACATTAACCCATCTAAAATATGGATTTTGGTCTGATGAGTCCAAATTTTTGATGTTTCTCACACACATACGAGTAGGCTGTACGTTGCCCGCTGTCAAGGATGGATGAGGAAGTGTGTGAAAGGGATGTGTTGGACCACACAGCTGCTGGTGTGTTTCAGGCGTGTATCCCTCTCACCTGTTCTCCATGCACAGGGCGTCCACATCAATGATACGTGCCTCACGGTTCCCTAAAATGTGGTTGAGCTCCACATTTAGCCGGTCTGCCTTCTCTTTGAACACACTGCGTTCTGCCTTCATGTCCTGCAGCTCGTCTGTCAGGGCCTTTAAATTGTGCTCCATCTCTTCCATCTAGAAACACATGCAGACACAAATGAGCCCCAAAGACACCGTTTACAGCAGAGTGCGTCGAGAGCACACACATTCTCATTGTTTTTATACTATGTGCAGTTTTTCCAATCCAGGAAACGTAATATATAATAACCCACCTGTAGCCCTGCTCTCTCTAGCTGACATACCAGATCCTCACGTTCATGGGCAGGGAAGTGGCGTACCCCCACCTCTTCATCCCCTAGCCTCTGTCGTGTAATGGTCATCCTCAGGAGCTGAACCAAAGACATGTTCAACTCACTGCTTCTTGTGCAATTAATTTACTATGTGAGTGATATTGTGTATGAATCTGTGTGCTGCTGCTGGCGGTAATGGCACCTTGTTATCCCCCTGGGCCTCCGTCAGCCTCTGAGTGAGCTCCTTCACCTCATCAGCAAGCCGTTTCTCTCGTTCCCGCGAGTCTCTCAGCAGCTGAGCCAGGTTCACCTGAAGAGAAGAATGAATGGGTGACTGAAAAAGTCAATTGTTTAACATGGTGTAACGGCACAAAAGGGCAGAGATAGCAGTACAGCTGAAAATCTAAATAAAAGGATCCAAAAATAGTGTGTAATCAATTATTTTTTAAGTATAAACTGGCAGACATAATACATTAGAGTCAAAAGAATCTTATTATTATTGGTTATTGCTTGACTCCCTGTTTGTACCGCTGTTCAATGTCACTGTGTCTTGGCACACCCAGCCTCATGTTTATCATGACCACAATTAGCTGATACTTTCACCTAACTAAGTAAACAACACAAGCAGAGAGTTTCATTTATAAAACACATGATACAATTCAACACTGTAACACCTTCCATCATCAAAATCAACTTACTTCATTACGTTTTTCTGGTGGCAAAGATGGGTCATCCTAAAAAAAAGTCAAAACAAAATGTCTTAGCAAAAACTACACAGTGAATCACTGTATAAGTATCATAAGTAGTTTGAGAACATCTTGCTGCAGCCCACTACTATAGGATTGTTGGTTTTTACTGTACACGTTCATGCAAAGCATCCTTAAAGGTATGAACCACTCACTCACAATGAGCTCTCTGTACTTCTTCTTTAATCCTTGGTGGCGCTCTCGCAGCTGGTTGGCCATCAGTTTGTACTGGTCTCTTTCCTGCTGACAGGTATCCAGCTCCTTGGACAAGATTAGGAGGGCCTCTTTCTTACTCTCCAGCTTGCGTTTACACACCAGAAACTATAGCAGGACCACAAGATAATATACAGATGAAGATCCAGCCATCATGCGATAACCTTATTGCTCAGTTATGTGATGACATGGCTACAGTTTCCTCACACCAAGCCTGACAAGTTAACTACAGGTGGCAAAACACACACAGGGCTTGGTTTAGATAAAGAACAGTGTTAAAGTGCTGACAGCTGTCAGGCCAGCTTATATCCAAACCACAGCATCTATCATGGAGATGAATGTGCAGTGTGTAGCAAACTTCAGTCTATACTATGGCCTGTTGCTTAACCAAAAACATAGTTAATAAGATGTGCTGTAACACAGTTGACGCACAAATATCAGATATTGATTTTTCATACTAGTAACATTTGCTCGTGACTTAGGTTACGTCGCCAAATCCAATATATATAAACATATCAATATGCAGGTTACTAATGATGTTTATATTTTTTCCTAGTATAAAATATTAACATGTACATACGGGTCCACAGGTGGGTTATACCATAAAGAGGTGGGCAGGTGCATTTCCACCGCCAGAGTAGGATGCTATTGACATATTAGCTAGCTTACAGTGCGTATTTAACGGGGAGGCTAGCTACTGACCAAAAGAGGAGTTTATACGACATTTAACAGCTTCGGAGACACCGAATCCGGATCCATATGGACCAGGAAAGCATTCAAATAAACCTGTCTGACTCCGCAGCAGCTGTTCGCGCTCTGAGCTTCTGACTTACCTCGCTGACCAGCCCCTGCCAGTCGCTCTCACTTCTCCTAGATGACTGCATTATTCCAGCAAAAAATGCCACAAAAATAACAGGATACAGAATCCTTCTTCTTCTCCCCCTGTCCGCCTCCGTCTGACCTCCAACTCCTCCTCCGTTTGTTTATCCTGCAACGTCACTCTTACCTCCACTCAGAGCTCTGCCTCCACAGGAGAAGGAGCAACTTCCGGTACAACGAAGCGGAAAATAAAAAATAAGAACATATTTTAATGTAATACTGGTGAGCCGAAGCCAAATGTAACATTTCAAAGATTTTCAATTTACCCCCATCTTTATAGCATTTTTGCTATAAAAAAAAAACAAAAAAAAATCTCTGGTTAACAAAGCGGATATTTTTTCCCTTCAAAATAAAAGCGTTTAGGCGTTCCTAAAATTTTTATTATGCCCAAAAAGTAAACAGACATACAGATAACAGAATAGAATACAGATCACACAGCATAGCAATGTATCTTATATTGCTAAACGATAATTACAGATACAGACAGACACAAAACACTTTTAAAGATTTATTTAGATATGAAAGATATTGTAATAAATTGACTTAAGCATGATATTGGCATCAAGTTATTTTACATCAGCATTTTTTTTTTTTGGGAGGGGGGGGGCACTGACATTCGAGAAGCGCTCAATGAACAAAAACACAGTACTTGACACAGCTAGGCTTTATCCACCATTACACATCACCTTAATTTCTGCTCCTTTCACATAAATATAATATGATTAAAAATAGCACAATAACATATTTAAAATACAGATTAAATATAATAGGCATGAAAGTGTCTTCATCAGTTCAGCTGTCTCTCGAGGGAGAGGAAAAATGTCTTCAGTAAATGCACAATGGTCTCGATTTAAACTCTTGAACAAAACATGAGCTAGATGAATTAGAGTGCTCACAGACCGTTCTATATAATGTTTCTGGTAATATTTTGTAAAAATAACATATTCATACATAAAATCCCTAAAAACGCCCACAAACTTATTTAAACACATATAAGTGCCATCCTCCACACCCAACATTAGATGCTTATTGTCCCTTCCTCCCTTAATCCAACCTTTTCCTTTAGTGCTACCCTGATTGCTCAATACATTCCAATCTTTATTAAACATGGCTTCATTTCTATTCACTCGGTTGTGATTCTTGAACTGGGACACCAAGATTCTCTGCAGTGTTTGCAGACTGCATCACAAATGTTGTGCTAAAAGCTTCTGTTTGAAACATTTCTGTTAATGGTGTTCTTGAATTCCACCCTTGGGTCTTGGCAAACTTGTAAATACATCCAAAGAGATCAGGAAACAACGCCAGTATATTAATGTGTTTTGCATCATCAGCACTGTGAACAAGAAGGAACATTGATGTTAAACTTGACAATCAGTATTTTATTTGTGTGCACTGAATTTAAAGGTAGGGTAGGAGATTTCATTCTGATGCACTTTTTGCTAAATTAGTGTAACTTCTCTTTACAAACCGATAGCAACCGATTAGTTCGGCAGTTTTGCTTTAAAACAAAGAATATTAATCATCTGTGGAAGCTATAAAACGCTAATAGTATAGTTAATAGTTTAGCTAATAGTATAGTTGGCTGGTTGTCACTCTCTTCCTGCTCTGCGTGCACCAGAGAGGTACATGCATGATGGCCGAAGTCACAGACTGGTTGGGAGAACGGGGCGTGTGTTGACTTTCAAAATCTGGCTGACTGTCACTGTGTTTTCAAAATCTCCTACCCTACCTTTAATATGATGCATCACTTTTCATTCAGTTTGACTTACTAGTGCTCATAAAGGTTGCGTATGAATCGCAGTAATCCCAGTGTGGTTTCAGGATACGCCTTTTTTTTACTATCCATCTTCTCAACCAGCTCTTGAGGAAACTGGAACACCCTAAAGTGTAAAGTGTCCTTGTGAAGTGACAGTGCAGGGCAGTGTATTAATTACAGTTCAACAGTCCAAAAGCAGAGGGGAAGAAGCCGTTCTTGTGGTATGAGGTTCTGGTCCAAATGGACCGTAACCTCCTGCCTGAAGGAAGTGGCTCAAAGAGTCAATGTCCAGGGTGAGAAGGGTTAGCTTTGATCCGACCTTCATCCCTCAGAGTCCTGGATACGTACAGGTCTTGGAGAGATGGCAGGCCGCACCTTCTTACCACACTGTGGTGGAGGAGCTCCAGGCCTGGTTATTATGTCGTGCTGCATGAGACTGGTCCGACCTAGGTCACCAGGTCCCTCTCCAAACAGAACTATGCGATGTCTACCAAAATCAAGCTTGGGTAAGAAAAGGGTGGCCAAGCAGCGCTTCATTATCTGCTATGTCAGGCACAAGGAAATTCACTTAAACTTGGCGGTTGTTGATACTGGGTAGGTTGGTCTCAAGCACCGGTACATCCCCTGGTCCCACCCCGAGCAGGGTCTCTACACTGGATGACTGAAGTGGGGGTCTCATGTCCTGGTGAATTGCATTGTAATTCATCTCTCTCTCTGACAACAGTGTTCCGGGGCCTGCGTTCAGTGAGGTTGTGGCCTCCTGGTTGCATGATGCTGGTGACATATGATTCAGCTCTCCTTGTGGTTTCATAGCGGTGAGCTATCTCATAAGCTCTGGCTAGTGTGGCTGGGCGTTTTTCTAAGAGTCTCTGCGCAGCTCTCTGTGCAGAAATTCTCTCCATGGTGTACTGCTGTCGTACTGGCCAGGGCGTAGAGTGGGAACTCTCTCTCTGGAGTCGTAGTCCTCATCACTCTCTGATGGAGGAGGCTGATGGAGTGCAGAGTGGCTCTTTTGTGGAGATGAATGACAATATTGGTTTAATCTGGAATGTCCATCTTTACGAGTCTTTTCTGTATTGATGCAAGAATACATGGGAAGTGTATTTGCTTCTGGCTTGGAAGTGTACTATGCACAAAACCTCCCATGTGAGCAGCAGAAAATGGGTTTGTGTCTGCGTAGTACAACTTAGGTGGCACGTTTGGAGAGGGAGAGGGGGGACATGTAGACACCTTGTCCTCCCGTGGGGCTGTGACTTTGACTGTCAGCTACGAAAAAGGGATTGGTGAAAGCAAACTGAGTGGGGCTGACAACCGGTGTAAACAGATCTTCTCCTCAAGCGTGTGTTAGCGCAGCTTTCATCACACAGAAACAGGTTGTAATGTTCACATTACTGTGAACATAACTGTGAGCATGCAGTCAGCAGACAGCCTCCAGCATTGTCCGTTATGATCCGGTGTGGTGAAAAATGAAAAATTGAAACATTTACATTATATACATAGGAGGTGAAAAAAGTTATTGCACTGTATGACAAGATCCAGTTATTATACAGGAGGTAGTGTGGTAGTAGCTGGGAGTGAATATATATATACATACATATGTACACATACATAATCTACTGTGAGCAGGCCTGATTGTACAGTCTGACGGCAGCAGGTAGGAAGGACCTGCGGTAGCGCTCCTTCACACAGTGTGGATGGAGCAGCCTGTCACTGAAGGAGCTGCTCAGTGCTGTGACAGTGCTGTGCATGGGGTGGGTGGTGTTCTCCATCAGGGAGGATAGCTTTGCCAGCATCCTCCGTTCTCCTACCTCCTTCACAGGATCAAGTGGGCTCCCCAGCACAGAGCTGGCTTTCTTGATCAGTCTGTTCAGTCTCTTCCTGTCTGCTGCCGAGGTGCTGCTCCTTCAGACCACTCCATAGAAGATGGCAGATGCAACCACAGTGTCATAAAAAGTCCTCAGGAGTGGTCCTGGTACTCCAAAGGACCTGAGTCTCCTCAGGAGGTCGAGTCTGCTCTGGTCCTTTTTGTAAAGTGCAGCTGTGTTGTCAGACCAGTCCATTTTCTTGTTCAGATGAACAGCCAGGTACTTATAAGAGTGCACTCTCAATGTCCAAACACTGGATGTTCACTGGTGTAGGAGTAGTTGTGCCTATGGAAATCCACCACCAGCTCTTTGGCTTTACCCACAGTGATCTGGAGACGGTTTCCATGGCACCAGTCTACAAAGTCATGGATGAGTCCTCTGTACTCCCTGTCATCCTCGTCTGTGATGAGGCCGACCACTGCAGAGTCATCAGAGAACTTCTGTAGATGACAGCTGCTGGGTGAGAGGTGGCAGAACACAGTAGGTGCAACGAGACACAGGTGACACACATGAGGGCAGGGCAGGTAATCAAACAAGGTAAACCACATGAAGTAAAACTCAAGACAATGCACAGGGAAGACAGGGCTACCAAAGTAACACAGGAAGCACAAGACAAACAGGACACAAGAACTTAACAAAAACCCAGAGAACAAACACACGCCTAACAACTACCTGGACTATCACAATAACTGACACAGAATAAACTAAAAACCCAATGTCAGGGGTTGTGAGATGGCGGACACAAATGCAGACTTAGCCGGAGGTGAAAACAAACTCAGTTCCTTTAATATAAGCCAGGGTTCGGTGCACGGGTGATCAGTCAACGTGGCAAAGGTATCCAAAAGGCAAAGGCAAAAAAGCAGTAGTCAAATCCAAAAAACAAGTCACACACAAGAGAATCCAAAACTTACTCGAAAACACGTAGGGAAAAAACACAAGAATCCAAAACTTACTCGAGAACACGTAGGGAAAAATCACAAGAGCAGAAAGGCTACTTGGACGGCTGTGTCGCATGGAAGACTCACAAAACGAACTGGCAACAAGGGGCAGGAAACACACAGGCTTTATACACAGGAGGGCGGGAAGACAATTGGATACAGGTGAAGCACATTAGGGCGGAACAGGTAATCACAGGTGGGGGAAGGGAGCACACATGAGGAAGGGGAAGTAAACAGAACTGAAACACCAGGGGAAGATCGAGTTTCAAAATAAAACAGGAAGTGACTAGTAAAACTAAAACTAATACAAACAGAAAATGAACTACAAAATAAAAGACCTGGCTGAAACCATGACACCCAAAACAATTTAAACAAAACCATAAATAAACACCAGGTCGTGACAGCGGGAAAAATGGAAACTCAGCCTGCTACAACCCGACTCTTTCCCTGTCTCTTTCTCTCCGGCTCCTGGTCCTCCCACAGTATCAGTTACACGTGACTTTGTGTCTGTGACGATCCGGGCTGGAAAACCATGACCTCCACTGTCATAGAGAGAGAACAGGAGAAGGAGCAATTTATGGTACAACAAAGTGGAAAATAAAAAATAAAAACATATTTTAAGGTAATACCTGGTGAGCCAAAACCAAATGTAACATTTAAACGATTTTCAACTTACCACAATAGTATAGCATTTTTACTAAAAAACGAAATAAAAAATAAAAAAATCTCTGGGAAACAAAGCAATTTTTTTCTTCAAAATAAAAGCGCTTAGGCGTTCCTAAAAATGCTACATACAGACACATTCAAAAAGAAAAAAGACAGATACAGATAACAGAATAGAATACAGATCACACAGCATAGCAATGTATCTTATATTGCTAAACGATAATTACAGATACAGACAGACACTTTTAAAGATTTATTTAGATATGAAAGATATTGTAAAACATTGAATTAAGCATGATATTGGCATCAAGTTATTTTACATCGGCATTTTTATTTTGGGGCACTCATCCAACTTATTGATTCCACCTTACTGAAAGGCACTGACATTCAAGAGGTGCTCAATGAAATACGACAATGAAGAAAAACACAGCTAGGCTTTTCCCACCATTACACATCACCCTAATTTCTGTTCCTTTCACATACACAGAAAAAAATACCACAATAAAATATTTAAAATACAGATTAAATATAATAGGCATGAAAGTGTCTTCATCAGTTCAGCTGTCACTCAAGGGAGTGGAAAAATGTCTTCAGAAAAAAGAGCAGTGGTCTCGATTTAAATTCTTGAACAAAACATGAGCTAGATGAATAAGAGTGCTCACAGACCGTTCTATATAATGTTTCTGGTAATATTTTGTAAAAATAACATATTCATACATAAAATCCCTGAAAACACCCACAAACTTATTTAAACACATATAAGTGCCATCCTCCACACCCAAAATTAGATGCTTAGTGTCCCTTCCTCCCTTAATCCAAACTTTTCCTTTAGTGCTACCCTGATTGCTCAATACATTACAATCTTTATTAAACATGGCTTCATTTCTATTCACTGGGTTGTGATTCTTGAACTGGGACACCAAGATTCTCTGCAGTGTTTGCAGACTGCATCACAAATGTTGTGCTAAAAGCTTCTGTTTGAAACATTTCTTTTAATGGTGTTCTTGAATTCCACCCTTGGGTCTTGGCAAACTTGTAAATACATCCAAATAGATCAGGAAACAACGCCAGCACATCAATGTGTTCTGCATCATCAGCACTGTGAACAAGAAGGAACATTGTTTGATGTCAGATTTTCTTTATCAATTATCCTTAATTAAACTTTACATTCATAATTGTCTTTGTGGCCTCTGAATTGAAGATGATGCATCATGTTTCATTCAGTTTGACTTACTAGTGCTCATAAAGGTTGCGTATGAATCGCAGTAATCCCAGTGTGGTTTCAGGATACGCCTTTTTTTTACTATCCATCTTCTCAACCAGCTCTTGAGGAAACTGGAACAGTAAAAACACATTTATTATAAAATGGAAATCAAGTATAGTCAAGAAGCTGTTGCACTGTTGTCACCTTGTTTTTCCATTCTTTGAAAGATCTACCAGCACCACACTGTTCTGCAGCATTGATCAGTTCTGGGTCGGCCTTTCGACAGTTTGACACCTCGCCTCTGTTACCAATCTTTTTCAAGTATTCAAGTTGCCTGAAAGAGAAAATCAAGTTCAAAATAAACACACATGACACTGTTTAGCATAAGATCCAGCCATGTCAATGTGTTGGTCTTACTTTGTACAAGTCCAGAAGAAAGGATGGTTCAGGCATTCCTCCACTCTCGGTCTGTCCTTTGGTTCTTCCTTGATTATCCACTCGATGAGATCTTTTGCTACTTCATCTTGAACATGATCCAGATTGTACTCGCCTTTGTAAATGTTGGACTCACATAAAAAGGAGTTGCCAAATGGATGATGCCCTCCAGAAAGGATGTAATAAATCAGCATCCCTGCCACCTTAACAATTAACAGTTTAATAATTGAGTACTTTTTCCACCAAGTCTTCAATTAGGTTTCTATAGGGGAAGTACTAACCTGTACATCAGTGCTTGACTTGTATGGTATGTCAGAATTCTCTGTCAAGGTCTCTCGGGCCATCCAGCATTTTGTTCCTGCACTTGCTGTGCGATAGGTTGTTTGACCTTTGGGTAACCGTCTGCTTATCCCAAAATCAGCCAGTCTTGCTCTCCCCTTGACATCTGAAAACACATACAGAAAGTTACATTCAGCAATATACAGACAATTTAAATTAAACCTTAAAAAAGTTACAACTTTTCTTACCAATCAGGACATTCTGTGGTTTGAGATCTCGGTGGAGAATCTGAGGATTTTGGCAGTGAAGCACCCTTAAACTGTCAAGAACTTGATAAATAAGGGTCTTTATCCCCAGCTGATCACCATCATTGTTTCTGATATACTCTTCTAAAGTGTATTCACACAGCTGAAGACCAAGGTATCCAAAGTTCTCATCCTCCGCGGCATCAATGTATCGTACAATAGATGGATGATCAAGCTCTGGAAGGCGCAGAATTCCTTCTTCGTTCTTCAGGACTTGATAGTTGGTTTTGGACATTCTCTTAATTGCGACTTCTGTGCCATCATCTCTGAGACCCAAGAAGACCTCAGTGCCATCGCTTCCCTTTGCGATGCGGAATTCAGCCTCATTCACGTAAGAAAGGCCTCCAATTCTGATGATTTTAGCATCATCGGTGCTAACAAGCTTCTCTAGTTTTTCCCTCCACCTCTTGCTGACTGGCAGCCATTCTTGTGTTCCTGTTGATTCGGTGGTGTTGACCAGGAATGGTTTTACATTTGATGCTGATTCGACAACAGGAACTGTTGTTGTATCAGATTCATCATTCGTATCTTCTTGCTTGTCAGAATTTTTTTTCTTCTTCTTCTTCTTTTTCTTCTTCTTCCTGGACTCAGGTACAGTAGTATTGTCTGCATATTCTGAGTTTGGCATGCTCAAAACCTTTTTTAGTCGTCTCAGTGCCTCTTTCAACTTGTCATTCATTTTCATATCTGCAGATGTCAGTATGTCTTCGGGCACCGAGGTGATCCCCACTGATGTCAATACGTTATCCACAGGTCCAAATGGGAGTAAGTTTGCCAGTGTGCCATATGAGTAGACCCTGATGTTAGAGGGATGCGGCTCCTTTACAAAAGGAGCGACTGTTGTGCATAACCTCTCCATAAACTTGGAATCCCAGCCATTTTTTTCTTGTGTTTTCTGTGTTATCACGTACAGTATTTGCAGGACAGTTTCCCAAATGTCTGGTCTTTCTTTTAAGCAAAGCTGTTCCAACAGTAGGGGAATTATAGCCAGTGCTTGCTCATTTGGTATCTCTTCCAGTGTGCAGAAAACGGCATGTAGGCTACTTAACACTATCATTGTATGTGTCTTTGAGACATCTGGAAAGCGCCTGATTGCACTTTTAATGTAGGTAATAAAATTCTGTGTTTCCTTCAGCCATTTAATACTTCTCTGGCTGTACTTTCCTCCATCTGGCCGAGAAGTACAAAAAAGTATTTCAATCATGGTCAGATGTGTCTGAGGATCCTCCTGGAGCATGTGACTGTCAAAGTCTCTGAACACTTCTTCAGGTGTTTTCTCTATCATAGCAATGCTCATATCCAGAAAACATGTGATTTTGGAGCATAAAACATTTCCTTTGGATGCAATGTTATGAATCATCTGAGCTATTTGTTTGTTGTGATGAAGATATTCAGGATGAGGTACTATTGTGACAGATGCACCAGCAGATATCAGCATGGTCATGACATCCTCCCTTTCTGTGAGAGCAGCAGTATGGAGAGGTGTGAATATTTGCATTTCCATAGGACTCTGCCCATTTGGATCAGCTTTCACTTCAAGCAGTTTCTCCACAAAAACAAGAGGTGCTTTGGACAGAGACACATAATGCAGAGCTGTCAAGCCATTCTGGGAAACACCATTTGGGTCTGCACCCTGATGCAAAAGGTAATCACATATAGGGCTGTTGTGGTTTACAACAGCAGCAATTAGAGGTGTTACAAAATCACCCTGCTCTCTGCATGGGTACTGTTGGTTAATAGGATTTTTATCCAGTAATTCCTTGAGCTTCTTGAGCTTGTTGTCAAATATACACTGTATGACAGGATGTGTTTCTGTTATTCTAGGGACCATCCGTTGAAAAATTAATTCGAAACTCATTTTTTTTCACCTGTGGGGAGACAATGTAGTAATTGGCAATTATTATTATGAATTGTTGTACCATTACAGTTATGAGTAAAGAGTGACTGTGTCTGCTATTGTTTACTGATACATCCATTATTCATTACCCACTCAGCAAAATAACATACATTTTTGAGAAAAGTTGCAATAGACTGAATTAAAAAATACAGTTTCTAAAGTACAGAGCAAGTAGACCTGTAGTGAATTGAAATGCCACAGAGTGCCACACCTTGCCCTTGTTTATTAGAATGTACACTTCCTCATTTATGCAGGCGACTGAACCTAATTTGACTCTGATTCAAATGTAGATTAAACTTTAACCCTCCTGTCGTGTTCACCTCGCGCCCCTTACTTTAGTGTTGCCGGTCAAAATTGACCAGTCTATTTTAACTGCTCTTAAATTAGCACAAAAACCATTTTTCACCACAAAATATTTTATACAACATCCTTTAGCTGTGAGCAATATCTCAAAGTAGTGTTTAACATGAGTTATTGCCCCGCTGCTCTAAGGAACGGTACAGGAAGTCATTCCTGCTGTCCGCCATCAGACTGTATAACTCATCTGTGACTGTCAGAGCTGTGCTCACTAACTTGGACTAAAGCACCATCACAGTTGATGTGCAACTGCTCAGTTACATTAACTGTGTTTTTATCTTATCTCCTTTGCTGCTTTATGCGTGTGTGTGTACATTTTCTCCTTCTGTTGTTGCTGCCATGTGTGTGTATGTGTATAAAGAGTTTTTGCTTGTGTTTATTGTTTTTTTTTATATGCTGCTTCTACAACTTAATTTCCCCATTAGAATTAGACATAAAATAACTGCAGTAAAATTACTTAATAGTCTAAAAATAGCCACTAAAAATGTATTACAATTTGTATGTATGTATTAAAATTTACATTTTGTAAAAAAAACTAAACATGAAGTTGTGTGTGTGTGTGCATGTATGTGTGTGTGCATGCATATGAATTCATGCACATGAGTGGCATGTGACACTCAGGTCAGAGTGAGCCTTGCAAACATAGGCATCACATTTGCAGCATCTCAGACTTGTTTTGTCATAAATGCTTTTTACATGGAATTGTGACTGACACAGAAACGGAATATAATTGAAGTTACTGGATCATTTCGACTTTCATATCAGTCTTATCTTATAACATCACCACTTTTGTTAGTGGCAGAAATGGGCTTCTATTGCTTAAGCCTGGGCCATCAAACTTTTTTTTAATCATGTATATAATGTAGAACCCTTTTCGAAAGAACCGCTTGGTCGGTCACCTACTCATTGTGCTCAGAGTAAAAGGAGTGTAAGGCAAACATCAAACAATATATATGGGGTCTATGTGAAGATGATACATTGATTAGACTGGAAGGTGTGGTTCAAGTGGGGGATAGGCACAAAAGTGGGAAAGAGATGTGTTCACATAACACACACAGTGAAGATATGATACATTGTTTCATCAGTGAGTGAGTGAGTTGGGGTGGTGTGTATGGGGATGTTTTCTGCCTGATGGAATATAGTCATTTCCTATGGTGGTCACTTTTGACCAGGAACACCACAGGTGTAACAAGGTTGATTAAAACACTCACAATTCAATGAAAGAGGTTATCATCACTTTTATATGTTCAAGTGCAGAGTGTGGAGGATATCATAAGGACTTGAGGCAATCAGATGTAAAACACAATTGTGTTTTAAGTTGTAAATCAGTCAGATTTGACCCGAACACGACAGGAGGGTTAATTTATGAATCAAACCAAAACGTACAATGGAATGCTTCATGTAAATATAAAACAATACACAAAAAACTGTCAATAACAATAGAGAACAAAAGCACACTTATTTCACAATGCAGTATTATGTTGCTTTAGAGGATTAACTTACAGTGTAGGAGCTGCACGTCTGCTGTAGGAGAAAAGGAAACTCAGCCTGATACAACTTAGTTTCTTTTCTGTGACAGTTTCCCTCTCTTTTTCTCCCGGCTCTGTCTTCCTGCTCCACCCACAGTAGTCTGTAGCAGATGCCTGCTGTAAAATATCTGAAACCACAGGCTATGTACGGCTGAAACCCAGAACACACAGCAGACACACAATGTGTTGTGACATCACACAGCAAAGGTAAAGGCCAGTATAGTTAAGCCTTTCAGCAGTCAGAATCTTCAATAAAGATACAGCTTTATGAATAAACTGTTTGGACAAAAATCTTACATACATGTTTTCACACATTTATTTTGATCCTCATTCAATATGCTTAAAACAAAATCATACAAAAGAATTTGAAAGCTTGCATATTCTGTTATGTTTTTAATCATCTGCAACACCATTCACTTAATAAAAGAAGCACTTTCAAAGTTTGGGTTTTTTTTTTTAAAGGATTTGTCAAAATTTTGAATGTCATGTCATGTGATACTTCATCATGGCCAGAAGGAGGCACCGTGGGCCCATCACAACACAAATCCTCAATATAAGGCAACATACTGCCTTATATACTATAATATATAAGACAACATTTCCACAGGTTCCACAGGTTATGAGGACATGAGGTAAGCAGCAAACACACCCTCAGTTGCACAAAAATAAAGTGAAACAAAAGGTTGTTACTTTCTGTCAGGTCCTGTTGTATTCATTTGTGGGTACAACAGTTCAAGGGATGATTGATAAGTTGGAGTCCTGAGGTAGAAAGTCTCATTGCATGCACATGCTGTTTGACAGAGTGATGATGCAGACAGTTAAAATAAATACATCACATACGCGTTGTGGTACCTTTAGGACAAACGGCAAAGCAGAAGTCTTTTCCTTCAAAATAAAAGCGCTTCCTTAAAATTACTTATGCCCAAACAGAAAAAAGCCATTCATATTTCAATAGAATACAGATAACACAGTATAGCAATGCATCTTATATTGGTAAATGATAATGACAGATACAGACAGACACAAAAAAAAACTTTTAAAGATTTATTTAGATATGAAAGATACTACTTGGAAAGTGGTGCGAAGGCCCTATTGTAATTGCTGGTATTATTATTATTATTTGTCCACCCAACAAATGCATTTTTCGCCTCTTTGCCATGCACGAAAACTCACCAAACTTTGCACACTCATCAGGGGTGGCGAAAAAATGGGCGGGGCAAAATGGCTCTTCAGTGCCCCCTTGAAATTTTAAAAACCCCCCTCACATTTGGCTTAGTTTGGAGTAGCTGCACGAAAATCGGTACACATGTTTATCATACCGAGACGCACCAAAAAGTCTCTGGACACCATGACCTCAACCCAACAGGAAGTCCGCCATCTTGGTGGGAAAATGGCGATTTTGGCAATTTACACCATTGGTATGCGGATGAACTCCTCCTAGGGATTTTGCCCGATTGACTTGATATTTGGAGGTCACCTAAAGGACCTGCTGATCAAAAGTTATCAAAAGCTTTTCTCTAACTTAAAGGGCGTGGCCTCTGTAGCTCGCCAAAGTCTGGCACCGATTCATGATTTCGCCATGAAACTTCGATCGGCTCTCATGCCTGCATACTTTATCCAAACGTCTTCAAACTTTATGAGCACAATGAGGGCTCCGCCCTGAACGCCTCCATATGTTGAAACCCTGACTTACTCGTGGCGCCCCTTGCTGGTAACAGAAAATGTCCTCTTTTTACTTGATGTGTACTGCTCATACATAGTTGACACCATCAACTTCATTTCTGCTCTACAGCCTTTCCAACTAGTTGGTGAAGCTACACTATGAAGGCTGTAAAGCTGCGTGCAATGGCGTCCATGTGGCGGCGCGGCGACTGTTGATCCCTCGCCATGAGATTACGTTTGAGGTTTGAATTATCTTAACGACCTTCTATGATCAGGAAACTTTATACACACACTCCCGAGGGCGTGTCCTAGTAGCTGATGGGGGTCTCATAAGTGGGCGGGGCAAATGGCTCAAAGGCGCCCCCTTGAAATTTTTAAATACCCTTCTCCAGAGGGGTTTTTGTTGTAGTAGGAAGACAAAATCGGCACACACACAGAACACATCCAGACGCACATAAAAGTCTCCATTGATCTAGACCACACAGGAAGTCAGCCATTTTGATTTTGGCGGTCAAATTTCAGCGATTTCCACCTTTGGTATGCGGACGAACTCCTCCTAGGGATTTCGCCCACATGACTTGAGTGGATGTGACCTAAGGGACCTGCTGATCAAAAGTTATCAAAAGCTTTTCTCTAACTTTAAGGGCGTGCCAAAATCTGGCGACGATTCATTATTTCGCCATTAAAGTTCGAATGGCTCTCAAGCCCGCATACTTTATCCAAACAGCTTCAAACTTTCTGCATATGGTCAGAGCCCCACCCTGAACATCTTTATGTCATCATAATCTGTCCTGCTCATGGCGCTCCCTTGTGGTCGAGACAGGAAGTGCCATGTTCTACATTAACATGCACTTCTCTCACACTGTTTAATTCTTACACAGCCAAATGAGAATCACAGACTTGAAGTCCCACAGAGACCCCTGTGTGGTTTCCTGTATCAGGCTGCCCATGGCAGTGGCGACTGTCAAACCTTCGCCATCAAACATCAACAACACGTCTGTCTGCCACCTTTTTCCCACCGCTGGCAAAATCGCCGCAGCTCATGGGGGAGGAGGGGGACAGAAGGGATGGCGTGATGGGGACAGGGCGGTCACAGGGAGTGTGAGGACCCTATCATCGCTGCTTGCAGCTTTAATTAATCATAATATTTACATCAGGTTTTATAAAGCGTGTTGAGGATCGTGACCTCTGATGCTGATTGAATTTTCAAGCCATTTTAGGTGTGTTGAAGGTACATAGCTCAAAATTGCCAAAGGATATTCATTTTTAACAAATTTTTGAATTTTAGCCTCGGTTACTTAAATTAGCGTATAATGGCCGTGCTATGCAAAAAGTCACACATTTGTCCCTCAGGACAAAACGTGCCCCATTGAAAACCATTGAAACTGCCATTTTTGACCCTCCATTTATCTTAACATAAAATAATGCAGTCCTTTACGTTGAGATATCATTTTAAACTACAGGCTTCCAATTTTTAATTTTTATATTTGTCCACTAGCTATTTTTTTCCCATTCAAACCATGTAGCAAAAATTCACAATTTTTACTATTTTCTGCCAGGGTGTCTTGCTCCTGAATTTGTAAATTTGCATCACTTTTAATGTTGAATAACGATGTGTGTGTGTGTGTGTGTTTGTGTGTGTGTGAGAGAGAGAGAGAGAGAGTGTGTGTGAATGTGAAAGAGCTTTTGTGTGCTGTCTCTCTTTCTGTGTGTGTGCGTGAGTGTGTGCGTGCGTGCGTGCGTGCGTGCGTGCACGCGTGTGTGTGTCCAACTTCAATGGTCTTGACTGTTTGAACACTTGGCAAGAACCCAAATATAACTGGACTTTGTTTTGGTTGTTGCTCAGGTTGTTTATGCAGGTGCAGTGCCAAAGGTATTCCCTCACCCATCCAAATAACTGAATTTAGGATTTCACTTCACTTTCATTTCAAGCACCTAGACATGCAAACTGCTCCTACAAACATTTGTGAAAAAATGGGCCGCTCTCATGAGCTCAGTGAATTCCAGTGTGGTACTAGGATAGGAAGCCACCTGTGCAACAAGTCCAGTCGTGAAACTTCCCTGTTACTAAGTATTCCACAGTCAACTCTCAATGGTGTTATAACAAAGTGGAAGTGATTCGGGCTGACAGCAATTCACCCATGAAGTGGTTGGCCATGTAAAATGACAGAGCAGGGTCAGTGGTTGCTGAGGCACATAGGTCACCAACTTTCTGCAGAGTCAATCGCTACAGACCTCTAAACTTCATGCGGCCTTCAGATTAGCTCAAGAACAGTCTGTAGAGAGCTTCATGGAATGGGTTTCTATGGATGAACAGCCGCATCCAAGCCATACGTCACCAAGTGCCATGCAAAGCATCGGATGCAGTGGTGCTGTACACCACTGCATCTGACGCCAAGCACCACTGGACTCTAGAGCAGTGGAGACGCGCTCTTTGGAGTAATGAATCATGCTTCTCCAACTGGCAATTTGATGGATGAGTCAAGGTTTGGCAGTTGCCAGTTGCCTTGTCTGACTGCATAGTGCAAAATGTAAAGTTTAGTGTTTTTTCAGGAGCTGGGCTTGGTCCTTTAGTTCCAGTGAAAGGAAATCTGAATGCTTATCTGGCACTGCAAAAAATAAAATAAATAAATAAAACAATGTATTAAAATCAGTGTTACTGCCAATCATTGGCCCATCTCAGGGTCTAATCATAATAATTCAATAATAACAGTAATTCAAATGTTTTATGGAAATTACTTTGATTTTGTGGTTTTCCTGACTTTTTAAAAAAAGGAGTTTTGGTAAACAACTGGCCTTTAATGGGTTAAAATCCTAAAAATATAATTAATATTTGATATGTATATTTTAGTCATTTAAAGTGTGGAAAAATATTAATATATCATATTTTTACAGCAGTTTTTAAGGTGTGTACATATTTTGTCCTGAGGATCATAAGTGTGAGTTTTGTTATAAAAACGCCACTGCAAAAAAAAAATAACAATGCATCAAAATCAGTGTTACTGTCAATCATTGACACATTAAAGGCTCTTAGTATGATAGTAATCAAATACTACATGGAATGTATTTTATGGAAATTATTTTGTTTTTTTGTTTTTTTCCATAAAAAACAGAGGGGTTTGGTAAACAAACTGGCATTTAAAGTGTGAAAAAATATTAATATATCATATTTTTACAGCAGTTTTTAAGGTGGGTACATTTTTTGTCCCGAGGGACAAATCTGTAAGTTTTTTTAAGGATCTCCTGAGGGTTAACCATGTAACATAAATATGTAGCTAAAATTAAGCTTGTGGCTAACAGCCATATAAACACTGAATTAGCTTAGTTTGCTAAATCGCAATTATGCTAACAGGCAAACCGGACCTCTTAAAGAGTACAAACATACACCATGGGGAAGAAACACTAACAGAGGAGGTAAGTAACATGTACTCATTCATCTCACATCAGTGGGAACATAACTTACATCGTCAGTGACTGCTGCACCGTTGTAAACATGTGAAATGGCGAACGTGAGGAAAGCAGAAGGAACTGCATAAACTGCCTTCAAAATAAAACGCTCCCTGTCAAAATAAAAGAATAAATACATTCGCTACTTTAAACACATCTAACTTGAAGAATTCTTAACAAAGCGTGTTTTTTGCCCAACAGACTTAAGTTCACCCAACCTGCTGATTCAATCTTTCTGAAAGGCTCTGACAGATAATGACAAGTCCAAAGACATTCAAAGGGTGCTCAAAAACAAAAAAAAAACATTTTTCCTAACATAGAGGGAATAATGCAATTTGCAAGGTTGTTTTACAGCATAAAAGCAATTATTTTCTTTCTTACATATAAAAGAAGTGCTCAATGAAATAAAACATGAAGAAAAATACAGTACTTGACACAGTTAGGCTTTAGCCATCATTAAACATCTCTCTCATTTCTGTTCCTCTCACATAAAAAGAATATGAATAAATATCAAATAAATATCATATTAAATATCTGCTGTCAGGAGTTTCAAAATGTCTTCAAAGCCCAGTGGCCTCAATTAAAACTCCTGGACAAAAGATGACCTGGATGAATGAGTCGTATTGATGCATAAAATCCATAAAACATATTTAAACAAGACAGAAAGGCTGTGAATTTTACATGCTTGTCTGTATTTTTTTCTGATTGCTTAGGACGCTAGATATATTTGTGAGATTCACTTCATGTTGCTGGGTGGTGACTCCTGACCTGGGACAGCAAGATTCTCCACAATGTTTGCAGACAGAAACGGGGTGCTGAAGGTTTCTGGCTTAAACATTTCCTTCAGTGGTGGTTTTGAATTCCACCCTTGGGTCTTGGCAACCTTGTAAATGCCTCCAAAGAGACCAGGAAACAACACCAGTATATCATTCTTGGCTGCATCTTTAAAACTACAAACAAGAAGGAAACATTTTTTGCAAGAATTTTAGAATTTGTGACACAAATATTATTGGTCTGTTGAATTTAAGACTTTTCATTCAGTTTAACTTACTGGTGCTCATGGAGGTTGCGTATAAAGCGCAGTAATCCTAGTGTGGTATCAGGATAAGGAGGTCTCTTGTGCTCCAACTTCTTAACTAGCTTTTTTGGAAACTGCAACACCAAAACCAGTAAAAACATTAGTCACTGTTGGATGTATGTGCTGCAGGGATATTATTTTTGGTTTGTTACTTGTATTCACATTAGTATCTTGATTAGTTTGAATATAATCTGTAGTAGAATAGATATAATTTTAGGAGGCCCCTTAAGGGTGAGCCTATATGTATGTGTTAAGGTGATACATTAACTGTTTGGTATGTGTTTTATAGGGCTGATTAGAGGAATCTGGCAGTGCTGGCTCAGGAAATTGTCAATTTAGCAGAGTTAAACAACTACTTTAAAGGACTTAAGATTTAACCCAAAAACTCACTCTTAGTTGAACCCTTTCCCCTTAGTTGATCCAATGATAAGGGCCATAAAATGTATGTAAAACACCAATGGAATGTGAGCACTCAGGGACTGCCCCTGGTGTATATAATGATGTGTTTTGAGGGAACAAAAGCAGATGTGTGTGCCAGGGTTCTGATCATACACATTTTCAGATCTGATCTTTAACTTGATGTTCATTCAATAAATAGTTTGAGACCTACAATTCATTCCTCTTTTGCTCACTAACCAACTTGGGGAGACAACGGGGTAGTTGAAAAAGTTTGCCTCAACATCACACAATGTAATTTCGTTGTTAAGTAATTTTGAGCTGTACACTGCTGTTACCTTTTTCTTCCACTGTATGAAGGACCCAGCCCCAGCATTTATCTACAGCCCTAATCACTTTCTTGTTGGCCTTTCGGCAATTTGTCACCTTCATGTTGCCAATCTTTTTTAAGTAGTCAATTTGCCTGGAAAAAAAAAACAACAATAACACGTGTTTGTTTATTAGTGTAAAATTGCTGGTGAATATATGTGTACCGTAAAACTTCAAATAATAGCCTGGGCCTTTATTTGCCTAAATCGCAAAATTGTCCCTGCTTATATATATATAGCTATTTGGGGGCAGGCCTTTAATTATTCTGGCGAAAAAGCCATCCAGAACTAGCTGAAAAGTTTCTTCCATCATTAATGTCATCGTACATTTCTTTAGCCTTGTTTATGTGTCTCCATGACATGTCACACGTTGGCATAAATTGTTGTTGTTTTTTATGTTATATTTACAGTTGTATATTTGCTCCTTACCTTGTGAGAAAATCAGACCCCGCTTATAATTGAAGCCTTTATATGTCCAAATCCATAATCGGACTGAGCTATTATTTAAAGTCTTACAGTATATTGTTTGTTGCTGGGATTATTTTTCTGCATAAGAACATCAACAGTTCCATTTACAGTGCAAAGGGTTGTCTAAGTGAATACGTGGTTTAAAACAAGAGAATCTATTGATGTGTCATTCTTACTTTGTACGAGTCCAGAAGAAGGGATGGTTCAGGCATTCCTCCACTCTTGGTCTGTCTGTTGGTTTTTTCTTGATCATCCACTCGATGAGATCTTTTGCCACATCATCTTCAACATGATCCAGATTGTACTCGCCTTTGTCAATGTTGTGCTCACATAAACGAAAGTTGCCAAATGGATGATACCCTCCAGAAAGGATGTAATAAATCAGCATCCCTGCCACCTTAACAAATAACCGTTTAAGATTTAGGGTACTTTTCGCACCAGGTCTTCAATTAGGTTTCTATTGGAGAAGGACGAACCTGTACATCAGCGCTTGCCTTGTATGAGACCTTGACAGAATCCTCTGTCAAGGTCTCTCGGGCCATCCAGCATTTTGTTCCTGCACTTGCTGTGCGTAAGGTTGTTTGACCTTCGGGTAACCGTTTGCTTATCCCAAAATCAGCCAGTCTTGCTCTCCCATTGACATCTGAAAACCACATACAGAACATTACACACAGCAATATAAAGAAATTTAAAATTAAAAAAGTTACAACTTTTCTTACCAATCAGGACATTCTGTGGTTTGAGATCTCGGTGGAGAATCTGAGGATTTTGGCAGTGAAGCACCTTTAAACTGTCAAGAACTTGATGGACAAGCGTCAGCTGATCACCATACTTGTTTCCGATATACTCTTCCAAAGTGTATTCACACAGCTGAAGACCAAGGTATCCAAAGTTCTCATCCTCTGCAGCATCAATATATCGTACAATATATGGATGATCAAGCTCTGGAAGGTGCAGAAGTCCTTCTTCCTTCTTCAGGACTTGATAGTTGGTTTTGGACATTCTCTTAATTGCGACTTCTGTGCCATCATCCCTGAGACCCAAGAAGACCTCCGTACCATCGCTTCCCTTTGCGATGCGGAATTCAGCCTCATTCACATAAGAAAGGCCTCCGATTCTGATGACTTTAGCATCTTCAGTGCTAACAAGCTTCTCTAGTTTTTCCCTCCACCTCTTACTGACTGGCAGCCATTCTTGTGTTGATTTGGTGGCGTTGACCTGGAATGGTTTTACATTTGATGCTGATTCCACAACAGGAATTGTTGTATCAGTTTCATCATTTGTATCTTCTTGCTTGTCAGACTTCTTCTTCTTCTTCTTTTTCTTCTTCTTCTTCCTGGACTCAGGTACAGTAGTATTGTCGGCATATTCCAAGTTTGGCATGCTCAGACACTTTTTTAGTCTTCTCAGCACCTCTTTCAACTTGTCATTCATTTTCATATCTGCAGATGTCAGTATGTCTTCGGGCACCAAGGTGATCCCCACTTTTGTCAATATGTTATGCACAGGTCCAAATGGGACTAAGTTTGCCAGTGTGCCATATGAGTAGACCCTGATGTTTGAGGAATACTGCTCCTTTACAAAAAGAGCGACTGTTGTGCATAACCTCTCCATAAAGTTGGAATCCCAGCCATCTTTTTCTTCTGTTTTCTGTGTTATCACATACAGTATTTGCAGGACACGTTCCCAAGTGTCTGGTCTCTCCTTTAAGCAAAGCTGGTCCAGCAGTAGGGGAATTATAGCCAATGCTTGCTCATTTGGTATCACTTCCAGTGTGCAGTAAACAGCATGTAGGCTACTTAACATGATGATTCTAGTTGGCTTTGAGGCATCTGGTAAGCGTCTGATTGCACTCTCAAAGTAGGTGTTCAAATTTTTCCTTAGCCATTTAAGACTTCCCTGGCTGTATTTTTTTTCATATGACTCAGAAATATTAAAGAACATTTCAATTATGGTCAGGTGTGTCCGAGGATCTTCTCGCAGCATGTGATCCTTGAAAGTTCTAAACACCTCTTCAGGAACTTTTTGTACAACAGCAATCTCCATACCCAGAAACCATGAAACTTGGGAGCAGAGTTCATTTCCTTGGTCTGCCAGGTTATGAATCATTTGAGCTACTTTTACATTTTTACTAAAGTGGTCAGTGTTACTTATCATTGTTACCACTGCACCAGCAGATAGGAGTGCTTTCATGACATCCTCCCTGGCTTTGAAAGCAGCAGTGTGGAGTGGTGTGAATAACTGTCTCTGCATAGGATTCAGCCCATTTGGATTAGCTTTCATTTCAAGCAGTTTCCTCACAAAAAAAAGAGGTGCTTTGGACAGAGACACATAATGCAGTTGTGAGGACGCATTTGGGTCTGCACCCCGACGCGAAAGGTAAGCAAATAAATCCTTGTTGCCCTTCACAACAGCAGCAATCAGTAGGGTTATGTGATCATTCTCCTCTCTGCAAGGGTACTGTTCGTTAATTTTCTGCTTATCCAGGTATTCTGCAGGAACCTCAGGGTTGTTGTCTAATATACACTGTATGCGTTTCTTAAACGACTGCCATTTGATGTCAAATTACCTGTGAGGAGACACATGTATAAAAGGACATTATTAAAATTAAGATTAACTTTATTAATCCCCGTGGGGAAATTAAGTTGTAGTAGCAACATTTTAAAGAATAGATACAATAAACACAAGCAAAAACTCTCCTATATATATATATATATATATATATATATATATATATATATACACATTACTGGTGGAACGGTCCACTAAATCCACGGTTCTGAGGTCACGGTTTTCGGTTCAGTTCGGTTTACATTGTTGAGGTTTTTTCTACTTTAAACACTCTGGAAATACCAGATGAGCAATAAATAAATACATAGCCTATTTATCCAACATTCAACGTATTTAAGAACCAGTTCAGTGTTTCCCCCATCATTATATCATGGTCAAGTCAATTTAATTTCTTTTTAATTTCTATATAGCACCAGATCATAACAGATGCCATTTAACAGGTCTACACCTTGTTCTTTTTTTAAACAAACTAAACAGCTCATGTTATTTATCTTATTTGCACAGCAGCATGTCATTTCTGTCTGGGCTGCTCTCTGCGCACAGAGACACAATGTGCGTACACACACATGCACAGATAAACACACACACACACAGACACGTGTGCACATACTCCCACAGTCGGACAGAGAATGTGTGTTGTTTTGCCCACCGTTGCTCATGACATGCTAGTTGGATACACTGAACTTTATGACTACGCTAGGCTAAGCTAACAGGCAGGAATGACTTCCTGTACCGTTCCTTAGAGCAGCGGGGCAGCAGGAGTCTGTTGCTGAAGCTGCTTCTCAGTTTGTCCACAGTGTTGTGGAGAGGGTGGGAGGGATTGTACATGATTGACAGCAGTTTAGCCAGCACTCTTTCCCTTGCCACCTCCTCCAAGTTGGCAAGCTTAAGAACAGACCCCGCCTTTTTAATGAGTTTGTCTGTTAACGTCCTTTAGCGTTTTATAGCTTCCACAGATGATTAATATTCTTCGTTTTAAAGCGAAACTGCCGAACTAATTGATTGCTATCGGATTGTAAAGAAAAAGTTACACTAATTTAACAAAAAGTGCATCAGAATGAAATCTCCTACCCTACCTTTAAGTAGGCCCGCCTCTCATGGTTGGCAACAAACACTGCATTGTGGTTATTAGACGGAGACAGCTAATAAACACGAACTGGCACTAATCCAGTAAATCCACTAAAATCCAGTCTGTAACCTGTGACCCAAAAATCGACAATATTTCAGAGCTCCCCTAAATGTCTAAAAGTAGGCTTTCAGGGGAGTTTGTGTCCTTTTCAGGGGAACAAGAACTTATTACATCATGATCAAAGTTTGGACATGTGCCTAGTATGGGCAGGGCTCTAGACTAACTTTTTTTTGGTTGCACTGGTTGCACCTTTCTTAGGTGCACCAGCACAAAATTTTGGTGCACCGCAAATTAACACTCACCCGCACACTTTCTTCTTAATTCTTAATCACTGTCCATATAATTTTGTGCACATCAGTACATTTTATATGAACGGGCTTAATAATCACACATCATCCTAAAATGAATTTGGACCTTGTATAATGAACAGTACTCATTTAAATTATGGACAAAGTAGCCAACAAGTCTGCCTGTCAGAAATCCATAATGAAGATTCAAAGATTCATACAGCACTCTTCATTTCCCTGTTTGCTTTCTCTCCGTATTTTCTGGCTGTTGCTCCTCACTTATCTATCTGCCAATGGGAATTTAAATTAAAAAAATGATATACACCATTATTTATTTGATAGTTGTGAATAAGATATATATTTAGTTTTCTTCAACACGTTTCTAATGCAGCTAGAGTATTCTATTCTCTCATCTTCCTCACTTCTCTTCCTCTCTGCCTCAGTGTCTCCTGATTTTTCATTTTGTCTCTTACCGTTTTAGCTTTATGCAGATATCATACTGGCAAACAATGCTCCGCTATAGCAGGATAATAAAAATACAATGCATACAAAACTTTTTTTTATTAACGATAAATGGGTGTTCGTCATGTAACCATGTTCTGTAAGTCCTTAAAACCAGCTGACTGCTGTCAGTCAGAGTGAATTAGTGAATTCATGGATGGAACCACACAGGTCAGATAATAGTGTCCGTCAGGCTGCTGTTCAGTCTGTTATACTGCTACGTGCACGTCACCCCCCTCCCTCAACATTACCGGCTCGTTCTCATCCGTCATTCAGGTCAACAGCAAATTAGCAAAACCCGCATAGTAGCAACAACTCTTCCTCCTCTGCTACATGTTCACCTAAACTGCGGTTTCTGCTGTTCAGCAGCAAAACGTCTTTAATACCTGTGTCTGTGTGTCTTTGTGCGCACTGCATGGTGCAGTGAGAGGGCCATATGAGGAGTTCTGCACACACGTTTCAAAAAGTCCGGGCCGAAACGAAATTTGTTCTTGTTCTTAGCATCTCGGGAACACGAACAGGTTTCTTTGTTTTCGTGGAGTATGGAACAAGGTTTAGTACACAGCATCAGCTCCGTGCAGCATATGTCTGTGTTCTTCTTCTGGATTTTCAGCAGACTGAGTCAGTCTAACTGCAAATGTACACACACACACGTACACACACACACACACACACACGTACACATGCGGGGTCCTGCCCTTCACTGTCTCTGATTGGTTTAGACCACGATATGAGCTTGATGTGTGTCTGTTGTTGGACCACAGGGAGAGTCACGGAGAATGTGTTTCCCTCCAACAGCTGGTCGCACCGGTGCAACCTCAGATATTTTTTCGCCATCGGGTGACATCGCGAAGAGGAAAATAAATTTCCATGGATACTTTCTGGAGTCAAAGCTTGAATCACAATAAAATTTAATACCTCATGAAATGGGGATTAAGGCTTTTCAATACTTTTTAAGGGCCTTAGGAGGTAGGGTAGGAGATTTCATTCTGATGCACTTTTTTTTTAAATTAGTGTAACTTCTCTTTACAGTCTGGTAGCAACCCATTAGTTAGGCAGTTTCGCATTAAAACGAAGAATATGAATCATCCGTGGAAGCTATAAAATGCTAAAAACATCAGCCAATCCTCCGAGGCGCCCCTGCGCATTGTATTGGCTGGTTGTCATTCTCTTCCTGCTCTGCATGCACCAGAGAGGTACGTGAGCTCGATGCGCGTGAACGCCAAGTTAAACACCGGATCGTCGCATAATGGCGGATGGTGGAGACGCTACCAGTGAGTGGGAAAAGAAACATTGTTTTCGGAAACGCCACCACCAGAAAACGGCTTGATGCAGAAAGATGTGAAATGTGAGTGGTTATCGACACGACTTTGCAGCGCAGTCTGAGACTGAGAGAGCAGAAGCAGCTACACGGTTCTTCCGTACAGGAAGGCAGCTTTCACCAGGCTACGTTTGCTAACCTGATGCTAACATCATGCTAACAGGCTCTGATCGGCAGATTTCTGCATTTCAAAGCAGGTTTTATTCCATCTTCAGCTGTATGCAGATATCATACTGGCAGGCAATGGTCCACTATAGCAGGATAATAACAATACTTTTTAAATGGGTGTTCGTCATGTAACCATGTACCATAACTCCTTAAAACCAGCTGACTGCTGTCAGTCAGAGTGACTCAGCCTTCATGGATGAACTACGCAGGTCAGATGATACTGTCCGTCAGACCTGTTGTTCAGTCTGTTATAATGCTACGAGCATGTCACGCCCCCTCCCTGAACATTACCGGCTCGTTATCATCCGTCATTCAGGTCAAAAGCAAATTAGCAAAACCCGCATAGTAGCAACAAATCCTGCTCCTCCGCTGCATGTTCACCTGAACTGCGGCTTCTGCAGCGAAACGTCTTTTTTGGCTGCACCTGCTGCAGGAGGATCATGGTGAGGAGGTCAGAGGTCAGACTTGGTTCAGACGGAGCTCCAGCAGCTGATGGGTCTGCTCCAGGCTCAGGATTTGAATTCTGACCTGTCAATCAGTAAACAATAAACATATATATTGTCAATAAACAGAGTTGTACTGTCCTACTGTTCAGATTAAAGTAGAGCAGGTAGATCTGGTGATGTGAGGTAGCTGAATATCTGTAGGGAGCAGACTGCTCTGTAAACAACATAAACACCAGAGGAAATGCACTGAAGATTCATCCATCCAATGCTAACTGGCTGTGTAGCATGACTGCCCTTGTTAATTAGCTTTACAGGAGTTCATCCATAACATAAACTGACTGCGTAGGAACACACTGTGCTGAGCATTCAAAGCAAAGACGGTGTAGCATTATGGCTAACATGGTGACTGGCTTTACATGACTGCTGTGGCTAGTTAGCCTGCAACACCGCTCTCATTATTATATAAATAGTATTACGCACTGTTTTCATACACTAACATTTTCGCTTGGCAGATCTAGCTTGCAATAACTGCCACATTTGTTGTTTATATTTGTTATGATGATGTGATGTGTTTTTTACCTGTGAATGAGATCCGGCTGATGCAGGTCCCGGTGCTCGACCACAGTCGTCTTCTGTGAACACATACTGCACGTCCCTGTGATTAGGAGGCGTGGCTTCAGGGTGGGCTCAGGGAGAAGGAGGCGGGAGTGTATAATTCTGGCTGTTGCTGAGTTTTCCATTCTCCTACCCTACCTTTAATTTTCCCACAACTGATTTATCAACTTTTAATACTTTTTAAGACCCCGCGGACACCCTGTGTGTGTATTTCCTGTTGTTGTAACGATGTGTTCTGCTGTTTCTGCTTCCTGGCAATGATCACAAACACCAGCTGCTGTTATAACGTAAAGTGTATTTTTGAGACTGCTGTGCCCAACTGTCAATTTAATCATTATTACTTGTTCACTTCTTGTCAAAGTGTCAAAACGTGTAATTCACGCTGCAACAGCTGGGGGTTGGCTCCAAAAGCGAGTAATTTCCCATAGACTCCCATGTTAAAATGGCCATGGGGTGAATTTTTTTACAACCCACTCGTTTCAATTGTATTCGGACTTAAAATTACGCATAATTATGGGCGTCGCCGCTTGAGTGACAGACAGTTGCCGTATCACAGCGTGAGTTTCCTGCTCCCACGATCGCCCGCCCCCCTAAAACCCGCTCGTGCTCCCCCTCTTTGTCCATATTTGGAGTTTTGGTGGACGTGACGCTGCCAACATGGTGGTGGTCATCACATCCCGGAACCTCCCACCGAGCCTCAAAACGGCTCTTCAGAAACAAACGGGTGACGTCACGGAAGCTCTGTCCATAGTTTTTACTGTCAATGGTTACGTCCTTTTTGGAGGATTTTTTTATTGCGTATAATTCCTATCGTTCCTACCAAAGTTAAACCTCTTCCGGTGTGGGTCCGTCTTAATTCCAATAAAATATAAACGGTGGTTTATGGAGAGAGTTACATTATGTTTGATGACGTCACAGTCACGCTGAGAGCTCTGAACAGAAAAGAACAGAAAAAGTCTGTTCGCTTAAAACTTTTTTTTGTTGTTTGGTCAAAGTAAGTGTGTGTGGCGCGTTCGATGACGTCACATATGCGACAGTCGGTCTACTTCTTTTTTTGGTTTGAGACAGACGCTTTCATAGCGTATTGCTGCCCTCTACTGTTTCCATAAGATTATTTTCCAGTTCCGTAATTAATCATATTCTGTTACTCCAGTGGAGTGCAAATTGCATCATCTTCTTCATGTTCTACAAGGCGTGTACTCTAACATGTCAACAAGTCAGACAGTGTTTTAGACATTTCTCTATTTTGATGTATGAATGACGAGATGAATAAAGTTTCACAAGGAGAGTTGTCTTATTACGATTTATTATCACATTACTGCTGCATCACATTACACTGCTGCTGATCAGGTTGGCCTTCCTGCCCTCCAAAATTCTGGCATCACATGTTTGGATGGTGAGACCTCTTCTGCACAACATAGGATTGGTCAAATAGGCTTACACAGATCAGTGTAAGTTGAACAATGATGAAGTTGACAAAAAAACTTTGCTTTAGAAGACAGACAAGTCCAGCTGTTGTAATGCCAAAAATATATTGTTTACTCTATTGAAACTCACACACACAAACACACACACACACATACACACACAGTAGAAAAATGCAGAACAACAGAGTAAACAATATATTTTTGGCATTACAACAGCTGGACTTGTCTGTCTTCTAAAGCAAAGTTTTTTTTGTCAACTTCATCATTGTTCAACTTCAGCTCAGAGTATGGGGTGTATTTCTGGTCCGTTCTGTTATGTAGAAGTTTTTAAAGCAAAAGCAAAAATCTACAGTAATTAAAATTGGAAAGTCAAGCCAGGTTAAAAAAGAACACAATGCTAACCAAACCGGGGCTCATGACAGCTGGGTTGTGAATCTTGAACTGCGGTACTAAGATTCTCTGCAGTGTTTGCAGACTGCATCACAAATGTTGTGCTAAAAACTTCAGTTTGAAACATTTCTTTTAATGGTGTTCTTGAATTCCACCCTTGGGTCTTGGCAAACTTGTAAATACATCCAAATAGATCAGGAAACAACGCCAGCACATCAATGTTTTCTGCATCATCAGCACTGTGAACAAGAAGGAACATTGTTTGATGTCAGATTTTCTTTATCAATTATCCTTAATTAAACTTTACATTCATTATTGTCTTTGTGGCCTCTGAATTGAAGATGATGCATCACTTTTCAGTTTGACTTACTAGTGCTCATAAAGGTTGCGTATGAATCGCAGTAATCCCAGTGTGGTTTCAGGATACGCCTTTTTTTTACCATCCATCTTCTCAACCAGCTCTTGAGGAAACTGAAACACCAAAAACACATTTATTATAAAATGGAAATCAAGTATAGTCAAGAAGCTGTTGTGCTGTTGTCACCTTGTTTTTCCATTCTTTGAAAGATCTACCAGCACCACACTGTTCTGCAGCATTGATCAGTTCTGGGTCGGCCTTTCGACAGTTTGACACCTCGCCTCTGTTACCAATCTTTTTCAAGTATTCAAGTTGCCTGAAAGAGAAAATCAAGTTCAAATTAAACACACATGACACTGTTTAGCATAATATCCAGCCATGTCAATGTGTTGGTCTTACTTTGTACAAGTCCAGAAGAAGGGATGGTTCAGGCATTCCTCCACTCTCGGTCTGTCCTTTGGTTCTTTCTTGATCATCCACTCGATGAGATCTGTTGCCACCTCATCTTGAACATGATCCAGATTGTACTCGCCTTTGTAAATGTTGGACTCACATAAAAAGGAGTTGCCAAATGGATGATGCCCTCCAGAAAGGATGTAATAAATCAGCATCCCTGCCACCTTAACAATTAACAGTTTAATAATTAGGGTACTTTTTCCACCAAGTCTTCAATTAGGTTTCTATAGGGGAAGTACTAACCTGTACATCAGTGCTTGACTTGTATGGTATGTCAGAATCCTCTGTCAAGGTCTCTCGGGCCATCCAGCATTTTGTTCCTGCACTTGCTGTGCGATAGGTTGTTTGACCTTTGGGTAACCGTCTGCTTATCCCAAAATCAGCCAGTCTTGCTCTCCCCTTGACATCTGAAAACACATACAGAAAGTTACACACAGCAATATACAGACAATTTAAATTAAACCTTAAAAAGTTACAACTTTTCTTACCAATCAGGACATTCTGTGGTTTGAGATCTCGGTGGAGAATCTTAGGATTTTGTCGGTGAAGCACCTCTAAACTGTCAAGAACTTCATGGACAAGGTCCTTCTTTCCATCATTGTTTCTGATATACTCTTCCAAAGTGTATTCACACAGCTGAAGACCAAGGTATCCAAAGTTCTCATCCTCCGCAGCATCAATATATCGCACAATAGATGTGTGATCAAGCTCTGGAAGGCGCAGAAGTCCTTCTTCGTTCTTCAGGACTTGATAGTTGGTTTTGGACATTCTCTTAATTGCGATTTCTGTGCCATCATTTCTGAGACCCAAGAAAACCTCAGTGCCATCGCTTCCCTTTGCGATTCGGAATTCAGCCCCATTCACGTAAGAAAGGCTTCCGATTCTGATGACTTTAGCATCTTCAGTGCTGACAAGGTTCTCTAGTTTTTCCCTCCACCTCTGGCTGACTGGCAGCCATTTTTGTGTTGATTTGGTGGTGTTGGCCTGGAATGGGACAACAGGAACTGTTGTTGTATCAGTTTCATCATTTGTATCTTCTTGCTTGTCAGACTTCTTCTTCTTCTTCTTCTTCTTTTTCTTCTTCCTGGTCTCAGGTACAGTTGTATTCTCCGCACATTCGGAGTTTGGCATGCTCAAACTCGTTTTTAGTCGCCTCAGCACCTCTTTCAACTTGTCATTCATTTTCATATCTGCAGATGTCAGTATGTCCTCAGGGACTGAGGTGATCCCCACTGATGTCAATATGTTATGCACAGGTCCAAATGGGAGTAAGTTTGCCAGTGTGCCATATGAGTAGACCCTGATGTCAGAGGGATGCTGCTCCTTTACAAAAGGAGTGACTGTTGTGCATAACCTCTCCATAAAGTTGGAATCCCAGACATTTTTTTCTTCTGTTTTCTGTGTTATCACATACAGTATTTGCAGGACAGTTTCCCAAACGTCTGGTCTCTCCTTAAAGCAAAGCTGTTCCAGCAGTAGGGGAATTATAGCCAGTGCTTGCTCATTTGGTATCTCTTCCAGTGTGCAGAAAACCGCATGTAGGCTATCAATCACTCCCATTACATATGTGGTTGGGACATATGGAAGACGTCTGAGTGCACTTTTAATGTAGGTATTCAAATTACGAGTTTCCTTCAGCCATTTAATACTTCCCTGGCTGTATTTTTTAGATTTCCCTCCATCTGGCCTAAGTGCTGTAAACAGCCTTTCAATCATGATCAGATGTGTCTGAGGATCCTCCTGGAGCATGTGACTGCGAAAGTCTCTGATCACTTCTTCCGGTGCTTTCTCTGTCATAGCAATTTCCATATCCAGAAAACATGCGATTTGCAAGCAAAATTCATCTCCCTTGGATGCAATACTATGAATCATCTGAGCTATTTGTTTATTGTAATGAAAATGTTCAGGATGAGGTATTAATGTGACACATGCACCACCAGATATCAGCATGGTCATGACATCCTCCCTGTCTTTGAGAGCAGCAGTATGGAGAGGTGTGAATCTTTGCATTTCCACAGGACTCTGTCCATTTGGATCAGCATCAGTTTGAAGCAGTTTCTCCACAAAAACAAGAGGTGCTTTGGACAGAGACACATAATGCAGAGCTGTAAAGTAATTTTCAGAAGGACAATTTGGGTCTGCACCCTGATGTAAAAGGTAATCACATATATCCATGTTGTGGTTTACAATAGCAGCAATCAGAGGTGTTACATAATCACCCCACTCTCTGCATGGGTAAGTTTGGTTAATCTTCTTGTCATCCAGTAATGTTTTAAGCTTTTTGAGCTTGTTTTTAAATATACACTGTATTATTGAATGTGTTTCTTGAGGCGCTGTCAGTTGAACCTCTGTGATGATATTCATTTCCTTGCTTCAGATTACCTGTGAGGAGACGTTTGCCCATTATTATTATTATGAATTTCTGGTGTCATTACAATTAGATGTAAATATTTATTGTTTCAGTATTATTGTCATGAATATTTTAAGAGCAACCAACATGATAAATTCAATTCTGGACACACACACACACACACACACTATCTTTGGCTACAGTATTGGACAATGTCAGCACCATTATTCACAATAGAACAAAACTAATAGGGTAAAAATAACTTGGTGTTCAGATGTTTCTATGATATGCCACGCAACCTTTATGAGTGCCACACCTTGTCCTTTTTTAATGGAATGTGTACTTCCTCATTCAAGCAGGTAACCTACAGTCGCCCCATCAGTCAAATGTTGATCAAACACTCAAGTACTACACAACACGTACTACTACAACTACAACTACACAAGTACTAACTGTTGATTCTAACTTTCATAACAAACCGAAACAAACTATGAAATAAAATAAGAATTGCCTGGAAGTGTACAGGTTACTCTTGTGGAAGCACACTTATTATTTTACAATGTAGTTTTATGTTACTTTATAGGGTTACCTTACAGTGTAGGAGCTGCACGTCTGCTGTGGGGGAATGGAAACTCAGCCCGGTACAACTTAGTTTCTTTTCCGTGACTATCACTACCTCTTCCTCTCTCTCTCTCTCTCTCTCTCTCTGACATTCTGTCTTCCTGCTCCTCCCACAGTAGTCTGCAGCAGATGCCTGCTGTAAAATATCTGAAACCACAGGCTGTGTATGGCTGAAACCCAGAACACACAGCAGACACATAATGTATTGTGAAATCACCACTAGTCATAACTGCATACAGCTAAGGTAAAGGCCAGTATAGTTAAGCCTTTTAGCAGTCAAATTCTTCAATAAAGACTCAGCTTCATGAATAAACAGTTTAGACAGAAAATCCCAAGGATCAGTGAAAGATTAAGAAATTCTTACAATCATGTTTTCACAGATTTATTTTGATCCTCAACTTACAGTATATTTTAAGAGTAACATTCAATATGCTTAAAACAAAATCATACAAAAGAATTTGAAAGCTTGCATATTCTGTTATGTTTTTAATAATCTGCAACACCATTCACTTAATAAAAGAAGCACTTTCAGAGATTGGGTTTTTTTTAAAAAAAAGAATTTCGCAAACGCCCTTTTTTGAATGTCATGCTCCTGCAAGCTGTGGTAACATTTGATTTTAGTGAGTGCAAAGATCCATTCAGAACAGGTAGTGGCATTGCAGTTCTTTTTTTATATACGTTTTTTACATTCAAGATTTTAAAAGAACAGAATGGTAGACTGAAAAAGCCTCTCAACTAACGCATATTTACATTTCTTTTTCTTTTTTTTGGACAAATACATTACCAGATCTGAGGCCAGAGCCTTAAAGCTTTTAGTAAAGAATATTATAATAAGAATATAATAAGAATATCTTGTTATGTTTTTTCCACCCCACACACACTTGTAAAGATTAAGTTTAAATCCCTGACATCACAGGTCCTTTGATAGACACACAGAGCTTCTACCTATTTTAATGGGGATCCTCCATTTAAATGTGTTTAGTTTATTCTAAAATTTTCACCCCTAAAACCAATTCAGTCTAATTAATATAATCTATAGCACCTTCGGTAACACTTTCCACTAAGCTACACACCAACATCTCAGCTATGTTAATTAAAGGTTTGTGCTTTCAAGGCGTTCCCTGTATGGAAAAGTGGGGTGTGATACTTCATCACGGCCAGAAAGAGGCACTGTGGGCCCATCACAACACAAATCCTCAATGCTGATAAGGCAACATACTGTACATTACCACAGGTTATGAGGACATGAGGTAAGCAGCAAACACACCCTCAGTTGCACAAAATTAAAGTGAAACAAAAGGTTGTTACTTTCTGTCAGGTCCTGTTGTATTCATTTGTGGGTACAACAGTTCAAGGGATGATTGATAAGTTGGTGTCCTGAGGTAGAAACTCGCATTGCATGCACATGCTGTTTGACAGAGTGATGATGCAGACAGCTAAAATACAACACATCACATACGCGTTGTGGTACCTTCAGGACAAACGTCAAGGGCTGTGGACCTCCTCTGGGAGATAAGCTCTTGAGACTGACTTCCATTTTTCATTGACTGAAAACAGAAACACCTTAAAAGTCTGTATTATCACTCAAATAGGTGAACTGCATGTGTATGTAACAAGAGCTAACACAGCCTCACACGTACGACAGAGTAGGCTGATATAGTCAGTTAAAAAAAAAACTACTTTCTGTACATTTGTTTACAGTCCCAGTTCAGTTCTAGACATTAAAACTGCATGGTTAGGGTTTTAAAAAAGATCATGGTGTGTGTTTAAGATGACCCTTTCATACTTCTTTACTTCTCCCATCAATTCTCTGCCATTTTCATGGCTGCCATGGAGACAAGTTACCAAGTTACGCCCAAACCAACACAATATAGATGTACTATACTCATCCACAGGAGTTCGCCCCCTATGTAGGAGTTGACCAGAGTGCAAACCACTGCAACCAGTCGCCTTTTACCACTTCTGTCATTTTCCTGGTGAGATTGGACTGCCTTCTACCTTAGGCCACAGACTTGACAATCACCCTTGGTAAAAATGTCATTAAACAGAACAGCTATCTATCCAAATAGATTAAATGATTATTATTTTTTCAAACATCAGTAAGATCAGTCAGCTGGGTTTTGAGGTTCCCACAGTCCCTTTGAAACGGTAGTACCTCTATAAGTCTGTAAACCCATGAGAGCCAGACAAAGCCACTGAGAAATGCTCAAGACACCAGCGGACCCAGGTCTGTGACAAAAAATTTATGTAGGAGTTGATTTTTAATAGTTCATAAAGTCTGGTCCTTTCTTTTCCCCCTTTCTCTTGGAAGACGTTTGATTGTAGGAGAGACAATAAGGCCTCTCACAAGCTCAGGTCAATAATGATGTGCTCAAAGATCTGTGTGTTTCCCTTGAAGCTAGAGCAAAAGATGAAGTCCCTGCGGTCGGTTGAAACCACGGTGAAAGAGCGTGGTGCCTGGATGTACACCTCCTTGAAGCGGTCAAAGACTTTCTTTTCATCGTCCCACAGGTAGATCTGCGAGAAGGTGTAGTCGCTTCCCAGAGCCAGGTAGTAACGTTCTTTGAAAGAGAACGGTTGGAGGATCATGGAACCTCTAGACGGCAAAGCCTGGATCTCAGCAAACTGTTTGGGACTCCAACGAAGAACTTTGGAGTCACCAATATAGCGTGTCAAAGCCAGGTAGAGTTCCTCCTTGATGCGAAAGTGTTTCACAGCTACTACATCCTCCATATTGGGGATCTCGCCCTGCAGGACAAACTTCTGGTTGGTCCGGCTCCACTGGTAAATCACAGGGACCTGTGAGCGGCTTGCTAAAATAAGATGGGCCTTCCCGTCCAAGTCCAAGAACTCAGCATCCGTGTCTCGGTACCACTCATGCAGAGACTGGTATGAATAAAAGCCGTTATCATTCCACTTGTAGAGGGTGGACAAGCCTGCTTTCGAGCTGTCAGCAATCACAAAGAACCAGTCAGAGCCAATCTGGAATGCCTCAATGTCGTTGGGCTTAGAGATCTTGGACACCTCAATGTCCTGGAACTTACTGAACCTGCTTTGGTCCTCATCAAACTTGTAAATGTGTGAGCCACCAAAGAGTTGGGCCACAATGACAAACACCTCATTCTGGATGACAACCGTCTTGCACCCCACAATGGACTGACCTGAGGGGTGAGGAAATAAAACTATGACATAGAAGTGGAACTAAACTATTGAAAGACAGTTTCTTGAGGTGCTGACTTACCTGTGATATTATCATAAGTCCTGAAGTTCATTTCTATGTGGTCCCATTGTAAAACCATGCAGCTTTCTGCACTGGGAGCAGCAATGGCCACATAGACGTCATTCTTGTAGCTGAATGTGTCAACAGACAAAGACTCGGACGCCACATACTGATGGAGGACAAAATCTGCACAAATCATAAATGGAGTCATTTAACAAGCTGACAAAGTACAACAAGACAAAGCCACATCAAGAGGATAACCTCTACACTTCTTAGAGTGACCTAGCTGAGTTGGCTGATATACTGATGCCTGTTAGACCTGAGATGAGGCCAGCTGGCTCAGGTGTTTCTCACCCGTTGAGATGCACTCATTGTGCAGACTGTTCATATCATTGAGACGCTTGTCCTTCATGTCCTCTGGTCCGGCACACACAACATCCGACACTGTGGCATTAGTGTTCTTCAGCCAAATCATAAGCCACTTGGCTCTGCAGTCACACTCGAAGGCGTTGCCTCGCAAGTCCCTGAAGAAAAGGAACGCTGTGATGAGTACAGGACAGAGTTCATGATAATCCCCGTAACACAGCGGCAGACTTACAGCTCTATCAGAGAGTCCAGGTCAATGAAGAGGTCCCTGGGTAAGGCTTTAATGTTGTTGTTTGCCAATGACCTAGAAAGCAGCGAAAGAACACATTAACCAGAAACATAAACATAACCATACTGGAAGATTGTGCAGAAATCATGTTTATTTAAACACACAAGTGAGTCAAGTCCCTGAGTCCTCTGAAGGCGTATTTATACGTAGTCTCAATCTTATTACTTTCAATGAATCTGTGGATAAAAAAAGACGATGATCAATGTCACCATATCAACCAAAAGGACATAGAGTTCTACTGTAAAAGTCATTTAAAGGGATAGTTTTAGTTTAAAAGAACTAAACTTACTGTGCAACCTTTGGAGAGTGTGTAAGGTCTAGATTTTTGCTGAAATGCCAATTTTAATCGACCGATTTTGGCAATACATGCAGTAATATAGACAACTTCTTTCCACCTAAACGTCAGGAATATCACAGCAAATTAAAAGTGCACTGTTGAAGTAATCCAGCCCGCCTCCTTCTCACATGACAAATGCTTAGCCGTCACAAGCAAACACTAACTCAGCTATCAGTTTCTGACACTTTCAAAAGCTTTCACACACGCTGATATAATAATTTTTCATGCGTAGTAAAATGCGCTAACTTATCTTCAGGTATCCTGATCTGATCATGCAGTGAGTCTAGTGGCTTTTGGCTATAGTGGCATACACATTGATGATGCTGCACATCCCTACATGACATGAACATGAAAACCATATTATGATGAACGATTACACTGAACAGCATTGTCACCGTTTGTCTCACAGATGCAGTCGCTCAATAAAGTGTTTATTTTGTTATTTATGAGGTTTGGGTCAGGATATGTGCAAAGAGCAAATACTGTGGTGGGGGAAATGGAACCACTAGAGGGCATGATGGTCGATATATAGCCCTTCTCTATTCATCTATTCATGATCTGAAAGCATATAACCACATCACCACACATATTGTAGTAACAATATTAGTTTTGTGCTACTTTAATTAAACAAAGAAGGAAAACTTACAAGTACTCCAAGTGTGGAAGGCCTGAGAATGCATCGTCCCTTATGGTCGTCAGTGAATTGGAATTTAAAAGCCTGCAATGGATTAAGACATTATTGATTAAGTCTTTGAATTTTTTTTGTTTCTACCACACCTTTACATCACAGCTGTCACCAGTAGAGTAACAAAGTCGATTGATAACCTCTGGTAAGTACAGTGTGTTGTTGGACAGCACTGAAAGCTCACAGCTATATATTCCATTATTTATTTCCAGGTGTCCAACCCCTTTAAAAGCCTGCCTTGCTAAATGGCTTCAATGTGCACCAAATGGGTGCATTAGCCTGCTGCGTGCGTATTAAAGTAATGCTCAGCACAAAGTTAGTCAGTGGATTACAGTGGCATTAGTGTTCCTGTGACTGTCAGATCATCATTAGGCTGCCTTTATAACAATAAAACAAATCACTTAATTTGATATGAATGTGATTTAGGAGGTCTTCCTTCAAGGTATAGGGTCAGACATTAAATCTTATAATAAAGTGTTCTTACAGCAGCTGGAGAGATGGCATGTGAGAAAACATTGCCTCTTTGATCTCAGTGAAAGTCCCATTGACGATACTCCTGAAGAAAAAAAAACAGGCAGAAACAATAAAGATGAAGCAAGTGGATGAAATAAAATGAGAAAAGTCAGTCAGGGTGTAGAGCACAGAATAAGCACTGCCTTTAATGGCAGCACTTTAAAAAAAAGCTATACATTATGAATGCAATAAAAACATATTGTTTCATTAAAACATCTACTTACAAAGAACTGATCTCGGTTGGGGCAATCCTTAAGATGTAGGAGGACCCGACGCAAATGATAGACTCCTTGGAGCAGCTGCATGTTGAAGGACATCGAAACACCTTTTTCAGATGACCCGGCTGTGACAGGCAACACAGCGACACACAAAACAATGCCCAGATCTTAAGAGGTGGCAGCATCTTTCTTGCCGGGCTCGCATGTGTGAGTTTTTTTTGTTTGTTTTGGGGTTTTTTTTTTCCTGCAGAGAGCAAACCGATCGAGGCAGATGGCACCGCGCGTTTACACCCTGCACCATGAAATGCTGCACTGGCTCCCTGACATCAGCAAATCAGCTGCAGCTTCCCCTCCGTCCACTTTAATTATTTATTAAGTCAACGCTCCAGTCGGATGACTGTTGTTAAACAATCATGCGCCATACATCTGATATATAGTTATATTTAGTATAATATTTTCATGTGTGTGTGCGTGACATTATTACGCAGCATATTTGTCTCAGACGACTGTTTGAATGTATAAATTGTACTTCACACTTTAAACGCAGTGTAACACACACATGCACTCTCATTGCTATAATTCTACATTATAGCGTTATAATGTCGTTCAAAACAGTGTTAGAATTAATACATCATAATAAAGTGATACGTATATATATATATAGCTTTATATGCACCCATCACTTGTCTCAGCCTCCATACAATAGGTTACCGTATAGGCGCATAACTGCAGAACCATGGACAGCGCCTCTGTGGGGATCCACTGCTCAGATGGGAGACTATAGCTGCATAATATACCAGTCAGTTTTCTGTAACAGCAAAAAGTTTTGGACAAGAAATCACACCTCTGTAGTCATCTTCATTGAACAAAGGTGGAAACTAGATTTGTGAGGGACCCATTTAAACCTCTTCCAATAAAAGTGTGTGGAGTCATCAAGCCAAGATCTGGAGACCTTCAAAATAAAGGTACAATGAGTCAAACTGTCCAGGATGGACTGATGGATGCCACAAAGAAGAAAGAGCCCCAACATTTTATCATCTGCAGATAGTTAGTGCAACAGTGCTGCATCTAGATAGTCAATAGTATGGCACCTTTAAGCAAAACACTGGATTGGAACTTTGCATACAACAAGATAAGCCAAAGTCTTGTTTCTTCTAAAGGAGGTAACGCTAACTATAAGGGCCAGGTCTGATAAATAGGACACCTATTGGGTTTTTTTTTTTTTTCGGAACAACGCCTTTTTGGTACCAGTGTGGGAATCTGTAGCCCTTTTCGTGCCACTCTGGCACTCCATCATCACTGAACTGCAAAACCAAAGCAAGGGGCCATTTGTCATGCAGCAACATCCCCAGGGTACTTAAGACTTATGATTGAGTGTGTTGGGTGCAGAGGCAGGAGGTGTGCTTTTAAAAGGCAAGTATATTTTGGTCAGGTAAACAATCATTTGGGTATAAAGGGAACAAGAGGCAGCAAGAAGGGTTTGCAACTTTATATCAAGCACACACATTCACACTGGTAACTTGCATTAATGTGTCTTTTAACACCATTTTCTGATTTATACACTGCAGCAGCCTTGATCAATATACAGAGAATCCTTTTTGCCAGTGATGAAAAGTCTTCAACATATCTCTGCAACATCAGTAAAATATGTGGAAAATGAAAAAGAATGGAGAAACCTGACCTGACTAAAGAAATGCTTATCTCAATCTGGATGGGAAAACTTAAACTATTGTGCATATAAAAGTCCAAAATTACTTCTTCATTCTGAGTGAATCTGATGAAATGCAATATTCTCTGTCTGAAAAGAAACCAGCGTTCAGAAAATAGCTCTGTTATGAAAGCCACTTCAGAGTGCTGCATTGTACCAGCGCTGTCACAGTGCGCAGTGTTTTTCCACTAGGTTTTGTTAATGGTTCAGTACAGAACTGTGGAAAAATGTGCTGATACAGCAACCTTATCTATCCGAGTCCTGGGCACTTTCGAAGGCAAAAAGGTTCTGCTACACATGTGCTCTGAACTGAGTTAAAAAAAAAAAACAAAAAAAACAAAACATGTGCTGACTGAATACAAAAAAAAGCACACCTGGGCCTGGGACACATTCAAACTATGCTCAGAAGAGGAAAGAGGAGGAGATAAGAAGAGCTTTGACACCGACATATAGATTAGTCATCAGAAAGGCTTAGGTAGAAGTCTATCATGTACCTGCTCTGCCTCTTAATGAAGATTAAGAGAATAAAACAAAACTGCTGAAATGTAAAAACATAGCGATGAGTCCAACCTGCAATACACAGCACAGGATACCTCATAGTGTTACGCACAGGAGCCACTCTGAGTAAGCACAGGGGTGACTGCATCCACGACCTGCTCCCCTCCATCTGTAAGTCTAAAAATAAACACGCTAATACAATACACAGACAGAGTTAATGGCCCAGTGGTATTTGTATCCCATTACAACACAACACAAAACATGATTAAGCTCTATTGTTCAATATATCAATAAACTCAGAAGCCTAATGCAGTCTTAACAACACAACGCATTCAATAATCAACATTATAGTGACAGAATGGATTTTTAACCATTCTCAATGTATTAAAGGCACATCCACATGAATGGCTTCCTTCCTGAATATAAACCCTTGCTTTACTGTTACCTATAATGCACCTTGCTTATGCTCTGACTCACTTCATATTTCTTTCCTTTTCATGCTACTAACAGCCAACTATTAAAACCCGCCCCTTACTGGGTGTCATGGTAACAAGACAATCAGTGTAAATCGTTTCACCTGGAGATTAGAACAAAGGAAGAATCACTTGCATCATTTCAAACTTATATTTCATTTAACATTGGCTCTAATGAGGGTCTAACTTTTGATCAGTGGTTTATTACCGCATGCCTCATAGAAGCATTTGTATTCTGATTTTTGTTACATACCTTCCCACAGGACAGAGTCACTCAGCGCGTACAGCTTGTTTTTGTTTGTAATGAACACCTGTGCACAGTTTCATCACCAGCTGTCGCCAGTCATTGACCTGATTACAGCGTCTGGATTCACAATCCATCAGACACATGTTCAGTACACACAGTCCAAAACAGGCAGAACAATACTTCAGATCAGTCACTCTCCAGCAGCCGCCCCGTGTTTGGATGGAGATTCTGACGAGCTATTTTTAGCCTCTTTCTTCAGAGTCTTCAGGCATTTGTCGAGCCGTTTCATGCAGAGCGACACATCCTCGCGGGTGATGCCCACAGCTGAGGCAACATTGAGGTAAGGACAGGGGTACGACTCAGAGTGTGACATAAAGCCACGGAACGTGTGTCCGCTTACAGTCTGCTCCTTTCCCAGTGGTATTACCCTAGAAACAAGGATAATGTGGTTAAACCTGCTTTTATGGGACACTTGGGGGCAACGAACACAAGTACCTCACAACACTGTCATAACATTTTTACATGACATTGTGATCCTATTGGTAAACAATTAAAAAAAAAATGAGGCTCCTAGAGCAGGACAATACCCCATAGACTGCAACGTTAAAATGGCCAACTTTACAGCAGAACATGCACCTACAAATGGTTGCGTTGGGCTTGGGATGTCATCATATCTACATTAGCTGTGCCCAAATTGATCAGCTGTCAATACAATGTGACAAGTCCCATTATGACGGCTCTTTCAGATGCATCCTCATCCCTGATGATGAAAGACGCATCAGATGGATCTTTCACGCTCAAGTGAAGCTCATAAGCCACATCAGTTGACTACTAATTGATGTTGTTTGGCAACTGCTGCCAGCTACTGGTAACAGTTCTGCTCAATAATTCTTCAGGTTTCAAAGAGACTGAGAACTGCTAAAGAAGCTAAAAGTTCCACATGGCTTCATTCTTTTATACATTTAAACTTTTACAAAAGTAGATGAAACACAGGTCAGTGTCACGTTATACTGGTAGACTTTCAAAGTCACCGAATTCACCGTCAACACAGTTCAGAGTCACGTTAATGTAAAATCAATCACATGAGGAATAACATTATATCATAGAAATACACTATAATGAGATGAAGATCTCTGTTAATCTATTTAGCCACCTGCCTCATAAAGCATACATGCAAACACTGACTTTGATTAATAAAAGTTTTATTAAGATTGTTTGCCATTGAAGTATAAAAGTCAATGATGCTCATCAAGTATGCTAGGGAGATACAAGGGTAAAATGATTTGGGTAAACTCCGAGCTCTGACCTTGATGAAATTGTTCCAGAAAGGGAGGAAGGAACAGAGTGTTGGGGGCTATTTTCTTTTATGCCATGTTAAAAGCAATACCGGCCATAAGTGCATTAAAATCTCAATGACACAAAGCAATCCTGACAGGACGACTTAACTTAATCATTTATTCTGACTATTTAAAATATTTAGAAGGGCTCCCATGCCTGGTTGAAAACTATTAGAGGGAATTCTCCCTTTAAAATCCTGTGTGTGTATGCAGAAGACGGCATACTATAACCAGAGGAAGTGACAACATGGCTGCCAAAGCTGCATTAGAGTTTGTGCTTGTTGTTCCAGCACAGACATCTCTCAACATCTAATGGAAGCATCCTGTTAAATTAGGAGGTGGCCCTGATAAGATGGGCTCTCTAATCTACTAAAGTAGTTTTCTGTCCACCATATTCAGCAGATCCATCTGCCTGATTGCTGATTTTCCCCGGGCCATTCTGTATTGCCAAACATCCCCTGCCTTTGCAAGGACACGGACAAACCCGTTTTTGACTTTGGCGCAACATCTACACACACGCATCATTCTGAACACATGTACGGACCCTGTTATTTTCCCTCGACTTGGTATCAAAGTGTTCATACCTGGCTCCAGACACTTGTCGGGTGAACAACATGGAGCCTAGCTGAGTCACCGCCTTGTCGCTGTCAGCTTGGAGACCATCTAGGGACATAGCTGAAGGAGACAAGTGCCACAGCCAACACAAAATTACGTCAAAGACTACACAAATGCCCTGATCTATGACAGGGTGTGAGTACCTGCTGGTCTGTAATCAGCGCTTCAAGCTTACCCAGTGAAATGGGGTTATGAGGGGTGTGAAGCAATCTCTCCCCATGTGCAGAAGCCAGAGTCTTCAGCTCCTCAGCCAGGAACGAATAAATCTCCTGCAGACAAGAGGCATAAGCAGACAGAACAAGAGGGGGCAGGGGCCATGCAAGAGTTCTATAAATAGAAGCACAATGCTCCTTTTGCACACACAGTCTTATTTTTACAGTGGCATCCTTGGTTTTATTGCTAATCAAGCAGATCTACCCACAAGCAGCCTGGTCCAGGTCCAAACCTTCTCCTCCACGTTCACACTTTCCCCCCCTATGTGTTTGACTGTGTGTGTGTGTGTGTTTGTGTTTCTCTCCGGGCCATGTTGTCCCTCTCTGGCCAGGATTTTTGTTTGCATCACAGATCCACCTCTGGGATCAATTAGAGAGGCAGGAGAAGAGAAACGCACACGTTTAAACTGAGCGTTTTAGCATCTCCTGTGTTTTAAAATGTGCTGACACAGGGTTTTGCTCTGAGCCTGTGGAAGACTGAATAAGGGCAAAGGACTTTAGGACACAGATGTGATGAGTCCAGGCCAAGAGGAGATGCTACACAACAACAAATCAGTGTTTTTGTTGCTGGCTACCAGTGCCAGATCCCCCAAGTGATGCGCTGCACATTAAAGGATCTGCTTCTCTGCAACAGTGGGCGTATGTGTGTGTGTGTCAGTGTACTCTGCTGACTCATACTTTCCCAGTTTGAAAACATCAAGAAGGAATACTTTCTGTCAAGAGTCAAACACAAACAGTGTTTCAATGATGTCAAGTGTCTCTAAGAGTCCCCTTGTTCTCTAATAACAAAGGACAACTTTATCAACCCAGAGGAGGAGGAGGTGGAGGAGGGCGTGCCTGGCTACAACTGCAGACAATAAGTTTGTGTGTGTGTGATGACTTAAGAAAACAAACGCATCGCCCATTGGTTCTTTGACATTTTCCAAAATGGTGGTACAGGAGGCTGTAAATGAACCTCAACAGATGAACTGTCTTATTGTCTTAATTATTTAAAGCTTGTGATCCCGGGAGAGATATGGGGAACTCACTCAGTTCTGCAGACAGTATGGAAAACCGTTTCTGTACATTAATTATGCATATAGTGGACCAAGAGAAATCAATGAGACTTGATGGTGTCGAGTCACAGGAAAGGCCAGAGGAAATTCCCAGATGTACATTTCTGTTACAGAATGGGCTTTTCACAGATGTCATATGTGGCAATCTAAGACATATACTTTATGTTGTGTTTGTCAGAAACCTCTTAAAATCCTATTTTTCCCACCCTGAGCATCAAGAGAACAAGATTTCTTTCCAGAACATTTATGGCTCAGCAGTTACGAGGTGTGAGAATGCTGCAGTGTCTAACATCTAAAGAAGAGGGGGATGCTGCATTGTGAGCAACTCTGCTTTACAGCAGGGAGCCTCCAGGGGAGGTTTTCTGAAACTTCTGGATCAATTTTATCTGGCTCCAGCACACTCCTCCCCTCCACAAAGCTTTTTGCTCGCTCACGTCCTCATCCTCACTCAGTATGCAGGTGAAACAAAAGGCCTTGTTATGTACCCACCTAGTCAGAATTTAAAACTGCTGCAACATTATATTTTTAGTCTGAAGATTTAACATAAGGATCAATGGAAGGATGACACAACTGCAGTCTTATACTGACAGCAGAGTCTGAATATTAATAAAATGTAACCAATTTCCAATTTCAAACATGCACACATTAGCCTAGCCCAGCTGTTAATGGGTAAAAAGTGGAATGCACAACAAGAGTAGTACACTCGCTTAAGTTAGGTTCAAGGGTTCCTTACTGTTTATCATTGTTCTGTCTCCTTGGCTACTGTGAAAGTGCTAATGTGATCTTGATTAAACTTGTTCCAATGCATGCTAACCATACTCTTTGGGCCAAACATCAGTTTGTATAAAGGACCAAGACCAGATTTCTCTGCTGATGATCAGGAGAAACACTTAAACCTGATCCTCCACTGGTCTGGTGTATGCAAATAACTATTTTTAGTAGGGATGTCCCAATCCGATCACATGATCGGAAATCGGGCCCGATTACGTGATTTCAGACTCGATCGGAATCGGACGTTACCTCCCGATCAGGACTCGGATATATATTTATTAGGGCTTTCAAAGTTAACGCCTTCTGTGCAGGGTGGCTATGACTAGGCCTGTCGCGATAAACAATAAATCAATTAATTGCATGATAAATTAAGTTTTTTGGCCGCGATAAATTACATGTGCATGCTGGTTTGTTTTCCTCTCTTTCTCTCTCCCTCTTGCTGCCAAAGAGACTGGATGACAAAAGGCGTCACTCCGGTGCGTCGTAGTATATAAAGGCCGTCGGACTTTATATGGCCCGCAGCTTCTGTCTTAAGATGTGTCAAATCAACAGGTAGTTCTTATTTTTTAACTCATTGTGTGCCGTTTACGGGATGATCTGAGCAGACCACGGTCAGCTCGCTGTCTGCGTCGCCACGGTGCGTCACAGCGCTGCAGGGCTTGGACGTTACAGCAACACAGAGAGCTGTGAAGCTGCTCAACACTGTTTCAACACTTTGCCACAATTCACCACGACACTAAACATGCTCATGTATAGAACCTGCTCTCAGAGAGTCCGCGTTGTACGAGTGAAGTTCTCTGCCTTCTCACTGGCGGCACTCGCTGCAGCGCCACCCATTCTAGTCCTCTTGCCCAGTCCTCTGGTGCCATCTCTGCTGTCAGTTTCTATGTGTTTCTGTCTACATGGTGGCGCTTGTAAAATTCACTGCAGCTGTCTGCAGCGGCCTGATGCGCATACACACATGCAAACGCAGACGTGTGCGCACACAAGCACATGTGCGTACAGGTGAGCCCACTCCCAGAGAGTGCGTGTTGTTTGGCTCTGTTGCTCATGACGTGCTAGTTGGATTGACTTAACTCCATTGACTATGCTCAGATAAGCCATGGTAATAGGCCTACCACTACTCATAATAATAATATCAACATTGATATTAATATAATTATTAATAATAATAATGTTGATGATTGAGGGCCTTTCCAGTGTTAAATGTTCTTTAGAAATTAAAGTTTATTGATCTTTGAAAGGGTGTACTTGCATTATATGTCGTTATCATTATATTAGTTGAACATGGTCTCAAAACGATATATATTATCAATTAATCACCCAGCAAAATCTGTTATCATGACAGGCCTAGGTATGACAGTTGCTTTTGGTGCGAGGTCTCGATGAGCTGCTGCGTGTCTGAAATCCTATTTACCGCCTTTATAGAGAATCTTGAAAGTATCGGATCGGGACTCGGTATCGGCAGATACTCAAAATCAAATGACTCGGACTCGGACTCAAAGGCAAAAAAAACTGATTTTTAGCCTCATACAAGGTGATGTGTGCATGCTCTCACCTTTCTTTCTGACAGGTATTTCTTATAGCCACTGGCTCCCACAGTGAGAAGGGTAATAAGGACGTCAAGGGAAGGTGAAGCCGATGCTCGCCCTGAACACAAAGCCAAGACGTGACTGTTAAACATCGGACTGCTGGGTGCAACAGTATAAGAGGAATCAGTCATTTATTTATGTGTAATGCACAAATGAAGCGTTCTGTGTAGGTCTATAGCAGATGCGGTATCAGTTTTCTCAGTATGTGTGTTTGACGCCAGAACAGGACTGCTAAAAAAAGGACATTTGAAACTGTGTAGTCAAAGAGAACTTTTAGAGTACAAATATCAGAGTATAAAGTCAATACAATTTTTACTGTCACTGTTCAGACTATGTGAGAAAAGGTGGAATAAATAGTAAAATGAGATAATAGCAGCATGTCCGTCTACAAGCCTCTATGCAGTAGAAGTTACATCACACGATTGAGCCGCCAAAGAATGAAGAGATAACATTGTAACGTAGAACGTAGAACAGTATGGCCATAAGTGCAGCGCTTTATTGTTACAGAGGGGCAATTAACAGTATATGTTAACTTCAATAAACATGTGTGCATCTAGTGCAAATGATAAGACAGCATTGAGAGCAGACATAGCAGAGAGGGAAAAGACACACACATTCACTCCGCACAGGGAATTCCTGAAGACAAAGCTGACACACTGTATGCAGGTGTATATACCATGCATACTATTTCCTATTGTTAACACTCACCTGGGTACATCTTACTGATCTCCTGTATGAAGGACTCATCAAAACCTGCAATTATGGCGCCCCCTACTGGAACCATAAAGTTCTTATCCAAGCTCTGTACAAAGGCGTCAACTCTGCCCACACGAGCTCCCTGTTGAAAACAAAACAACCGCCACATCTGTCAGTGCCTAAACCAACCTTAATCCAAATATATCCCATGTATTTATAAGACTGAGCCACATTTATAGACCCCTAAAACTAGTCTAATAACTTGTGCATGAATAATACTAGAGTGTTGAGAGAGCCCCAACACTGTGGAGAGTTTGTATGATGGAAACTGTTGCATGTGAAAAAAATGCTGGTGGGAAAGCTTCAGTGGTGGAAAGTAACTAAGTATTTGTACTACGTTACTGTAAGTATTTTTTTATGTATTTATACTTTACTTATGTACAAATAAGTGCAGACTTTATTCTTTTACTCCATTACATTTTGCAGCTGTACTTTCTACTCCACTACATTTCTACAGTGTTTGTAGTTACTTGTTACATTTTATGAACACAGTGCTGGACTGATGTGAGGTCAGACTCTGCATGGAGGTGGTGTCACGCTGCCAGCTGTGTTTCTATAATGAGCCTCAGTCATGATGCCAGTGCTCTGGCTCAGTTAGCTAACTAGTTAGCTACTGTCTGCTAACACAAATCCATCCATTAATGTCTGGTTAACATTAATCATAGCATTAATCTACAGCAGGAATTCTTACACAGTAAAAATGGTGAATGCCTGTTTTTTATTAGCAGCCTTGTCGGTGCGTGAGTACTTTTACTTTTAATACTTTAAGTACATTTAAAGGTAAGTACTTAAGACTTTTACTTAAGTAGGATTGTTGATGTAGCACTTCTACTTTTACTTGAGTATATATTTTGCTGGGTATTTGCACTTTTACTTAAGTGCCAAGCTTCAGTACTTCCTCCACCACTGGAAAGCTTGAGTATGTCAGGAGGAAACAGCCAGATCATATAATGTCTGAATTGCCTTACTGTCTGTTACTGTCTTGTTTTGGGGTTATGTTATGTATTTTTGAACTCTATTTTGTTTCCTTGTTTACTTGTTATCATACTACTGGAAATCTGATTAAATGTGGATTATATAAAAAGAAGATTTAACCACATCTACCTGCTGTATAAGATGCATGCATTTGGAAGACTGCACTCCATATGCGTTGTTAACAATGTGGGGAATGTTGTATTTGGCACATACAGCAGCTAGCTCCTCGATCCTGCAAGAAAAATGGAAAATGATCCAACTGTATTTCAGCACAAGTCAAACAAGTTTTAATCAATGTCAAAGGTCATATATAAATCCGATTATGTCAAAACAACCTACCTGTCGGGTACCCTGGGGGCGAAGCAGGAGGTTGTTGAATGAACGCACAAAATGTTGTCAGCTCCCAGCTCTTCGATCTTGTGTTCAACTGCTTCCATGTCTGTCCTCAACTCATCGCCCTCAAGAACATTCTCCACGACTACGGGCTCATAGCCTGATAATAAGTCAGTTATTTAAAAGAAAAAAAAATAATCTTGTCAAGAGATGAAACATTTTCATATATATTGAGGCTCTATGTTGCATTTCTAACACCAGTGAGGTCAGGGATCAGGATGTAAGGTTGACATGACATTGAGGATGTTATTGTCCTCACCCGCTGTGATCATGGATTTGAAACAGGACTTCTGGTCGATTCGAGGCCAAATGATGTAGCGAGCCTTGGGCCTCCTGTGACGAAGGGTCAGGAAGCACAGAGTCAGGCTCATTCCTGTTGCCATGGGAACCACAAAGCAGCTGGCCACACTCCGGACACATGTAATCCAAAAGAAACGGAACGTAGTGAACATTAACATCTGTTTTCAAACACTAGTTTGTCACAAATACTCAACATTTTTTGGTGAGTGCAATGTTATTTGATTGTTTAACTGGTGGGATACCTGCAAGCTTTAAGATGTCCAGCACAACGGAGTTGGTCAGCTTGTTAAGCAGACTGGATCCTGCAGCTTTAGGCTGAATAGCAGCAATGTCACCTGATCGACCTATGCCATGAATCAACCTACACAAAGCAGCTGAATGTCACAAAAGCAAACATTAAACAACTTCCTGAAGGCTGGTATTTTTCTGGCCAGGAGTACAGAGGAGCATAGGGAGCCTAAAACAACACTTTTCAGTTATCAGATCAGAATGTCTGTCTGCTACATGACAAAAATAACAAACAGTGCCAGATTGAGCACCTGATACCGCCTAAATCCTCAGAAATCCAGTGAAGCTCTCCAACATGCACTTGCAAACATGTCATGAAAAGCTTTCATATATCAACATCTGCATCATTAATTCAATATTATTCAACCTCTAATGCTGTTAAACCCCTTTACCTGTAATGTCGTCTTGCCACAAGGCTGGATGCCACCCGGCCTTCCCTCTCCCCTACTCCACAGTTCCCAAGGAAGTTATTGCTGTCCATCACAGCCAGCTCATTTAGGAAGAGTTCTATAGTACTCTCACCCCACCCTTCCTCGGGACACTTACACTGAAACACACAAAAAAGTAAAGGAAACACACCTATACAAGTGATAAAACATGAACGTGCATGTTGACCCTCACCTGTTCCAGCAAGTGTCTGATGAGCTGCTCATGGCTCCGACGTGCCTGAGACCCCTGGCGAATGTAAGCCGGTGATACTATCTTTTCACTCAGGCTGAAGTTTTCACTGTTCATTGCTGTCAGCAATACAGAGATATGGCCACAGGTGATTGCAACACAGAGATGACTGGCACCATCATAACATATAGATTGACACTACTCTATTTGAGTTTCTTAAATGACTACTTAAGGTTATTATGCAGGAATGTACATCTGTTTTCTCTGAATTTGTGCTGTCATGCAGCTTTTGCCTTTCTGTTAGCTTGTTTTAATGACCCTCAAACCAGGAAAACAGGAAAAATCTCGTGATAATTACCGCTTTTAAAGCTTATTTATTAACCCAGCTGAAAGCTAGGTGACAGATTGACATGTTACTGCGTTACCTAATTATTTACTTTGGCTAAGCTAACCTAATGTTTTCACGGGAGTTAACAAGCCCGGACAGCTTCAAACGAACCGCTTTGGTTAGTTGACAGGGTGTCTTCTTACCTCTCGGTCTTCCTGAAAACTCGTCGTTATAATTAAAACGGTCACAAAATCTCTAATTTTGCAACTGACATTGGGGCAGACAGGCTGCCTGGAGGAGGGAGCAGCATGGAGAGAGGCAGAGAGGAAGCAGGAAGCGCAAGACGTCACATGACCTGGGAGCGCTGGTCATGTGACCAACGGCGTAATGAAGGCGGTCACATTTAAGGACATGTTTCATTTTTAATCAATTAAATCCATTTTTTTCATGTAAAGTCATTATTATTGTTTGGGTTTTGGCAGATTGATTTTTGTTTTAAAAAACAGAAACCAACAATAATATTTTGTTAGAAAAAAATAGGCTATGGTTTTAACACACTGGAAAAAAACACTTTAATATTTAGTATAGTAGAATATTCTGTGTTATTTAAATGTATATCTACATATACTGTAGTTATACATTTGGAAATAACTTTTATTTTAGCTTAGCTGTATTAAATACATGCTAAATATATTGCAATGCCTGACGCATTACAACTAATAGTGGAATAGGTGTCTGCAGCTTTTGAAAATAAAAAAAACAATGTAACTTTACTCTGTGTATAAAAGTTGCTTGTTGCTGGAAAAAATCTGGAAAAACACACTAAAACAAATAAATCAACCTAATGCATATTTTCTATTCTCTATAACAAAAGTTCTTTTTTGTATATGTGTGTGCTCTGATGTTATAGCTACATGTGAGCCTGATAGCTCAAATAGCCAATTGAGTATAAATAAAAAAGAATCATGACTGCAGGCATCCAGAGTGCAGGGGATGCATTTTATTTAATATTGACATATTCACAAAATTTACATTTTACATTATATTGCATATAAAAAGCATATTTTTTAAACAATTAAACTGCATTTTTTTAAAATGTGATAAAAGCAGCACCTAATATTAATAAAAAAAACACAATGCTGATTTGATTCAACTAAATTACTGATCAATCCTATTTTTAGTTATTGTGTCACATCAATAAAAACAAAAAACTCATTATACTAGGAACAACTAGTGAATCCAGCTCTTTAGAATGATCAATTAAATATTACTTTTGAGATATAATCCAGATATAATCCTGAAAACCGTAACAGAAAGCGAAGACCAAATCCACACTGCACACGCTGAGTGGAAGGAGCGGTACACGCGAACAGCCCTCAGGCCTTTCTGGCTGCAAACGGGAGAGAAAGATGGCAATTTGATGGCATAGCAGGGTTTTCAACACAACAGCTATGCCAACATCTTGCCTTCTCTTCTGGACCCACGATCACACAGACAGAAGAGGAGTGACGAGATCCACGCCGATCTGAAGATGCTGCCATGATGTAATCATGAGGTCACAAAGTGACATAAAAGAGATGAAAACACACAATTCAGGAAGCAGTCATTAATAAATCAGGCCCTTTCGCCTTCCTGCTGCTCACCATCACATCTACCTGTTGCTGCGCGTGAAACCCGGATCCCCACGTCCACGTCTCTTCGCTGTGCTGGAAACCCACGTGTGTGTGTCCCTCACTGCCACTCCCGCGGAGTGAAACATACAGACTGAGCGCTGGAAGAGATAATGTTTGCCGTCCTCCGCCCACTGCTGTGCCGTGGCAGGCCGTGTCAGTGGACGACTGTCGCAGCTCAGAAGGTGTGTTTTTGTGTGTGTGAGGAGGAGGAGAAGGAGGAGGAGGAGGAGGAAGGTGCATGGTAGGGGCAGCCCTGGTATGGTTTCCGGCACCTTTGGGCGCTGACGAGGAATCCCATTGCCCGTGAACAAGTCCACCCAAGTCTGTCAGGACCAAGGAAACCCCCACGAAACACTAATAATAACTCCCAGAGTAATTCCACAGTAAAATCATTCAACTATGAGGAACATGACAATACGCTGAAAACACATCTAATCTGCTGATCTACACAAGAAATAAACAGAATCTGCTTCATTAGTGAATCACAGGGTGATTCAAAAGCGTCTAGACCAGCATCATTTCCTCCAGGACCAGACCCCTATTTTCTTTTCTTTTCTTTTCTTTTCTTTTCTTTTCTTTTCTTTTCTTTTCTTTTCTTTTCTTTTCTTTTCTTGATAGAATAGAATTAAAGTATTTAATGTGTGTGTAATATTCTTTCTTTGTTGCTGTCATGTGCGTGTAAGTGTATATCAGAGTTTTTGCTTGTGTTTATTGTATTTATCCTTTTAAAATGCTGCTACTACAGCTCAATTTCCCCACGGGGATTAATAAAGTTAATCTTAATCTTAATCTTAATCTTATTCATCCCAAACTCTAACTGTGGCCCCACATGTCTGACTTTTTACACCACCTCACTCATCCTGTGCTTCACATCAAATTAAAATAGTATAAAATTGTGAGTCAGAACTTATTTTTTTTCCTTTTTCCTACTCATTCATGATCTCACAACCTCTGAATTTTCCCAAATGACTCTCAGGAAGACTCATACTTCGTAACACCTACAGCTATAGCTGAGCACTACACGTTTTAATTTAAATTGGTGTATTTGTGGTGTGTTCATGAAGATACATGACTCATGCAGGATTTTACATTCACTTATTTTATTGATCACAGTGATGTCAAAGACAGCATTCTTTCTCCTTTCATCAATTTGACCATGTGTAACTTGACGTTGGCACATTTGGCGTCAGTGACTCACTTCCTAAGTGGCCGCGCCTGACAACTCCCACAGAACAAATAGGTTAAAAAGACACTTACAGGACCTGCTGGAGTTCATGTCTCCATTACGTACGCTGTGTGTATATGTTTATCATAGTAACCAGATGTAAACAAAACAAAGGGCATTAACTGAAGGAAACCTGTTGTGTGGAAAGTGTCATAATTAGGCAGATTGACAGGAATGACGGAACTGACGTGTGTTCTGACCTCAGACACCTGTAATGACGAAGTGTTGAGGCCATTAATGTGACTTTTTAACACACACAAGCTCTGCGGACTGTCACTGTCACCCTAAAGAATCATACACACAGGGATCAAACGGACATCATAGTGATTAGAAAAGCCCGTAGAAGCACTCATCATGGACTTATTAACCCTTTATAAATCACAAGACACACAGGAATCCTCTGTGTATTCAGGTGCAAAGGTCAGAGGATTTAATGTGTTAAATGAATTATTTTCAGCTACTACACAAACAGCTGACACACATTCACACACACACCAGTGGTGCAGCAATGCGATGCAAGGTGTTCATCTGGGGTGTGACCTGGGGGTCAGGGTCTAGTCCAAAGACCCAGGGGGATCAGTGATCACAACAGAAATCACACACTCTCTCTCTCTCACACACACACACACACACACACACACACTTTGACTGCAGGACCAAGTGTGTATTAATGCATGTTTGGCATTAGCCATGTTAGCATTAGCAGCAAAGATAGTGCTGCTAAACTCCAGCATCTATTTAAAAATATTACAATGTTCAGAGATGCTGCTTTGTTGGCTCATTTGGTGTTTTCTTCCTCTTTTTTCGGACTCGGTTTACAATCTCATCGTGACATATCAATGCCACTTGCAGGGGTATCATTATCCGCCGTCTTCTTCTCTCTTGTTGTTAACCGAGGCCTTTCTCCTCAGACGCTCCTGGAACTGAATCACTGCTGCCACATGTGCAGCAGTTCGGATGAGAGCAGACTCTGCTGTGACTCATGTCCACTCAGGCCTCCCTTCAAACAAACTAAATAAAAAAATAGAAAATAGGGGGCAGTTTGGGTGATGACTTGTGTGTCTGAGATATTTTGACTCTCTCTCTCTCTCTGCAGCCCGGCTGGAGCAGGATGGAGTGAGTGTGCAGGATTTAGCCTGCAGCCTCCTCTGAGACACGTTTCGCTGAGTCAAGCACAAGCACACCCTGTGACAGAGAGCGGATGAAGTCACTGAGCAAAGTCTGCCCGATAGTAAGCTGACTTGCTGAACAAGCCACCCTCGCTGCTGCTAACTTTGCCCTCAGAGCCATGTGGAGTTCATTAACAGCTCGGCAAAGTGAGCTGGAGGAGGGGATTCAAACCCCCTCTGACTGCAGTGCTGCCTCTGACTCACTCTTACAAGGAATCTTGATCTGCTTCTTCTGCATTTACAGATTCATCAGCAGCAAATAATAAATAATATTTAGCAATGACTGCAGACAGATAGAGATATATTTTATTGATCCCAGAGGGGGCATTTTAGGAATGAATGACCAGGCAGCTTTAACCATGCAGCTGTGGAAATGAACAGTCAGCAGTGATAGCAGGAGTCATCTCTGTATTTTTGATCTGAGAGAGGTCGGGTATGAGGTAAGGTCAAATTTTCCATCATCAGTGACTGGTTGACTTTAGGGTCTGACCACAGGACAGCAGCCATCATGTTTGAGGAAAAGGAGCTCCCAGCGTGCTGCTTTTAAAGCTTCAAAGTGCTCCTGGAATTTGATGGACTAAAAATCAGTCCGTATATAAAATAAAATAAAATAAAATAAAATAAAATAAAATAAAATAAAATAAAATAAAATAAAATAAAATAAAATAAAATAAAATAAGTAGTCCAGTTTGTTTGTTTATCATTTTAATTTTTGGTTGTTACCTAATAATGTAAATGTGTGCGTAAAAAAACAATGTAGCAGTAGAATATTGTTAAAAATTATTTTATTTTATTTTATTTTATTCATTTTTAGGCCACCTGGATCAAAACAACAGGTTACACTGAAGATAGGTGCTTGAGCCACAGAGTATTAAATAAATGATAATCAAAAATACTGTTGAATCTAGATGAAAGCTAGATTCAAAATCTTAAATAATATCTAGATGTAAAATACATTAAACTACATAAAATACATGAATAAATAAATACGTAAATAAATAAATTATGGTGTGTTAAGAGAGATTGACTTTGGTAATTAAAAATATCTGCGTAATCTGGCACTTTTTATTTATTAGTTTGTTAGTTTGTATCGTTTAGTAAACAAAACAGTGGTATTCTATAGAGGATAAAGATGGACAGTCATTGGGGTTGATTAGGGGTATTTTTGGTCATTTTTTGTCTGAAAGACGGTAAAGTAAAATAGAAAATAGATTTAAAGGTGGTCCTAGTATGTACTAAAATAAAAACCCTACAACCAAGATCAAAAGGTCACATTCGGCCAGATTAGGACAATCAGTCGCTGCATTCAAAGTGCTACTTAAACAAAAATGAACAATCTGTGATCAGCAGTTGTAGTAATAGATGCCATGAAGCTAATATTCCACACGCATCAACATGCTGTGCTGCAGATGTAATGTACCTGTTTATAATAAATCATTCATGAGGCTGTGGGAAACGACTACAGAAGAACCGAAAGCAAACGTTCATCTGCCACTCAGCACTTCAAAAACTGCACCACTGAATAAACCGGAACTACAACAGAGATTCTTGTGAAAACGACAGCACACAACAACCCCGCTGACCCCTGAGGAACGTCTGAATGTAGACAGCATTACAATGACAGCATAACTGAATTATAACACAGGCACAAACGCAGACCTGCTGCTTTTTGCTCCATCATTTATGTATTTATTTTTTTGGATTAACATCATGCAACCACTTGGAACCTCCAGCTAAAACACAACTCCATCAGACTTACCCCTGACATCATGGCCCACTGGTTTCGTGTATAATCCGGAAAGTGAGAAAATGAGGAAGCTGTCCAGAGTTTGGTCTTTGACATGGTCAGGACAGGAGCAGTGATATGTTAGCAGCCACAGCCAGCTGATACACTGAGGGTGCGTGACTGGTGCTTGCTGCAGTAGATGGAGACGTGCAGTAACGGTTTCCAGTGAAAGGTGCAGGGAGCCAGTCATACAGATTACTCTGAAAACATCTGGGACTGTCTGGAAGAATGAAACATGGTTCTGAGGAAAGACCATCAGACGGTAAGATGATAAGTCTTCATGTTGAAGAGCTGGGAAAGTCCCAAACAGGAGAGACCCCTTCTACCACGTCTAAAGAGCAGCATTATTAAGATCACATGGTGAAATGTGATGCATGTCTTATCAAGTCATGATTTATATATTTTATGTATTTTATGTATATATATATATATATATATATATATATATATATATATATATATATATATATATATATATATATATATATATATATATATATTTATATATATATATATATATAGATGATCTTAGATTCTACATAAAAACAAAATCCTACAACATGGTGATGAGGGTGTGTCTACGTCCTGTTAGAGTGAAGTGGAAGGTGAGGGGGTGATTTGTGTAAATAGAACTAGAAATCTTTGGAAATCTATGAGACATAGTTCTAATGAAAGACAAAAAAAGAAGCGTTGTTCGGTTGAAGCCCATTGAAACTGCTGGAGGACAGTTGTATGTGGGTGGACAGTCAGGGCGACGATTGCATCACTCTTTGCTGTGACTCACACTGACATGTCAGCGTTTGGACACCAGAGTGCGCCAGACTCCACATTGTTGCCATGACAAAACAAACTTTGGAAGATGTTTTGATACACGGTGACTGGGTCAGATAACTTTTGCACTATGAAGTGTGCAGGTGTGCATCCTGCGACATACGGGTTCTGTGTGAGAATAAGGGTTCCCAGGAAGCTGTGATGTCATAGGCATGCTGGTCTCAAGAAGAAAAAAATCCATTCTTTATTTCTACCCTACAAACTACTAGTTTTTCCTTCATGTTTGCTTGTACGTACATGTAAACAAACAAACGAACGAACATACTGTTGCATATTTGAATTAGCATCTTTATTTGTTTTTATTATATACTTTGTGTTTTTACATAAAGAGACATATTTCTTGTACACATATAGATTATATGGTTAATTTGTATCTGTATATATGTACACCTTAAATAAATCTTACATCAACACCAAGAAAATAAAACATTTACAGTGCAAGAATGTTCATCAGTGGTCAACTTTCAACGGTCACTTGCCCTGGTAAACCACTATCAATGCCAAGCTCACATGCTAAACCGCTTTTGATATATAGATTTTTATATATATGTATATATGTATATATATACATATATATGTTTTTTTCTTTTTTCAATTTTCTGTCATCATTCAGGCTCTCACTCAAAATAACACATGAACTTGAGATGAGTTATGTTGACATGAGGGGTTTAAGCACTGGAAGTGTTGTGACCGCAGCTCTTAACATGACACAGATATAGTTTGACATGTTGGGATATGGCGTCACCTGTATAGAGGTGAAGTCCCGCCCCTTTTTTACAACTGATGATGTTTGACTACCAAAACCAACATGGCTGCCGACACCTCAGAAAAGCTAAAAGTCATGCTAATGTGCAGCTAGCATGAAGCAGTCGTACAAATATTTGGCTATGATGACATCATTAAAAGCCACTTATGCTTTTAGGTTTTTTTTAACAAAAACAAAATGGCCGCCACCACCTCTGATTCCCGAACCTGTTCAAGAAGGTCAATATAATGCTAATAAATTGCTAGCATTGAGATGCTCTATGCAGGTTTTTAGCCATAAGTAGTAAATTTACATATACTTTATAATACAGAGTTCAATGGTTTTTTTGCAAACTGACTTTTTATGAAAGAATCTAGGAATAGTTAGTTAGCTTAGCAAAATGTTGCTAGCTTGGCTTTTGTTGTCTTTCCCAACAGATGGTACACATGGCAAAACTATAGCCTAAGTCAAACATTTGCAGAGAGGCAAGCAAGCAAGTCATGCTAAGCTAATGTCCTTTAGCATAAAGGCTTGAAAATAGAGTTTTCTCATCATCATTTAATTTCTCATCTAACTCTCAGCAAGAAAAGCGACAATCCCAAAATGTCAAACTATTCTTTGAAGGAAGGTGTGAGAAGAAGAAGGTTGAGGTGAGGTGTGATCACATTAATGAGAGGTATGTGTGGGCGCTCAGAGGGAACAGTTTAATGGCAAAATGTGCAGAGGAGGATTTCACAATGAGTCATGTTGAAGTCATGTACATGAGCACACACAGCACATAGCTGAACAGGCTAACATGGTAGAATGGTTAATGCAGGAGGCAATGTGGTATTCAGAGCCCTCTTCTCCAAATCATGTTGTTCAATAATACTGAAGGGCAACTGGCATACAATATATCAATGTCTATTTCAATCCACTGTTAGAATAAAATAAAATAAAGTACATGTGTGAACCATGTGGTTCTTGAAAAAAAAATATATTTACAAAATAAACCCAATGAGTCCTTGGTGTTTCTCTCTGAATGGATGCATAAAGGTTATAGTTGGTCGAAGCTCAGCTGTACTGTACAGTCAGTGTGGGTAACCAGCCCAAAATCCTCGCATGCATTTTTTATTTTCTTCTCACACATTCAGAGAATCTATTTACTATTATTTTACAGATAACTCCTACTAAGCTGCTGTACAGAGGCTTTGTTGAGGTAAAGCAGGTGTTTCTGGCCAGCTTCTAATAGGAAAGGAGGTGAAGGGGGGGGGGTTATTTGCAGGAGATTCCACTTTATATGGTGGACACAGAGAGAGAGAGAGAGAGAGAGAGAGAGGGGACAGTGGGGAGGACAGAGGACGCATGGCGGGTGCAGGTTTTCAACGACGACACACGGTATATTGCTGTTAAATCTGTGATTTCCACATTCTATGCAGCTAAAAGAGAGATTGTGATTATGATTTTTTTTCCCCAGTATAAAACACAGATCACTATGTGCATGTGTGTGTGTATATATACATACACACACCTTATACACACTGGTAGTATAACCTCTAAGATTAATTTTAAGGGATGGTTGTTGTGTGATGACTCCAAATGCAGATTGCACACATGCACACAAAAGCACCTTTGATTAGAAAAGAAAAATTGCACAAGTTTGATAGATATATATATCTTTGACCATACATGTGGACACTTTCTACACAGAGACTGAGCACTGGTTTGCATTAAGAAGTGATGAAACATGTCTGTAAAAGTATACATTTGGGTGTAGATTGGTACTATTTTACCTCCAAGTGATGTTTTTTATTTATTTATTTATTTTTTTCTATTTTTTTGTAACATGCAGTTAACTCCTTTAACGTTAGGAGCTTGGAGCTTGACTAGCCGGTGAGTTGAGCCCAGTTCTAGTGTGAACAAAGCACTACACACATTATGACTAACCCTAAATCAACCATGACGCTTAAACACTGTTAGCTTCTTCTTCAAATGTATTATTTAGTTATGGAGCCTAAAGCTGTTTTTTTTTTATTGTTTTTCTCTCTCCAAGATATTGAAGGCTAGCGTATATATATCCAGATGCTAATCTTCACTTTTATTTATTTATTTATTTTTTGGGTGCATGTGAAGCATGGAAAGTTCTGTACAAACAGAACGTGTGGCAAAAAAAAAAAAAAAAGGAGCAGATTGTCAAGATACGACTCTACAATAACTAATACTGCTACGGTATATCTAATGCTACCCTCTAATATTTCATGAAAAAGAATGCAAAAATTAAAAAAAAAAAGAACCCTGGTGATAAATACGTCTGGCAGGGAAGAGAGGAAGCTTAAAGTCCTTGTCCAGACTGAGCGCAGACGATAAAAATAAAAATAAAATAAAGACGTAGTTCGTCTGGCTAGCGAGAGTGTTCCTTGTTGCTCGGGTGCAAATCCATCAGGAGAGTCTCTTCTTCTTCATCACCTCCTCTTCATCATGTAAATTCACTCCTGGTGTCTTAATGTCTGTTTTGTGTGTTCACTGCATTTGTTGTGAGCAGTTTTTTTTTTTTACAGTACACCTCCACAGCTATTCGCTCTCCATTCCAGCTCATCTAGTGAAACTAATGGCATGCATAATACTTCTATATTTGGCATAACCACCCACCCATGCCCACCCCCACCCCCTCCTCACCTGCCAGTCAAATAATGAATAAAAATCCACTCAGAGTGGGCACAAGTCATGCGCCCTTATTGGTTCAACCCCTCTCCACCGCTCCCTGCTTACTGAAAATATAAGTAGGATTCCATGTATATATTTTTATATTATTCTCTTGTTTATTCCTGGAGTAAAGGATCACAAGGGTCGGGTGGGACAGCAGACAAGAAGAAGGGTGGTGGTGGTGGTGGAGGTGGAGGGTCCTCTCAGATGGTCACTGGGCAGCTGATCACCTTGTCCTCCAGCATGACGCTGACCACCAGGAAGACGAAGTACAGCATGAACATGATGAAGCCGAGCAGCTTGCTCATGCGCCACTTGCACGCGGCGATGGAGATGATGACGAAGAGGAGCATGATGAAGAGGAGCACGATGGCACAGAAGAGTCCGTTGGAGCTGACTTGAACCGGACTCAGGCCTCTGAAAAGGGACCAGAGGAGCCAGGGGAAGGGCAGTCTGCAAACACACACAAACAGCGTTTGACCTGTATCAATAACTTCCATCAGTTAACAGTGTTTGCAGTAATGAAGCATTTAAAAAAAGTCTCAACTGCAAATCTGATATTTCAGCCCACTCTCCTCACACACTCTATAATTACTCTGTCAGGTTTTCACTGCCAGCTTTAACGTTATTATTTCTGACAGTTCTTCAGGCTTTCATTACACACCGAGCACAAAGGGAAGATGGGAAGCCATTTTATTCTGGGCCCCACACTGAGACAGGATTACTGCATTATAAAATATAGCAATGTAAGACCTTAGTGGAGTTATGATTTATTAGCAAGGTAAAGGCTTGCTGTAACACTGCACCACTGATGGTGATATTATTTACATATTTTCAGCTTGTCACACATTCCTATAATTCTATCATTATATCTCTATGTGTTTTTAATGTAGCTGTAAACACGACATACCCAACCGTGATGTCAAAGATGTTGGAGCCCACAGAGCTGGATACAGCCATATCACCCAGCCCCTTGCGTGCCACAATAACACTGGTGATGAGGTCAGGGATGGAGGTTCCAGCTGCTAATATAGTCAGGCCCATAATCTCCTCTGTAATCCCAATGGTCTCTCCAACCTGCACAGAATAAAAAAAAGAGTAAGCTATGGGGTAAATAAAACCTAATCTTTTGTTCTAGCTATTTTTAATTTTCTGGTGATGCTTAGCAGCTGACGGAGGTGACAAAGCGTCTGGCTCTGGCAGTCTGTTTGTTTTGAACAGCTGTAATTATTTGTGAGTGGGTGGATTGTGGAAACAGTTTCATTATAAATGTCAATGTAAGAACAGACAGTTGCATCTTGCCTTGGATTATGCTTATACGAAGGTATTATTATGTTATTAAATGCTGTCCTCATCACATTCTCTTAATATGTACCTGGTGAGCCCACCACACCATGAGATAGGAGAATCCTGCAATCCAGCAGATTGCACCCAGGAAGGTAAGGGGGAAGAACTTCTTTGACGGCTAAAGGATGAAGAAGATGAGAGTAAATTTAACACACACAGTGACTTGTATTGACATACAGCTTAAGGCAGGAATCTGTGTCACGCACCGTTTTCCTGACATCAGGCAGCGTTAGCCACAGGGGGAGGACAATGGGCATGATTAAGAGGTAGGTGAAGCGCTTGCGGTAGGTTTCAGGCCAGGACAGGCTCAGAGGCTGGTCCTCCTCTTCCTCATCTTCAGCCTGAGAGGAGACACCAAAAGAACACACAGAAGGGGACAGGAGTTATACAATATTCATCAGAAACATGTGCTTGGTTTGTGCTCATCACATATGAGTTCAGTGTTCCACCATTTTATTTTCTGCATGTTTTCTGCCTCGCCTGCTCTGATTGGTCCAAAGGGCCTGAGCAGACACAACATACAGCCCCATGTGCAGGTTGAGAAACACTAGAAAAGCTTTAGAAATAAGCCTTTTTCTAACTGTTGGGTCTGATGCCCCGATCAGACTGTTGGGTCTGATCAGACGTTTACCTATCAACTATCCAGAGACGAAGACAGTATGACCACTTGAAGCAGGAAAAGACATAAGAGAGCTGCTCAGAAGTTAACGGCAGGACCTGTAGGTGCATGTGCCTCTGCTCGATGCTGACCTTAAGACTTCAGACTCTGATGTCAGTGATTTGGGAGACTGCACAGAGCCTGAAGGGCTCAGCCTCACCAGCCATCAGGGGCTCATCACTGCTGAATGCTGATGCCGTCTGCATCGCTGGACCCCCCGGGTCTGATTGGACCTGCCACTGGAATGCCAAAGACTTGTCATGCACCTGAGATCAGTATCAGACTGCTACCGAATCATCTTTTCATATTTGTGAACTGTAAAAAAAAAATCCTTCAGAGAGCAGATGGCTGTTTGGGTCCCCTTGTATCCAATTATACACGGCGATACAGAGCCATGGGGATCAACAGGGAGCAGGTCTGCACATGCAGATCAGGCTGGAACACATCAGTGACCTAGAATGTGCATCTTGCCCTTGTGAGAATGACAACAGGAGTGAAAACAGGCGCACAGTGGAGAATCTGAACACCACTGATGGCAGATGCTGTGTAGTAAATAATCATTTTCCTTAATCAGATGAGCGAAACGTGTCCATGCAGTGAATAAGAACTCTTTAAAGATGTGTGTTGCATGAATCATGAATCGTATGGAGCTCATCCTGCTATGATAGCTACTGCTGTTGAGTATTGCCTGGTAACCTTGGTAATCAGCTCTGCCCAAACAAAAGGCAGCGCTTGCATCACTTATGCTCAGCATTCTGATTTCTCCTCCTCTCCATATCCAGATGGCTGCATTGTTTGTCTTTTTAAAAGGAGCAAAAGCAGAAACCTGGAGATCAATTCTGGACCAAATCAGCTGCTTTAAAAAAAGAAAAAAAGGTGCCATGTATTCACTGCTGTGTTGGCAGAATACAAACAACAATAAAAGCTGCTTCTTGTGTCGTAACACAATTCTTATGGTTTGCCCGGTGGCTTTTTCTCTGACATGTTGACTGCACGCAAAAGGCTGTTTCTGGCTGACAGCGCTCAGCGGGAATCTATCATTTGTCTATTTATGATTTGCTTTACTCACTTTCTAAGCTAAAGTACCCCATAGAGCTACTGCTCCCCTGCACTGACTTGGTTCCCAAATGCCAGCCCCTCGGGGGCCTTTCCTGCCCTGTGGTGGCTCAGTTGGTAACACCACCAACTCTGTGCTTAAAGGCACTGACTTTTATCAGGCACCACAGAGCTGCGAGGGGAGGTGTGACATTTTGCTAATTTTTTCTTTCCTGGAGGGAAACGTTTGCTCTGGTACCCAGGGTGAGGCAACAAAGCTACAAGAGTTTGAAATGGTTAAAAAAAATGAATTGGCACACAGGCTGCTGGTGTGTTTGACTTACTCTCAATGACAGGATGAAATGCAGCCATCTATCTAGAATAAAAAAAACTAGGCCCACTACTACTATGTGACATCAGAGCATTTATATCTACTATTGCTAACACTCCAGCAAAATTGTGATTGCTACGTGGACCTCAAGCTGGGGCAGGTGAAACTCTTGGAGTGGGAGCACTATCACTACCCCATCTAGTGGTATAAAGTGGTATCACATGTTGTTATGGCCTAAACAAGCGGCAACCTCTGGGGCTCAGACTTCAAGCCCATGCAGAAGTGTCAAAACTTGTAGTTCACGCTGCAACCACTGGGGGCTGGCTCCAGAAGCAAGTCATTTCCCATAGACTCTTCACAGCAGAAATGAACATATTTACAGCCTGGTCCAAAAAACCATTCTGGTCTCAAATGATAAGTTCTCTTCTAGTGTCAATTGTACGGGGGTATTGAATTTTTTTTTACAACTCACTCGTTTTAAATATATTCGGACTTAAAATTACGCATAATTATGAGCGTTGCCGCTTGAGTGACAGACGGTTGACGTATCACAGCGCGAGTTTCCTGCTTCCACGATCGCCCGACCTCCTAAACTCTGCTCGTGCTCCCAGACCCAGACATCTTTTGCTGTCTTTGTATTCATGTTTATTTTTACATCTTTTTTTGCATATCATTCCACATTTGATTCAGACTCTATTTTGGATTTTTGACTATTTATTTTATGACTATTATCTTGATACTAGTGTCATTTTCTTCATGACTTGACCGACGTGAATATATTCTTTGACACACAGGCTGCATCTTGATATGAAATACTCATGTTGTATCTAAAAAGGAAAATAAGACTTCCATCCATTTTTTTTAATCACTTTAGTTGTGACAGAAAATATGGGATGAGTCATACAATCCTGTGTTTATGTTTCTCTTTAGTATTCAGCAAGTTATTTAAAGAAGTGATTACAGGAGCTTTACGCTCTTATAAATATTCAGTATGTGTGCAGCTGAATGCAGGAAGTCCTGGATGTGATCTTACAGAGAGACTGTGCTGTGAGTCATACTCAGGATGTGTTCCACATTCATTATCAAGAGGAAGCCATCATAAAATTAGACTCCGATCAACGTACGCTATGCACCGCTGTACAATATATCTTTTCAGTATTGCTGTCTTGGAAAACGTGACGTTTTTTCAGGAAACTGTGCTGCTGCAGATTTTAATTTGACCTTTTTAACTTTGCCCTTATTTTACAGTCTTGGGTGCCAAGGCGTCCAGGAGGAATGAAACAATTAGTATGATGGGGCCTCTGGCGGTTTATGAAGGTGTGAGCTGTTTCCAGCTACTTCCTGGCTGACACAGACAGGTGCACTGTGGGACAGCCTTCTAAAAATAGCAGCATACGGGAATCAGCAATGCCAATAAGCATTCAGGTCTTTAAAGATTGTAGCCAATCACCTCCCTGAAAGGTGTTTCTATATTCCATCTGTATGGTTGCATCAATCACAGTGACGGTGAGTGGTCAAAATAATGTGAGAGCTAACTTTTAGGAGTGCAGTTTTAACTGAGATCCTTGCATGTATTTATAGTCAATGTTTTTTCTGGGAGGAATGAGAGACATTAGTTCCAATAACACGCTATAGTAGAGCAGAATTATTCATAGGGCTTTGAAAAGATTAAAATCTGTGCTTAGAGAACAGTGGAGACCAGTGTATGGAAAGCTGCTGGTCAAATTATGTAAATCCTAGCTGTACAAGATCATATGAAATTCTAATAATAATAATGATGGCAGGTGAGTGGCTTAACTCGTAGGTAAGTTAAGGTAAAGTGCATCAGATTAACCCTGAAACACAGCAGATGAAATCAAGGTTATGCTTTAAAAAAAAAAACATGACAGTGAGCTGAGAAAAGAAAACTCATTTTGATGATGTATGAAGTGTATCCTTGCTATTCATCACAAAGCTGTGTTCCATCCTAGTTTTTGATACTATTTATGGCTGCCATTTATATTGCTGCCTCTTTATATAGTAGTTTGCGATGCCTCTGGCATTTTTTAATTCCTGGGTGGATTCAAGAGGAGTGTGCACAGGAGACTCAAAAGAAGTTAGAGGAGTTCTGTGATTAGCATGCCAACCTTAACAGAACAGAACTCTGGGATTTGATCAGCATGGAACTACTAATTATACTCTGCATATTTATATGTCTGATAGGTCAGCTTCAATCTCATGTTTTTTGCTGCCTTTTACCCAGCTTTCCTTCCTGTTAAACAATGGTAGCAAGGTCCACTTCTACATGGGGTTACTCTTGGTCAAGGCCATTGCAAAAGGTGAAAATCCAGATGGAAGACCAACTACCCCGTCTCCTCTATCTGTTTTTTCTCTCTGCATTCGACATTGAATCTCTGCCCGCTTGCCCCAGGACCGTCTGCTAGCCTGGCAGGTTGCTGCATCCCACCATCATCATTCATGCCAGCAGAGCTGCTGCAGGTGCCGTTCCGAGGCTCTTGAAACCTGGCTGTACATCTAAGACAACGTGTGTGTGTGTTTGTGCACACTAGTGTGATCCTTTTGAGCACCCAGTGGTGGGGAGCAGCAGGTGAGTGAGAAGTGTGATTACAGCACTCTGTGGGAGTAAGCGGGTCTTTGGCAGGTCTGGCTGAAGATGGAGGAACGCACCCGAATGCATGCTGGGAAATTATCAGCAGTAGTGACCTGTGCCATAGTCTGCGCAACCTTTGCATCAATCACACTCAAGGTGGAACACAGACAGAGATGAGAGGCATCAAATATTCATAAACACCTCTCCAACTTTGATATCTGTTGCATGGTGGTGTAACTCGGGTTAGTCAGACGTAAAGCTGCAGCTTTGTGGTTTGCAGGATTTCTTACCGTCTCTCCCTCTTGTCCTGCTGTTCCATTCATGGGTGGGGTCACCTCGACTTCTACACTGGAGCTGTTTGGAAGGTTCTTATCTGCAGGGGGAATTTAAATTTTTTTTTGATGAATTAGCTACATTTAAAACAATCTCAATAGAGGATTAAATCACTGGCTGGTCTGTGCAATCTGAGTCAGACTGGGATGGGGCTAATGTCAGTGACACTGTAATACAAGAAATCCAGGAAGCAGGGGTGCACAGACAGTCTGCTTAATTATTAAAACGTCCTGTTTATTAAAAGCTTCCCTCTCACTCACTCTCTCTCTCTCTCTCCATGTGTGTGTTAACATGTATGTCTGAGGGTGACAGCATCTTCCCTCATCATTTCCTGAAGGCTGATATGACTCTATTTCATTCGAGGCCAGACTTACTTAACAGCTCTTATTAAAACACAAAGAGCCGAAAGCCATGTAATCAGATGATAAAACTATAATTGCTGTAGAAAATTGCTTTAATCTAAGTGTGGTTGTGACACAATTAGAAAGATTCTGAGACAGATAATGTGACTTGATACCTCCGAGGTCCGACACATGACCTCGCTTCATCGCTTTGGATGCTGTGATGTTATATATGAATCAAACCATGCTCTAAAATACACACGTTACATTTAAGAGGCCTAACAAAGTAAAGTATGCTGTGACGGCTACCAGTCATGCATTTTGATTAAGAGGGTAATATGTTAATGCGACGCTGTTAGCATAATTTTGCCTTGTTGATCAGCATCTCTGACTGGCTTTGATTCTGCCGCTCTGGCTGCACTGCGGCCATGAAAAAGCGCTTCCTCTGGCTTTCTGTTTATTCTTTGGTCCAGCACTCTTTGAAGTGAAAACACAAATAAATTACACTTGGCAGTGATTGTGATTGATTTAAATACTGCTTGAAGACAACACTTGTAATCAGCGTGGTGCTTTTTGATAATATCATGCTTGTTTAACATAGGATGTGACAGCAAATATACGTGATACTGACACCATCTCATGTTTATGCAGAAAATGTGGAGCTATCGGTTAGCTTTGTTTAGCCTAAAGGCTACATTTAGACTAATGTTTTTACCCCATTTACACTGAAATCACCATCCAGACATACTTTTATTTAGCACTTGATGACCAGGTATAAACATATAAATATGTTTGTCTCGTCTGATCATATAGTCTTATACTTATATTAAAGTTCTTTTTACCTGACCGGCTTGCTACTCCATTGGCCTTCTCACTGTCCTCTACTTGGCATTTCTTTTTAGCGATTTTGTGAAGGATGGATGCCTTCTCTCGAAATTTACCTGCAAAAAACAAAACAAAAAACAAAAAAGGCCGAAGCGGTCAGAACGTGGAACACAGCGCCGCATCCTGCAGCGTCTTCAAAGCCGTCCGGCTTCCTCCCAGCCACAGCTCCTTCGCCGTCACCTTTGACCCCAGATGGGTCACATTTCAAAAGCACAGTACAAACAGGGGCGGCGGCTTGACACAGAACTGCTGTTCAAACAACACTGAGTCAATATGACATAGCATATCACATACTGATGATCCTGCAATGTCCTGGTCCTTGGCGGAGGCAAAGCAAGGGAGAGAATCTGCCTTCTGGAGGTCAGACTCATTCCTGGTCTTGTTCAAACCCAAAAAATTAAATCACAGATGTAAGGCTAGCAGGTCTCGAAAAGAACCCGTCTATGTTAAGCATGTGCGAATAAAAGACATGTGGCGTCTGCTTGAATTCGAACAGGTTTATTTTGCTGATAACATTTGATTTATAAATCCATTCATGGTAGAAAGACGATGACGCACACGACTGTATTGAAACCATGACCTTGCAGCTTATATAACCAGCGTGCCCGCTTCATACTGGAAATAGCGGCTCACACAAGACAAATCTGCGCACGTTTCCACATGCAACATCTAGAATTTGGTGTCTAGCATACTACTCATTAATCTTCTTGCACTCATTTATCCATATTTAATTTCACTGGTGTCCTGTGCGTGTCTGTCTTTGCGCGCCTGTCCTGTCTGGTACTAATCACCCAATCCCAATCAATGGGAAAGATTCATTTTATGAGGGCATGGTTGATTTGTCAGTGCTTGACACTGTGACGCGTCGATACGTACTCCACCCAGCCATGTCAACACTGTCTGTGACCTTCTGGCAAAATCATTAACCACCCCAAGTCACAGGGGGCCTTCCTCCTGTCTCTCCTATCTTGCTCCACTTTTTTTCCTTGTTTGTCCCTCCCTGTTTCTTTCTCTTCACACACACACACAAAGACACACACATACAATATACAGCACATTTTCACATTGACAGCATCACACATTCCACTGCCGTGACATCACTCACCTTAGGTGGTCAGTGTCAGTTGGTTGTGTGTGTGGTAGTGAGCGTTCATTGATGTAAATGTGGGTGTGAGCCATGATCAGGGCTATAGGAGCAGCAGGGTGGGGCGTTCTGCTCCAGGTATTCAAAGGAAATGTGTGTGGTGTGTGGTTTCAGTAAAAGACAAACTGATGGCTGCTTGAAAGGGCGGTGGCGTAATGGAACATGGTGGAACGTGACGGCTGCCAGCATGCCCTTTGAAAATGAGGTGACACCCGGCTTTGATTTGTTTGAACAAACTGTGTGAGCATTATCTGAGTGATTACTGGCTAAGCTAGTTAGCAGGCATTTAGCTTGTTTGGCCTGTGTGGAGTGTTGGGAGTTCATCCATCCATTTCTTTGTCTACCTTTATTAGTATGAGCACTTACATTATGGGTTTTCTACAATTTCTCTACAATCTATTGTTATTTCCTTGTTCCTTTTGTTAACCAAAAAATCCAAAGGAAAAAGAAAGCCGCCTCCTTTGTGTGTTTCACTCCCACGTGTTCACAGCAGGAAGCTTTATACTAGTGAAAGGTATCCAATCCTACCGCCTTTACATCATGGACGTGCTGGCATTGATTCCAATTTGCAGGTTAAAGGGACAAGAACAATAACCTAATGAAAATGCATGTCTGTCAGCTGAGAAGAGCTCTGCTTCAAAGAGCTGTCAGTCAGAGGGGCATTGATTAGCTTGTACTGGATAATGCCACCCATATTAACACTGGAGCCCCCATCCTTCCATAAGATAATGACTAGAAAATGAATGTACAGAAGGTTACACTCCTTCTGGACAATATGCAACAACATACGCAAACAATTCAAGGTGTTCAAAAGTATTGGATCTAGTGTCTTGGGTATGCTGTAGTATTTTTGCAATTTTACTGTATGATACTTCTTGGCTGTAGCCCAATTTTGACAAAAAAATTGCATGTAAGTGTGTGAAGTGGTGCCTCGTTCTGTGAGGTCCATTTAACGTATTGTCATAACCACGCAGTTTGATGAAGTAATTGCAGAGTCTTTGAGAAACACTAAGTCCAGGCCCTTCCCTGGCCATCTTAAAACACTCCCTCATTTTCCCTTTTAGCTCTGCCTGTTACGCAACCACCGGGTGGATGAGTCACTCCAGTTTGCCAAATTCAGCAACGTGCGTCTGAGGTGTGTGTGTGTGTGTGTGTGCTCCCGCTGCTGGTGAAAGTGGAACCTCCGAGTGAGCGCCGAGGCATGGATGATGTATTTCTCAGCAACGCAGATGGGAACAAAGAAACAAAGGAAAACCTTTGTGTTTTTATGATGATGTTATGCATGTGTGTGTGTGTGTGTGTGTTTGGGGTGTTACCTGCCTGCATGTTACATGTCTTCTCACATAATCAAACAACACACAACTGCAATATTTCTTTAAAATATCTAACGAACAAAAACAAAAACACTACACACAGTAACACACAATATGTATGTATGTACATATTTTCTAAAAAAAATGAGCCAAAAACAAATATGAGAGTAAAAAAAAAACATTTTAAAAATGGCATGGCCACCATGATTTGCACTTATGTCAGTGAAATCTCAGAGAGGTTGTCAAACTTAAAAGCAAAACTGTGTCACAAGCAAACAGGAGGGAAAAAAAGGGACTTTGAGGTTTTAATGATGACGATGGAGAGAAAAACCAAGAGGGATGACAGAAGCTGACGCAAAGAAGAAGAATCAAAGTAGTGAAAACTTTCGGGCTTACCTTCCTCAGTCATTGAGTGATAATATTTTAGTTTCCCATAAGTCCCAAGCTCTACAACATCACAGCAAAAGACAGGGGGGGTAAGGCAACGAACACACAGAGAAAAGGAAAAGAGTGAACATGACAGAACAAGACAGGTCCGCTGCTCCTACGTACATCACACACTGTACAAAGACTCACACAGGCACAACAAGTGACACGCAGAAAGACAGAGTCTCTCTGAGGCATCACGGCATAAGTGCAAAAGAAAGCAAGGATTGAATTAGAAATAAAATACATTATAGTCTTACAGGAACTCCTGCCAATGGCACAGGATAGATGACGCTTAAAAGACTTAAAGAACAGGGGAGGGGGAAGAGGCGGTCAATATACTACCATTAAAAAATAATAAGAGGTTCTTAAGAAAAAGTATATATATTCAAAAATATATAAATAGGACAGGTTGGAAGAGAATATACTGGGTCAACATGCAACAAAAAGATGAGTCCTCCTCTCCTCTGCTTATTCAAAGGCTTGATGATTCTGCATTTTATTTCCACAATGAAACCCGAACAATTAATTTGATTCCCTTACAGCAGCAGTTCTCCGAGCCACAGCAAATAGACGGTCAGCACATCTGCATGATGAATTAGCCTGGAATTCAAACCTGCAACAACAGCTGAACAGGGGACACCACGCCCCACAGACTCCCACAGTGCACTGGTGTCTTGGACAGGAAGCTCACACAGCTGGGAGCTGGTCTTGCACTGCTCTGTTATGCTTCTAATTGGATCGACAACAACCCCAAATTGTAAAGAAATGCTCAGAGAGATGTAGCAACAACAGGAGTCCACCTGAATCCAAACAAGCAACCAGTGTAGCTACCACTGCCATGAGAGAAGATTACAAGAACGAGCAAGAGGCTACCTCTTCCTGACAACAAGTTAGCTTGTCTGCACACTAATGTAACAATGACAGCCTTCACCTCCATCATCCTTCACCTCCATCATCCTGCAAATTTAACCATGTAGAGACAAAGGGAGTCACTATGTGAAAAGCTGGTTGTATTGTTGTATATTGGTTATAATGCAGCTATTAGACTAAATCTGATAATAATCTTGTTTATTGAGCCCTAAGAGGCTGTTTTAAACATGGCGGAGCTGTCGATCTCATCTGTAATTTCACATTCAAATTCACATTTCCCTTTATTCTCTCTCTCACAAGTACAGATTTCTACTTTGGTACATGCAGTGGGTGTATAGTACAATAAGAACTATGTATGCCCACACCCACAAACCCACATCCTTCTCACACTACTAACTAGGCCCAACAGTGGGCGACCACTCTGCTCACATGTGAAGGGATTATGGCGCAAATCTCATGCCAAATGTGAAACTTGGCAGCCACGAGAACACAATCTAAGACAAGGACCTCAATCCCATATGATTAGAAGATTTTGGTTTGAAGTGCAATACAACTGTACAGCCAGCCTCTAACTGATGCAGCTCTGAGGGCAATTACCCCAAGATACACTCGCTGTCTATTATCTGCCCTCTGTAACCAGAAAGAGAAAGAGAGAGAGAGAGAGAGAGAGAGAGAGGCTTGTTGTTGTTTACCAGGGGACCTGTTGTCCTTGTGGTGTGACCTCCAAACCTTTGGTGAGCCGTGTGTGAGAGGGTTTATGCGTGCGTGCGTGCATGTCCGCTCTGTCTGCTGGGGGTTGGGGTGTCAGGGAAATTCACAGCCTGTGCAAAAGCGAAAAGGCTTTTAACATTGATTCTTTCACCCACGCGGCGCAGGCTGGCTCGGAGGGCGCTGGGTGGGTGGAGGGGGGGGGGTGCAACGAGTGTGAGATATCGTTGTGTGGTTGGAGGGGTGACGGGCTGACAGGCGCTGGTCAGCTGGTCGCAGTTACAAAACATACTGGAGGTGTGATTATCTATCAAAACACAATTATTAAGGGCAAAAGGGGCAAAGCTCTGAGGCCATACTAACTTAACTCACACTGCTCATTGTTCTTGCTAAACTAAGCTATCTGGGTGGTACATATTTCAGTACATAGATATGACACAAAAAGCACGAAGTTACGTGTCAATATATTATATCTGCATAAATGGAAAATATAGTTCCGCTGCCAAAGGGGTTGGAGGTCAGTGACAGAGTGCATTATTGAACCATGTGATCAATGGAGCCCTGGGTCACCACCATGCAGACAGTCGGGGGTGCACCTCTCACAGTTAATGGCTGAAAGTTATAGCACAGAAAATTTAAAACAGAGTTTCATGTAGGTTTCCCTTCCCTTATTTCTGAAGTATTTCATGGCATTCAGGTCAAAACTGAATGTGCTGATTTCCTGCCACACCCTCTTAGCCCAATAAACTGCCACAGTTTACCCCATTGACCTTCCCGTTCTCTGCTCAGACTGCGGAGGACTGAGGGACCTTAATAATAATAATAAATAAAATCCAAGGCCGCATCAGCAATATGAGTGATCTTTCACTCTGTCTCAGTGAGATAATAATCTGCAGGAAAGCATTTTCATCATAATGTGGCTCATGCTATGTAAACATTGCACAAAATTGCTAAATAACGCATGCAATTTCATCATTCTTACCATATATTTTGTGCAGATATATACCAAAGAGTCTAGATACATCTTACAGAAGGGCTTTGAGCCAAAATGGCAAACTGGCAGCCTGAATCCTGAGTGCAGTTTGGGAGGCTTGTTTGAGCCGTCCGCTGAGAGCTCAGACAGGAGAGCCACTCTGCCCTTCTCCCTCCCAGTCCCTCTTTGTAGTTCAATATTTGATGCCACCCCTAAGTGATATTGTCTGTAGCTCCGCGCTGATGGAAAAAGAGATGCTGCCTGGAACCAACTGTACTGGACTATTACCATCTTCGCTCCGATGAATAAACATTCGGGGTTAAAGGTCTATTATTAAACCGAAGGACGTTTGCTTCAACAAAAAAAAGCTGCTGTTCTTCAGCAAAATGTAGACGCTGAATAAACACGGGGAATAAGAGCATGTGAATCAATGATGGTTTGATGGGAACAGCTAATTGTAAAAGTCTGCACAGGGAAACTTCAGTCTGTTGCCATTAATTGCTCTGTCAAGCTTGTATTGACTCTGACGGAGGGGATGCTGACAACTTCCCACATGCACTATAGTTGACAGGAAAACCCAAACCACTCAATGTGGGTCTCACGGGCAGCTAAAAAAAAGAAGTCCATAAGAGGAGAGAGAGGATTAGGGACAATGGGAGGAGGGAACAATGCAGAAATGGTCACAGAGGGTTTCCAGGTAGAAAGCATCCACAGAAGAGAATGAAGTATTTGAAGGAGAGAGAGAGTCTGCAGGGATGGACAAGTACAGAGTAGACACACAGCACGGCGGCGCTTAGGAAATGTATACATAAGGAGGGGGACACATCGGGCAGGAGAGCTGCCTCCAGGCTGTTGGAATGAGAACAAACAGTTTTTTTTTCTGGAGTAGGGAAAGGGAGGGTACAGAAATTAGAGGAGTAACTCACCAGAGTCAGCAAATTCTGATGGGACAGTAAAAGAAAGAGAAATAAGAAGACAGAAAGAGAGACAAGATAAATCCATGAGATCATTAGACTGATAGCATTATAATCATTGAAATGTACGTTAAAGGAGAAAGGAGAAGAGTCCATTATATGTGAGTTAGATGAGAAGATTAACATGTTAGCTGTTAGCTTAGCATGAAGATAGAAAGCAAAGGTTATGTGGCTAAACATGAGAATAGTGCCAATCTTCTTGTCTAACTCTCGGCAACAAAGTGAAAAATCATATTTTCCACAACAAACACACACACCCACACGCACAATAGCCATCCACACACTCATACCAGGGTTTTTCCTGCATGTTGGACTTAAAGCCTTGTGTGTGGTGAGCCAGATTAATAAACAGCACAGGAGGAAGTCAGAAATCAAGAAGTGAAGTCAGGAAAAACTCTATAAAAACACACACACACACACTTATTCTTCACTAACCTCACACTACAAGTCTACAAGCTAAACAGGCTCTCCTGGCACTGGTTCAACCTCAGACTTTCCGAGAACTTATTTTGAGACCTGCCTATGAAAAATGTATGGATGGAGTCCTGCCAGCTCCCCGCAGGCCCCGCTGAGCTACACTTAAAGCCCGAGGACACGCAAGGACAAGCAGCACAGCCTCCGTCTGGTAATGGACGCACCTGTCGGAGCACCTGTCTCCACGCTGCTGAGAGCTGACCAACAAAATGCAGCTGTGTGATAATGATATCTGTAAACTTGTTGTAATGCAGTCAATGAGATAGATAGATGGTTAAAAAAATGTCCTTGAGGCTAATATCGTGGTTTAATGTTAGCTCTGAGTGTGAGGAAACTTTCCAAAGTGCTTCATGGAAATTTCAAAATAACGTATTCAAATCGATATTCAGAGCCTGAAGTGTTGCTTTTGTTCTGTCCGGTAATTAATTCACTCGTCACGTCATGTCACACTGTAGCTGTTGTTGCAGCGCATTCATTTCCAGTCATTCATTTGCCAAAAACACACATCAGTCAAATACTTCACATCTCACGCCGAGGCCTGTTTAAAGTCCACATGCATGCAACTCTTCATCTTCCACGAAGAAGCAGTCAATCAGTGCACGTCAGGCTCCTCCCCGGGTGGAGTATGCATGACACTCCATACATGTATGTGCGAGTGGAGCCTTACAGACGTGCACGTCCGCAGGCAGCCTTTGATTGACATTCTTATCACCCACATACCCTCATGGAGAGGACTCCTCTGATTCAGTTTACAGCAGCGATTGGATGCATGTTAATGGGCACTTTAAAGCCTGTCTTGCGACAGCTTATTAATCTTTCCTGAGCTGATTCATTGTAGGTTTTGGCTTTCAAGGAAAGTAAAGTCGTTTCACAGAAGCACTGCTAATGCGCTCGCGTCCGTGCAGAGGAGGAAGAGGAGGAGGAGGAGGATATTTGGTCTGACCGCTGTTTTAAGTTCAGCAGTAGCTGTTTGAAGTGTGTTTTGTTGTGCAGTGAAACTCACATTCATCTGTTTCCTGTAAGCTGGCATCGGTATTCATTATGAATATTCATACTCATATCAAGACATTCCTGTAACTCCTCGGCTCTCCGTGAATATATGGATTGTTGGATCTTTTTCAGGGTGGGATAAGAACGGGGTGACACCTCCCCCCTGCATATTAACATATTCATCCCCTGCACCGAGCACTGACGCTGACGTTTTACATTCCCTCTAGCTACGCTAACAGGCCTTCATCTTGGATTAAAGGGAAATGATCTAATACCTCAGCTGGGCTCTGACACAGCACTGAGCCCTCCTTGTCTCATATAGACTATTTTTTCTAAAAAAATAAATATTGGCAGTAAAACTTCTATATTTCGGTTTACACTGATTTCTGATAAATCTGAGAGGAGAATTTTGGTCATTTTAGGGGAAAAGGACAGAAAGGAGGACAATATCTGAGCTTGTGTCACCTAAAAAGACACAATTATGGACATATTGAAGACTTTTTACTCTCTCAAATTAATCTTACCTTCACTTAATGGGTCCAACGTGTGAATCATCAGCTGGAAAATGCTGTTCCTCATCAAGCTGTTGTGCAGGGAGGCGGAGCTACCTCCCCTCTGTAGACGGGGCCTGGCCTGTGAGAGGAGAGGCAAGATGTCAGTCAAATATCCCGCTGCTAGAAGCAAGGACTCTTCCACTAAGTCCAGTAAAAGCATATGGATGGATGACTCAATCTAATGTAAGCACTTTACTAAAGCTACTTCTAATCTGAGTTTATTTAACTGAATGCAGGAAACCGTGCTGTTTTGTAAGAACACTATGAGGAAAGATCTTTTTAGGCACTTGTCATTTGGTTGTTGATTTTGGTGAGATTCTTGTTACAGCAGCACTTGTTCACAAATACATAAAGGAGGTTCCAACACCTTGACTCATGCTCCTGCTTGGAATATGACTCCATAATCATCTCTTACATAAAGCCTCTAAGCCAAACCTGCAACCCAGTGAAAAAAAAAAATCATAAAGCATCACAGCTTCTTCAAAGTATAAGCCCTGTGAGTTGAGACAGGCGGTCCCAGTTAAAGTGGCATTTCACTTCCTTCTCCTCAAAACAAGACTCGCCAAGGTCACTCCAGCAGCTGAGGCTGAACTTGAGGAACTGTGGGAAATTAAGCACCGTCGCAGGTGACAGCTGTTGGGAAGCGTGCCCGCCTTCGGCTGCTCACAGGTTGACGCGTAGGCACAGGAGGTGTCGGGTGCTATTTCACAGGCCCATATGGGTGTGAGCGGGGCAACAGGGAGACATGTTGAAGACTGGCAGGGCTTGTGTAAGGTCTCTGAGATCTGGCTTCTCCGTGTGACCCTGAAGAAGTTCCCGTTCGGGCTCTTGTTTACCTGTTTTCCTTGATATTCCATAAAGAACCATGTGCTTTTTTTTGGAGCTATGCAGTCTTTAATTGATACATGCAAGCATTGGAGAGGAAGGGCGGAGCTACTCTCTGCACAGAGGGAGGCTGGAGGTTAGAGATAACAGCGTCTTGTTCACAGTGTGGAGGGAGAAACAGAAGTTACGCTAGAACAGCTACACAAAAACGGGGACAAACACAGGAGAAGACGAGGAAGTGTCAATCAGACAGGACCTACCGACAACTTGCCGTCATCCTCTGGCGCCCCAGGACTTGCCTTCTCATCCAACACAAAGAGAAGAAGAAGTAAAAGGGGGGAGAAGAAGAGAGAAAGAGAGAAAAACAGGACATAGATGTGAAGCATGCCGTACACAACCACACAGACAAGATGAAGAGACGGTAGAGAAAGACGTTATAGCACAAGTAACAGCGACAGTGATGGCTGACTGTGATGTGAGTGGACAAGACTAGAGGGACAGGTTCCTCCCCACTGCTGCGCCTGCCTACTGTGTCAGACGCAAGCTGAGCTGGATTAGATTGTGTCGACTTGAATTTCCTCGAAATTCGTTCAGAAGTGTCATTTCAATTTCAGTCATTTAATTCAAGGATGTCGACTCATATCAGAATTCCTGACGCATCTTGGTCCTCACCGTAAAAAGAATGGTAATGGTGAAGTAAAAATAAAAACCCCTAGAGTGAGTGAAGTAAACGTTGAATACACTTTGACATTTCATGAATTGTTTTTTTGTTGCTGTAAAGGGAGACAAAAATAAATGGTGACCGCTGAGACAAAGTCACAGCTGGAAGCTGCTTAACTCTGGTATAATCTCTTTAAGCAAACATCTGCATTTGAATATCATCAAATCGTCAAACAAGCTAACACAAAGCTAACTTGTCTTGTAACAAGCTAAAATGTCCTTTTGGCCAGAAAGCTAAAACATCCTGTCAGGAAACAAGCTAACATGTTCTGTCAGGATCTGTATTTGTATTTGTAACATGGTCAGTTTAAAAGAGCACAAAACTTTAATCAGAATGATCAACAAAATGTTATAAAAATGTCATACATTGTAATGTACCAAATGAAGCTAACAAGCTAATTCAAACCTGATGTAGCCATTAAACTTGTGTTCTTTTATATGTGTTATTATATTAACCCTGTCACTACTATAATCATAACAGTTCATCTTCTCTTATTTTTTAAATGATTCTGTCAGAAAATGTTCTTTGTATTAATTATTTTAGCTGTTTTACTTGACAGATGTGAAGCTGCCACATATTTGTTATAAATGCTCGGAACAGTGTATAATAACAAGAAAAGTAAAAAAAAGGATTTTAATTTTATAAATGATAAAAAACTATAAATGTACAGCAACAAGACAACAAAAGTTAATGAACTGTACTCCACAAAACGTAATGAATGTAAGAAAGAGCAGTTTCTGAGCTTTCAGAATCTGTTGAGATTTGTTCAATAGTGCGAACATAACCAGAGGTACGGTAGTTTTAAACAGCGTATGTCAATTTCTGTCACCGGCAACAGCTCCGTGTGAGGAGGGTTAAACCAACTGTCATTTACGATTACAGACCTGTAGCTAATGAACTCAAACATGCAACAATAGCTGAAGCTTTAACATCTACCAGAGATCAGGATAAACCGGAGTTCTACTAATCCTGACGCCTGCTATGAAAACAAAGCAAGACATACAAACTGACCCTTTAAGCTAAGCAGCTGCTGACTGTAGCTCCACGCTCACTGAACGGCTACCTCTGTAATATTGTTCTTCTTAACTAACTCGCAACAAGAAAGAAAAACGAGTGTATTTGCCAAAACATGGCAGAGACTCAAGTGTTTTAACAATCACTCCATTTCCTGCCATCGTTCTCAGCAGCCCTTCTTGGCATGTACATTAGTGTAAGTTTATTTTTGTAACAAAGGCCTTTCACCAACTGCCTGACTGAAGTGTGCTTCACTTCACTTCTCCAAAAACGTGTGCGAAACAACTCAATTAAAGGCCTCCATTCCTGACTGCAAGGCAATGAGCACAAAGCGTTCAGATCTCAGATTATCCAGGCTTTGTTTCACGGATTCAAACAGAAACTGGCGTGTGTTGATAAGACGCCCAACACCAAATAAACAAATTCAAAAACAGATCCAGTTCAGTCTTGTTTAAAAAAAATCAGGGCAAATACACAGATTTTCAGATGTATTTGAAATGTCTAGATCTTAAAAGTGTTTACAGATTATTTGACTAATAATGTCGATCATAAACAAATTCCACCTAATCTCAAACAACTCAGTTGTTTGAGAAGAATCACCACTGTGAATGTCACTTTCCATTGTGTCCCACTGTTTCTGCTTAACAGCTCATAATTTATCACGTATTAGCTTCAGCTACTAAATAATGACAGAATTGAGTGGGCTGGAATTAAACATTCACCAGAAAAAATTAAGCAGAAGTTGAGCTAATCCTGATTTTTTTTTTACAGAGCTATTCAACTGTAACCCTCTTTTTTCACTTGCTCATTTCATATCATCAAGGTAATTCCCTGCACACTGTAGTATAATTATTCTATTTCCCTCTGTAGCACCCTCCTCAAAGGCGAGTCATGAGGGTTAGGACAGAGCAGGTAAATGTGCCAGATAGAGATTACGCCATGGGCCGCTCATTAAGCCAGCGTTAAATATTATGACTAATAATCACGTAGGGAGATTAGCATGTTCTCTGGAGTTTTTTTTTCTGTGTTCCAGTTCTTACGTAACGTCACATCAGGATAATTCTTGGAAGCGCATCAGCTGTGAAGAGATAAATGTGTCTGTGCAGCCGTGTGTGTGTGTGCGTGTGGCATGGCGTCATGGAGAATTATCGATGAAAGTGCGTTGTGACATCATGAGAAAATAAATAGATACTGTCAGAGCTCAAATTGCCCACAGCTTAAAAAAGAGGGGACTTTTGGAGGAATCTGGCGGCGGAACGCCGGAAGTCCTGACTTTACTGACGTCAGCGGTGGATTATAGGTTTTCTCATAAGCACAAAAACAGACTGTTACAGGAGGAAGTTGATTTGCATTTCCTCTATGCTTTGACACCCGAGTTTAATTACACAGGAGAATAAAGGTCTATTTTACTAAATCCACCACATCCTTTAAATTCTCAATATACTTTCTGCTATCATAACAGGCAACTGTTAATTTCTTATAAGAGTTCTCATGGAATCAAACTCCAAAAATGTCGCTTTAGATTTACTGAATGAGCAGATGCTCATTATCACATACTGCAATTTACACAGCATTTAATCAGGCCATCGTAACGCCACTGCATAAACATTTTGGGATTCTGATAAGTCCAGCGTTGAATGAATCATGAAAAGACATACAAACCACCATCTTTAAACCTCATAATTAAGTATACAGTGCATCCGGAAAGTATTCACAGTGCCTTACTTTTTTCACATTTTGTCATGTTACAACCTCATTCCAAATTGTATTAAATGAATCTCTTACCTCAAAATTCTACACACAATACCCCATTATGACAATGAGTAAAAAATTTTTTTAATTTATTAAAAATAGAAAACTAGGAAATAACATTTACATAAGTATTCATTCAGTATTTTTCCACTGATCATCCTTGAGATGTTTCTACAGCTTAATTGGAGTCCACCTGCGGTAAATTCAGTTGATTGGACATGATTTGGAAAGGCACACACCTGTCTATACAAGGTCCCACAGTTGACTGTGCATGTCAAAGCACAAACACCAAGCATTAAGTCAAAGAAAGTGTCTATAGACCTGCGAGACAGGCTTGTCTTGAGGCACAAATGGGGGGAAGGAAAATTTCTGCTGCTTTGAAGGTCCCAATGACCACAGTGGCCTCCATTATTCATAAATGGAAGAGGTTTGGAACCACCAGGACTGGCCGGCCATCTAAACTGAGCGATCGGGGGATCCCGATGGTCACTCTGTCAGAGCTCCAGCGTTCTTCTGTGGAGAGAGGACAGCCTTCCAGAAGGACAACCATCTCTGCAGCAATCCACTAATCAGGCCTGTATGGTAGAGTGGCCAGACGAAAGCCACTCCTTAGTAAAACAAACATTGCAGCCCATCTGGAATTTGCCAAAAGGCACCTGAATGACTCTCAGACCATGAGAAACAAAATTCTCTGGTCTGATGAGACAAAGATTGAACTCTTTGGTGTGAATGCCAGGCGTCATGTTGGGAGGAAACCAGGCACCGCTCATCACCAGGCCAACCATCCCTACAGTGAAGCATGGTGGTGGCAGCATCATGCTATGGGGATGTTTTTCAGCAGCAGGAATTGGCAGACTAGTAAGGATAGAAGGAAAAATGAATTCAACAATATACAGAGATATGACCTCAGACTGGGGTGAAGGTTCATTTTTCAGCAGGACAACCAACCGAAGCACACAGCCAAGATCTCAAAGGATTGGCTTCAGAACCACTCTGTGAATGTCCTGGAGTAGCCCAGCCAGAGTCAAGGCTTGAACCCGAGTGAACATCTCTGGAGAGACCTGAAAATGGCTGTGCACAGACGTCTCCCATCCAACCTGATGGAGCTTGAGAATTACTGCAAAGAAGAATGAGCAAAACTGCTAAACTAAAGATAGGTGTGCTAAGCTTGTGGCATCATATTCAAAAAACCTTGAGGCTGTAATTGCTGCCAAAGGTGGTTCAACAAAGTATTAAGCAAAGGCTGTGAATACTTATGTAAATGTGATTTCTTAGTTTTCTATTTTTAATAAATTAAAAAAATGTCAAAACATTATTTTGTAACATTGTCCTAATGGGGTATCATGTGTAGAATTTTGAGGTAAGATATTCATTTAATACAATTTGGAATAAGGGCTGTAACATGACAAAATGTGGAAAAAGTAAAGAGCTGTGAATACTTTCCGGATGCACTGTATCTCTCCCATCTGTAACAAACTTCTGTGCCATTTTCTGATGGTGAGATCAATCCAGTAAATTCAAGTACATCTAAGATACAAGTTATACTGTCAAGAAAAGCACCTTAGTGAGTCCCTATGCTATGCTAAGCTATCAATAATAAGCTATTAATGCACATAATTGACTTTTTAGTTTCCAAACTATGCAAATAAAGTATCAATTCCTTTCATAAATCAAAATGTCCGACAAAAGTCATTGAGCTCTTCAAATGTTAATATAACTGTGAAATCAAACATGCCCAAGCAGACACTGTGCTGTCTGTTTTTTAGTGGTTTTTACAAGCTGTAAATATGACGTTTCTTGGTAAATCCTTATGTTTCAGTCAAACTGAAGCCACTGTAAATAAAACATGTGCGAGCGTGTGCGTGTGTAAAGGTGTGCGAAAGCTTGCTGAGCGAACCCGAAAAGTGAAATCTTGCAATCTTTGCCTGCACGTGCTTACAGTAAGCAGCCTGTCTGTCAGAGCGTGAAAGAACAGCCTTCAAGATTCGCCCTTTGAGATTTGCCCATGGAGGTTGATGGTGTTAGAGCTAAACTGCGGAGAAGCACGACTGAGCAGCATCTCTCTCTCCCTCTCTCCCTCCCTCTCCCTCTCTCTCTCTCTCTCTGCCTGGAGACGATAATGATGATCTTCAAGGAAAGAAGAGAAAAGATGCACAACAAGTCAAGAAGCCATCCACTTGCTAATTAGTAACCCCTTCATTTTTCTAACAAGCAGAACTAATTACAGGAGCTGCCACGACACTGATTTCCCACAAGGCATTGCTCACCAGGACTAAGCCAAAATTGCTTCCTCTTACCCCCCCCCCCCCCCCTCCCAACTCCACCTCCCATGAACCAATCAGACTGGAGGCTTTGGGGAGACAAACAGGCTAACAGAAACTGCTGTGTCATTTGTGTAAGTGAATGTAATCACACAAAGCTGTCTGAGCAGACACAAGCACCGTCTGTCATTTTTTTTTACATGTGGAGTAATAAGAATAAGAAAGAACAATAAAGTGATGTATCCTGATCAGACCTGTAGTTTGTCGTTGCCATCAGATCAGAGCAGGGTTTGATCTGCCGTAAACAACAAAAGCCTTTTGTGTGTGTGTTTTTTTAAAACAATGAACAAAAGTTTGTCTGCATTTATATTCTGAGGAGTGTTCACCGCACCGTCTGCTCCAGACTTTTTATTTTTTTAATCTATTTTGGGTTCAAATGCTTCACTTCTGTTGGGTATTGATGCTGGCAGATAGTTCACAACGGGGTCAACCAGACCAAACAGTGATTGATACGGGTCCAAATCTGGATGTCCTCAGGCAACAGATGGGTATTGTTTTTCCAGGTATTGGTCATAGAAGGGGGAAAAAAACAAGCTTTGTACTTTCCAGATTTCTCAGTATTAGTGTATCACATTTGTTTATTCTGCCAGCCACTAATAACAGTTAATTCTCCCAGACTTCACATCATGCAAAGGAAACGTTATGAATGAATAAAAAGCTGTACTGCATATGCACATGGTCCAGTACCTGTATAGATTCTCCAGTATGTATGCTATGTGAATGCTACACCAACTTCATTCAGATTCTTACATTGTGAGGTTGTCAATAATGAACAGAAACTCTCCTTAAACATGCAAACTACAACTGGCAGCAGTGTAAACATGACACAGTCATTTTTTTAACCTTTTCCAGTGCACCTATGTCATTAACTTCCTGTTCTAAACCACAAATTCCATCCATTGGTTAGTCAGTACTAAATGTGAAGAGACTAGAGCCAGAAATTCTCCATGCTGCTGTCTACAATTTTCCAAAGGAATCAATTATATTAACACAGGATTGTTATTAAACAGCCATTATCATGTGATTATTTTTCCACCTCAGTTGGACCCTTGCGGTATTACAGTCGTCTGTAAACATAATCTACATTTCGCCTTTGAAAGAACATAAATATCACTAGATGTTCTCACTTTAGAGAGAACTGTGTCCGTGCTGAGTGTATCTACTTCTACTACCCATTTTCCTTCTGTTGCGATCAACTCTTTTAAAAAGACTTTTGTTTTTTAACAGCTGGGCCTTGTGGTTCTTAGCAAATGTTGTTCAAACAGGAGTAAACAGTGGGATTTGTTGGGGAATATTTTTAGCTGTGGATTAATACACATTTGGAGCCGTCATCAAATTTACAACAGCAGGACAGTGTGCATGTGTGTGTGTGCGTGCGTGCAATCGCCTTAAAATAAACTACAGTGTGTGACGTGTTTGTGGTAATAAAGGAACATGTCAACCAGTGTGACTCACTGTGACTTTCAACAAACATGGAGGATTAAGATTCCTCACTCAGTTCTTGATATTTTAGTTCTAGTCTTCTTCATGTTCAAGAATATCCTCAGTGTTCTTCTCTGTATCTTTTAACCCTTTGTACTGTTGTTTAATCGCACTTCCACCACATAATCCTGACTGGCTTTGTCAGCAGAGAGAGGCACACAGAAGACTGTTATCTGGTAGAGGCAGTGACGTGGAAGTGTGTGGAGGAAGTTTTCTGCTGGATAGTTGACATGTAGTACAGATGCAAACATGGGTAATATGCTGATGGAGGCCCTTCGGGTGACCTTCAGCTTGAATAGGGATGGGCTTGCAGTGAGGGGCCGCCTGGTGCATCATTCATCTCTCAGTGAAGATCGTAATAAGTGTCAGCCCTCATAGACCAGCCGAAGAGAGGCTTTCAGCAGATTCACCGAGCCCCGGAGCATTTTCTAATTAGCTCATTAGAGACTGTTTGATTGCAATCACTCTCATTTTCAGAGTTTACTCTTTTAAATTTGGTTTTAAATTCTCAACGATTATCTGTAAGATATCAGGTTTGTGTGCAGCTGTGAGATCTATACAGCAGCACTTTGCAGACATCATCGCCCTGGATTTCACAAATTACGGGTATTACATGAACCGCAACTCTCGGAGCTGATGTAATGGTCAGCTGCTCAGCTTAGCGGAGCTGCTGTTGAGGGTCAAAAATCCCCCCGAGGAAGGAGTTAAGCATGTAAGGCCCGCTGGTCCTCGGCCACCTCCGACCATATGCACCCTTTCCATCTGCTTGGGTTGTGTGTATCATCTTATACACCCATGAGATAGGGATCTCGGTGCCCTTCACATGATGCTTTTACAGTGCAGTTACATGATCTAATTTGACCCTGCTTTCAAAAATAGCCCACGATCAATAAGGCTTTCAGTTTCTTGCAAGCCTCAACATTTCACCTTCAGGTTCTCCCTCAGAAAAAAAAAAAACAACACTCTCATTTTACATTTTGAGCAGCTTTCCCTGCAACAGAGACCTCCACATCAAAATGTATAGTATGTAATCAGCGTAACCTTCAGTTACATGTTTGAAAGTAATCTTTCTTTCAAGCTAGTGATGTAATGAGATGTGATGGTCTGACTACCTGCAGGCCTCGGGAGCTACAGTAAAACGACCCCAAGGTCCAAACAATGCACAAATCAAACCGCAATATCCTCCAGTGAAGGCTGCAGTTAAAGCTGGAGCCAGAGCTGTTAAGCCTGTCTCAGTCAAAACAGAATACAAACTCATTAAGCATTAAAGACAAAAGCTTCCTGAAATAGGCCAAAGGAGGAACACTCTGTTTGGGCTAAAACATAAGGCAGCCATGACTCCAAACTCTTCATACGTAAACTAGTTTCTGATGTCATATAAGCAGAAAGAGGGTGGGGTAAAGGATTGATCAAAAACCTCCTCCATGCAGCTTTAAAATACCAACTTAAAAGCATCTGAAGACACTATATTTAGAAAAATAAGATCATCATAGGGAGGGAACATGGAACCTAAGCAACAGATCAGAACATCACCCTATAATTCCGCACAGAGTGGTGTCACTAGATCACATTTTTCTCTCCTTTTGTCTCGATTGATGAGGTGTTATCAGTAGCTTTTGATTGAGAAAATTTCAGGTTAATGCAACAAAGGTGCAAAGCTAAAAGGCACCAACACAACCTCACGATAGTGCTGCACTCACTAACGTTAAAGACTGAAGTGGAGGTGGTGCTGTCCATGGTGCTGCAAGGAAACAAGCCAGTATGTGAAGTACTGAGATTTCAGCTTTGACATTAAGACAGAGGGACAACTGGCTACAGGATGTCAACTCAGTTACTTGACCAAAACACTCTCAAAAAGTGCATCACATGTGTGGTTTACTATGTAAAAGCCAAATGGATAAGGTAAACCAGAGTGCAGTTCACATACACATTTGTGCACATTTTGCTGTGAAACCAACAATGCAACAATGAAGTGGCCCCATTCATACTGGCTCTACTTTGCATGTACAATGAAGGCAAACACAATAAGCTTCAATGTTTTACCTATTTTAAAAGCATACTAGATTATGCTTCACACAGACTTTGCAATACGTGACAGGGTGACCTTCAAACCATTAACAACACCGAGGAGGCAGTGAAGAGCCACTGTCCGCTCCGATAAGAATGAAGGGGAGGGAAGGGGACGCCACATTGTACAATTACTAATTCAGGACCACATAAAAAGCAGCCATCAGCACCTGTGTTGCTAATGAGAACTTTGGCTTGCACAATTGTTATTACTGAATGCAATTAAATTGAATTTGGGACTAAAGAAAAGCGCCGGCAAGGAGGAAAAACACTGCAGCGAGAGAGCCGACACAATAACAGAAGACAAAGGAGGCGAATGCTCACTCAATAGCCCTCTGCTCTGCTTTTCTAAAACTTGACACTGTATGTTTTGATCGGTCCATTTCTTTATACACAACCTTTTTCTCTTTTGACTCTTCTAACAGCCCAACAACAAGGTATAAGCTCCAAAACAGGAAAGCTAATTACTGGCTCGACAGTGGCACTCTCTCTCTCCTTAGACAAGGAGCCGCAGCTGGAATGGATGATAAAACTTGGACTCCTCATCGTCATGGGGAGATCAAAGTCTTTCTATTTTTAAATTATTGGACTCTGGCTCAGTTGTTGCAGAAGCACTAAAACAATTCCGTTCTCAATCCTGTACGGGCTTGAAACAACACTAATGGATATATAAAGAAAGACAACTTTACAGCTTAAAACCAATTCATTGATAACATTTAATCTAAACCTGCTTCAACTATTTAGCATCTACTATCCCTCTGTAAACTTCTTGTTCGTCTCTTTTCTATTTTTCTATTCAGTTTCCACTAAGGCTATGTCTACTACTTCCCTTTTGACAAGGATTCAGGGATGCATGCTCATAATACTTTCGCTGAAATATGCCGTACAACTCAAGGACAAGCTAATATGATAAATGGACATTTTTATTCAGAGCACACCAAACCTGTACAATGAAAAGTGGAGTTAATTCCTCTGGATTTCATTGAAAAACATACTTTTCCTAGAATTAAAAAGGGGTATTTAAACATGGATTTGCTACATATTAGCTTGCTTTTATGATCCATTCAGGCCCAAAGATGCCCTGTGAAACAGATGTAGTTTATGATTTGGCACAAGTCCAGCAGTGCCCATCTGGATTTTGCTAACAATTAGCCTTTCATCTGTCATAATCCTACACACACACACAGCTAAGATAGTCAGGAGATCACATGGTGCACTGTGTGGTATTATCAGGCCCAAGGTTGGAGTTTAAAAGTAAAAAATAGCACAATGAGCAGCATGCAGTTTTATATGTGAAAACAGAGGCAGTCGCCTGCATGTGCAGCACTGGTGTTCGAATGTCCAAGTCCACAGGGAGGAAACGCAAGCCGTCTCCGAAAACAGAACCTGCTTTGTAACCGATCTTTGAAGCACATCCTGATGGAAGATCTCGCCTCCGTGACGCTATTTATAGCTTGGTAATGCATCAGAGGTCGCACCTTCTATCTCAGCAGAACCAACATCTGCCTCGACACACACTGGCTTATCCGACGCTGACGACAGAAGGCGTCTAAACAGTGCAGTCGGATGACGATTCTTACCTTGACTCTAATCTGCAGGGTCAGTTCATTTCAATGAGTTTCCTCTATTTGTCAGTCATTTTCTCATTCTGATAAAGTCATCATAAGGAATGCATGTAATAGAAGCATGTTTGCATCAATTATGCATTGTACAGTGATATTAAAGGGCTGATAAAATATTCATATTATTCACAAGGTGCTTCTTATTCATCTAGATTGTTTTGGTGGGAGTTATTGGATGCTGAGATTTCACCCCTCTCCCCAAAATCATAAAAGTAGATGTCATTTAGCTTGTGTTGGTAACATTTGTTACCTTGCTGTGAGCACTATTTTCTACCGAACTACACATAACTACTGTATCAATGAAGGCTGAGTACAAACAGACATGAAGAGTGGTTGCACACTGGCTTTGATGCAGTAGCGGATGTAGTGTGGTAGAAAAACAGTGCCACAGGAAACATATGAATATTTGATTTTAGGGTGAACTGTCCCTTTAACTGTTCACCAAACTAGTTTGATTGTTTTTGATGTGTTGTCAGATGCTGTCACGCTCATCCTTTAAAAAGCCCTCATTACTGACACTGTCAAACACTGACTTGTGTTGTGTCACCTTGATCATAACAAGTGAAAGGGGAGCTTGTCACTCAGTCGTCTTTCATAAAAACCCTCTGTGCACAAAGTGCCACCTAATCTGATCTGCCTGAGCTACTATTTTCAAAAAGCAGCCAGTCAGTCCATCAGCCAAACAATGAGAGAGGCCACAAGATAACAAGATAAGCCCGGTCTGGCCTGGTGAGGTGGTCCTGACTGAGCAGGTGGTTGGTTCATAGATGATGAAAGACCCTTCTAAAGGCGTATAAGACTGTTCTCCTCACAACGACACTGACTTGACACCCCGTGAGGCCTAAACTCAGAGAGTTTTAAACGGTAAAATCAATTACAATGGGCAGCGCAGAGAAAAAGTATCACAGATTGGATTGGAAAAATGATACTTTTCCTTTATTTGCTGTAGAGTGTGGTTAAGATGCCAGCATTGATTGGCTTTTTTTGCAGACAGAAAGAAAAAAGAAAAGTCTTGGACAAATGATTGCTTCAGTGGGACACCATCCGCATGCAAAGCCAACTCTAGTACACGCACACATCTGTTGCTTTTCTAGTGAAAAATGACTGAGGCAGAGAGAGGCACTCCTCCATCTTGAGCCGCCGTGATCATCCAAGCTTGTGACGCTGAGAAATGAGCCTCTCTCCCATTGTGACCCGGAACTGTGTCTCTACGGTCTGTACATTGAGGATTTACTCAATGTGTGTGGGTGTGAGATGGTTTGGACATTGGGTTACCTCATTCGGTCTTACTGCACATACCGAATGACCCAGCATTCTGCAATCAGACCTTTGTGCATGAGTGTGAGTTGACTTCGCTGACCGCACTACCAGACTAAGAAGCTTAAGTGTGACAGAACGTGCAACAATTAAGAGCAGTGATACGGTGAAGTGACGCAATCTTCCGTAGCTAACGGGACATAATGATGCAGAGGGGGCAGATGTGTCAAAACAACTAATAACACAGCCTCATAAAGGTAGTGTTAGGGACAGTCTTATGTAACACTATCCCTCTTCATTTGAAATAACTTAGAAGTCATCAAATATGTTAAGCAGAGACATGAAGTGTATAATGACGCAGGCAGCCTGCAGTGTCACATCTCAGTCAGCATGGCAGCGGTGGCAGCCTAACTCACTGGGCAGGTGCCCTTGTTGTGAGATTAACCGGCAGTTAAGCACTTATTAAGTAAACAAAGGTATTAGGCACCAATCAGGCCAGAATGAAAAGGTAAATGCTTCCTTCAAATGTCTGTGATGCTCAAGTGTGAATATGACTGTTTGATAGAACCAGCTGTAATGTTAATGTTTAAGGTCTTTTAGCTCATTGTTTTGGTTTCATGGCCTCCATCTTTCATGTATTGGCCGCTTGTTTACTATATTATATGTATCTATGTATGCGCATTGACAGTAGTGTCCCTGCATATGTGTATTGTCCCTGTGTCATTGTTTATAATGTCCAAGTGTTGCTGTACATGTACATGTTTTAGTATGATGTTATTGGTTTTTAGTGTATAAATAGCTGCAGTGGCAATAGCAGTGTATGTGTTGTTCATATTGTTTTATTGTTTGTTTCTTAGTCTCCTGCCTAGGGACCACAGAAGCAAATCAGCTGTATAGCTAACTCTGGTATAGGACTTGTTCTGTACATGGCCCCTGTTTTATAAACTAATAAACTAAACTATACTGCCAATATAACAGCTCTTCCATTAAATATAAAAACTAAAGAAATAAGATAAATAAGGTGTTTTTCTCTCATCAGCCACAGTGGGCATCTGTTTTAACACCATCTGCCCAACATCAAACACATAAAATAAGTGCCAAGCAACAGTGAACATGGTGGTACATTTGGTTAGCAGTAGCACTTTGTTCATTTTGTGGCTTGAAAAGCCCTGGATCTGGCAGTTCTTTCAGTATTGTATTGATAAAATTACACCACAGACCTCGGGCAATAATAAAAAAAAAACGAAACCCTGTGACACCTATGATCTGTCCAAAAATCGAAAAAAGCTCTCACCATTTAACTCACTGCCTTGAAGCAAAGGCATTATTTTCTAGAAAATAAGACAACAGGGCCATCTATTTCTGTCTAACCAGGAGCAAAAGAAACTTTTCACGCAGTGCAATGAGATGAAAAGCAGCAGTCACAGAGAGAGGGAAACTGACTGATGATTACTAAACGTGGATGATCGCTCTGCTGTCTAAGTCGACCTGAGAATCCTTCATGGAAAACATATGCTGTTAACAGCCACAACAGCACTTCTCACACAACACCTAACACAACGGGGACATCCCAATATCATAATGCAATGTAATAATCTCAGGGAGGCCCATTTTAATCTAGTGTTCACTTTAAGGACGTAGCATCAAATGACACCCCGTTGTCCTTACAATGCAACACCTGAGCTGTACGGCACAATAACGGGAATCACTTAGAGGAGAAAAAAAACACACTCACTTCATTATAGAAGAAGCATAAAAAGCCAGACATTTATTTGTATGTTATCGGACATCTTTATGAGTCATCCTTGTCCTTGTACTCCCAGTGCTCATGTACACACACTCACACACGCCTGCATCAATTAAGTCTCAAAATAACGCTTGTGTCTTGAAATACGCATGTCCCCAAAGTGTCAGAGCTTGATTAAAGACGGGTGTTTAGATGATTATATTCTAATAATATTTGTGCCTTTGTAGTTCTATTAACCCTCTAGACCCAGACTTCAAAATGAAGGAGGTTAAGCGACAACCTATATTTGCTCACATTGGCTGATCTACATCAGACTGATGGAGATACGGTTACCCACAATGCAAAGGAGAGACAAGAAATTAAAGCTGTTGTAAGCGACCAGGAGATGGGACATGACGGCAGGGTTTAATCGACTCATCTGTCTTGCAGTATTTCTCCACCCTCCATCAAAAGTTGTTGTCCCCCCCCCCAACACACACATGCACGATTCTCTTGGCCAGAGTACCCAGAATCCATTGCACTTCAAGGTCACCTAAGTCTTCTCTGGCACTCAGCCTGAGCACCTCTCTTCTACTCCTTTCCTGCACATAAGCCCTCCAACCAAACAGTGCACTAAAGACTTTTTAAACGAAGACAGGCGTTTATTTGAGCATTTTTTGTTTTTGAACACCCCACGGCATACAGCACACGGAGCTGCTGGCTTTCCTTGAGAGTTTTTCCTCCAACATTGTGTAACCTGCTGTTTAAATATCCTTTATGTACTTAGAATAAATCCTGATGATTTAATGAAAGCTTTACAATACAACTTTCACAAAATTTCATTTCCATTTCATGTCACAAAGAAATCTAAATCCGTCCGGATAATCTCTACACCAGTATCAAATTGCATTGCGGTGTCTTTTACCCTTAAGTGTCATTGACGGGGGTCGAATGTTAGGTGAAGTGAAACACAATGATTTCTACTGTTTGTGTCTATGGGGTATTTGCCATTTCTACTGATGAGAAATGAGTGAAAATACTGCACCGAAATACATTACGGGAAGAACTTCCACTTTCAAACCAATATCCACAACAATGTCTCACAAGTCCTGAAGCCATTTACTAATTGTGGTTTATTCAACAATTAAAAGACTGTATTGATGTGGAAAAAGAGCTCCTGAGATTTCTGAGGGATTTGTTTGACAGACTGGGACACAATTTGTAGAGCTTAACCCAGAATTACACGTTTGCTTGTGTTTTATTAATCCCACAGTGGAATACTATATGCCAGGCCCTGAATCATATTAAAGGTCAGTTTAGCTGTTCAAGTTCCTGTATTTTAAAGTGTGCGTATGATATACCAGCTGTTTCAGTGCAGGACATCTGGATATATAAAATAGTCATTAGGTTGATGACGACAAAAAAATGATGCATGTCACTAGTTTATCAAAGCTGCATGAGATGTTTAAAAGACAAGAGGAGACATCAAAGGTCTTTTCTAGAATTCTAACTTCACAGTTTTACGTCGGATACAAAACTATCATTTCAACTCACCTTGGGCTGTACCTCTACTTCTACCACTTGGTTCCTGTTCATGCAGTCTTTGACGAAGCTTTCGACTTGCCCGTTGAACTTCATGAAGATCACGTAGGCGGCGTAGGAGAAGAGCAGCGTGATACTTTCCCAAATGGAGATGAAGTTATCCAGGAAGAAGATGATGAGCATGATCAGATCCAGGATATAGAAGGACACGTCACGGAACAGTGGCCACCACGTCAGGTTTAGGATCTCCTTGGAGAAGATGGCGCACATGCCAATGACGAAGAGGATGTTGAAGACGGCCGATCCCACGATGGTCCCGATGCCCACGTTGCTGTGTGAGATGAAGACACCAATGATGGAGGTGAAGAGCTCCGGGGCAGAGCCGCCTGCTGCCATGAAGGTGGCGCCCGCTACATCATCTGAAATGTTGAACTTCTCCGTGATGACGGTTAGCGCCGGGACGAAGAACTCGTCGCACACAATGGCTAAGGCAATGAACATGTAGATCATGCCGAACATGTGGAGGACCACTGCTCCTTGGCGCCTCTCATCGAGGGTAAAAATGTCTGGCGGATAATCCCCCTGACTGTTGTTGCTATCTGCAGTAGATTTCATGGCTATCGGCCTGTCAGCTGACACATTGGGGTCCCTCTGGTGTTGGGTGAAAAGTAGGGTCCTGTGGGGGACTGACTGGTGGAGGCTCTCCTGGGGCAGCACTGGCTCACTGAGACCCCCTGAGCTCCAGGTGAAGGCACTGAAGGAGACGGCACTTAAGGCCACCAGGCTGAAGGCCAGACCTAAGATTCGCACAGGCCTCAGCTTTTTCCGCACACACCGGCGGCCCTGCTGCTTACAGGCTCGACCCAATATGGGCCTTCGCTCTAGAGAATCCATGCAGGGTTGATCTGAACCCATGTCTGTGCAGCTTTTTTGGTGTCCTCACTCTCGGTAGGTAGACAGGAAGAGGGGAGAGCGGGGAGCAGGTTTTATCGGAGACGATGCATGGTGCTGTCCTCACAAATCAGGTACAAAGACTGTAGGTGCTTTCCAGGATCTGGTTTGCCAAATGATGTCTTCATATTAGCCTCTGCTGGACAATGGAAAGAATCAAGAGTAAAAAACAGGAGCACAGGACAGTAAAATTAACAAAGATAATTTGACTATAGAGTGCACAAGATCTTGGTTAGGTGTGACAATCTAGAGATGCTGGAAAGCAAAATGAGACAAAGAGCTAGTAAACAAGTTTATATACATTAAAAATAATTAGAATAAACAACTGCTAGACTTAGATTGTTGCTGTAGACTGCACAAAATGACTGATTCTAAAAAGATCAACCAGGAACTGATACATTCGTAAATTAGATTTATTCTGATTTCATCATTTTGTCACTAATAACTATTTATTGGATTTCTAAAATAAAACTAATCTACATTTTAAAAGCTATTCTAACAGACTCGGAGACAAACTTGCACATCCATGCACATTTCACTCACTGACTAAACCTCTTCTGTTCCGCATCTGTTGCAACTTGTGCTCGTTAATCTGACATCGGCTGTTTTTACCTGGGCAAATATCACGAAACGTCAAGGCCGAAGGTTTACGGACATCACTCGGCTGCAGTCAGTGCAAATCGGAATGACGCTGCTTCTCAGGTGAAAGCGGAGCAAAAACACACATCCTGTCCTGTCTGACTTCTCTGTGATGCTGCCTCTGAGCTCGTCTGAGATGCCAGCTCCACTGACAACTCTCTCCCCCACCAACCCACCACCACCACCCCCCCCCCTCGTCTGCCCTTCAATAATGCATTCGCCCTTTCAGCTCTATCGTCACACAACAGCTCCCCACATCATCCACGAACACAACAGCTCAACACAACATTAGTTTCCCTGGCGAGGCGCATGACGCGCGGAGAGAGCCATGCAGACCGTGTCATGCCTTACCTTTGACAGAGGCGAGAGAGAGAGAGAGAGGGAGAGAGAGAAAGGGGGAGGAAAAAAAACACAGCCGCACAGCACAGCAGCAGGTTGAAATTAGGAAATCCTCTCCGGTGCCCTCTTGCTCTCATTGAGCAAAATGTGACCGGTCTCCGCTCTCCGACGACAGAGGAGGAGCTTTGGAGGGGGAGAGGGGAGGGGGTGAGGAAGGGGAGGAGGAGGGGGGGGGGGGGCCTGCTCTTCCAAATGCGCTCACCTCTTTCCCTCACAGCAGCAGCAGCAGCAGCATCCCTCCCGTCTCCTGTGAGAGGAAGAAAAAAAAAACTCAGCCAGTCGAAAATACCTTGCTAATGTTGCAAAATATTGTGCTGGGCTGGGCTGGGCTGACCACGTGACCCGGCTGGTTTATTAATAAAGCCAGGTAAGCAGCAGACAGCGCATCCCTCCCTCCCTCCCTCCCCGGTGCACGCTTGCAGGGTGGTGGTGGTGATGTTTCATTTTGAGGGAGGAGTTGCCGTGGTTACACAGCAAAGACTGTATTTCAACTATTATGTATTTCCACATCTGATGGCGGAACAGGTGGATCTCAGATCTCATGTGCACGCCTTGGGTCATTTCAAGGTTACATGATCCTGTTGCGCACATTTCACATTTACCACACAGATGCACATCCTCACACTTAATATATTAGAAACCACTTTATCGCAAGAAAAAGCATAGATATGACAGATACAATGAAACTAAACAAATACTAGTTATTATATGTGGGGATATTTCTTATCTCTTACAGTGGCCCCACCCCACCCACTCATCATAGTTGACAGGACAAACACTGTTGGACAGAGTCAAACTCTGAAGCCCAGGAGACCAATCATTCATTTGCTATGTGATTGAGTTTGATTGCGTCAGTGTCTATGAAGCATTGGTTTTAATACCGGAGCCATGGCCACTAGGCAGTCCCACAGTTTGCTGCAACAACAAACTGCTGGCTGCCCAGTCAAGCGGATTAAAAAGTGGATTTGATTCGTGAATAAACATGTGAGTAAGCTACATCATCGATCAGATGGTTGAGGATAATAAGAACCGGCCATGGGGCAGGATTTTTTTTGTCACAGAACCATCTGTCAGTTAAGGGAATTCCACTGATTTTAAAGATAAAGCTTAGTTTATCACCAGGAATAACTCACTCTCACACATACATGAAAGAACAGGTTGCCAATGGCTATTTGAGTGTATAAATGAATGGATTTTGTTAGGTTTATGGCACACAACTACTTGCTGGATCAGTTTGAATGCTGACTGGATGTCACAAAAGGCTTATTACAGTTTTTTTTTTAAGATGCCATGATGAGCACTTGCATCTGATTCGTCCACATCCCCGTCACTGCAGGCCAGCTCCGAGCCAGTGACCCCAGCTCTTCAAATTAGATCTGTCAATATTTTTGCCTATCAAACCAGATCCCATCCAAGCCGTCAGCTCTTTTTCAACAATGGTTCCAACAGTGCTCACGCAAGCCTCTCCTCTACACCAACAGCACCCAGCTCTCCTGATCTGGCTGCATTTCCAGCATAAAAGTGATGACTGGTCACAGGTCATGTGGTGGGGAGGAAGGTTTCTTTTTGTGGAGGGGGTGATGGTGGCAGTTGTTTTGATTTGTCTGAAATCTGTGCAGCGACAAAAACAACAGAAATTTCCATGCTGGCCCTGCCCCCCACCTGGCCCACCCTCTCTTTGGCAGGGCAGCTAAATCCAAGCCTTTGTGTCCCACATAGTTGTATGGATTTGTCAGCAATGGGGCAGGGGGCAGTGGGGGGGGGGGGGGGGTAGACAGGGTGACGATAACCAAGCAAGTATTTTCCGGTGATGGAGGGAAGTACAGCTGCCTGAAGCTGTGTGTTGTGAATTAATCCAATTAAACAAGGCCTTTTTATTAATAACTGGTAGTTTTTTGCTGGTGTAGATGAGGAAAGTAGTGAAATCTGAGAGTCCCAAGATAAGCTTTTTCTAAGAGACTTGCTCCGGATTAGATGTTGAAAGCCTCATATTAGCAAGCTTCCACCCCCACCACCACCACCACCACCACAAGAGTCTGCACAAAGAGGCTTGGACAGACCACCTGCCCCTCAGGAAAATGTGGTCAGCTACACAAAATGGACAGGAGCACCAATAGGAAGCTCAGATAGTAAACAGTGAGTCAGTGAGACTCCTAAAAAGGATGAGTAAATGTATTTCAATAAGACAAATGCATTAGTATGCCCATTATTACACAAAAGCAAGACTGTCCAAAGATAAAAGTGGGAGAGGCCATTTTGGCTAAAATTGAGGGGGTGGATTGGAATATTCATTTTCAGTAGCAGTAGTAGTGCTAAAGAGATTAACCAATTGATAATCCAGGAGCGGGTCTGATCACTAAGTGCTGGGGCTGATTAGATACAAGCACACATTGTGAAAGTAAGATGCTGCTTTCACTGTGTGTTAAGCTTTTGGTCCCTCCAAGCCATGATGAATGATACTTGAATAGGACTAAATGAACATTTTACCTGCTGAGAGCAAAGGGATTCATACATGTTTGGACTGAATCTATTCAACTAGTCCATTTCATCAATTGGCTCCAAAGACAACTGTAGAAATATTCTGCCCAAACTGTATTTAGAGTTTTATATATATGTATATTTAAGGGTGTTAGCTGTGTGGCTAACTGTCACCTAGCCTTGAATTCTCAACATTAAATTGCAGAGGTGTTTTCCGTGTGCATGGGGGCATCAGCCCTGGCTGTACAGCTGTTTGTTGCTAAGCTACATTGTACATTAAAGCCGAATACATTATCTTAAATAGATTATGTATTTGATGTGCTGAGGTCAGGAGGTTAGCTGAAGCAATGACCTAATCAATCTCTGTCTTTTGTGACCTTACAGTATTGCAGGACAATGGTATGGAAGGACAACCAGGACAAAAGAGTCGTATTGATTTACTCTCTCCATCCCTTCACATTACGAGCAGGACAGCACGTACAGAGCGTCCCTTTGACCTTTGGTGGCTGAATATGTCCGTTAATAATATATGGCTTTACATCTATTTGATCATTGCCACAGAGAGCACCAGAGGTGATGTTGTGTGAGGGCTACAAGGCCCAAGTAAATAAAAACATGACACTGCAGCATATCTTCCTTGGTTGTTATCTGTAATTGAGAAGCGTGATGCAAAGGGGGCACAGCATTGATACAGGATGTGCTGCATTAGAAGGTTAATCCTTATGTCAACAGCTCCACAGATGGAGCGACCTGCTGGGCTGCAGGGTAGATTTTTTTTTTTTTTTTTGGAGAGGGGGAAGACGTCAAAAGTCACTGCTGTCTGTCAGGTTACAACAAGTGTGGAAGGAGGAATGAGTGAGCTTGGGCAAAAACCAGACAAGTGAAAAAAAGTCAAAAAATGTTTCATGCTCTGATGTCATTAGGAAGGCAAAAGCAGAGCTGTAATCCTATTTTAATCGCAGTGGATTTATTAAACAGGAGCAGCAGGTTTAAATCTCAGCAGATTACACAGAAGGCCCAAGGAGATGTGGTGGGGGGGGGGGGTCGGGGAGGGTTGCGTAACCAAGTGCACTTAAGGTGATGTGGTTCATCTATGAGGAGTCATGGATGACGGAGGTGTCAGGGGCATCCTCAAAATGTAAAGTCTCATATACCCGTCAGGAATGTATTGTTACTTTTGTTGGGCAAACATCTAAATTAATAATGAGGTGCCGTCTTTTAGAATAATTACTTCTGGCACAATGAAGACAGGCTGCCTGCAGATGTTACTAATTATTGTTGTGTGTGTGTGTGTGTTTTTGTGCCTCAATGTCCCTTGGAGTCGGTGCAAATCTTGTAAAAGACCTGGATTCTGGTGAAGACCAGATTAATCCCAGGTCACTTCACATCTGGACGTAATCAAATCAGTCCCCTAACAGATCCTGCAGAACATGCTGCGACCTTTAGAGGTCACCGGCAGGAAAAAGGTTTCAAATTAAAAAACAAAAAAAATCATGATTCGTATGTGTACAGTTTGTCTCAAAAATGATATGAATGAAGGTAATAATATTTCTGATTTGCATCTTGAGTTGTATAATCACTGTTTAGTTTAAAAAAAACATTTATTTAAAAAGACAAAATAGAAGGCTTGTCCTGGCATGAAGGAGTTCTGACTGAGTTTTAAGTACTAGTCCGTTAAAGGATGTTTAATGTACCCTCACACTGCTCAGAGCCTCGTGTTGGTGCTAAACTTTGAGAATGCCGAGCTTGCCATCTGTTGGCTGAGCTTGGCAATTGTTTGTTTGTGACACAACACCTCTCTGATAGGGAGCCATTTTAAAAATCAGGAAATTTCCCCCCAACACCTCCATATTCAGAGTTAATGCTACTTTTTTAACACTTTCATATAGTTTTGCAAAAAAAAATATAAATGTTACTAGTGCACTGGATCTTAATTAAACACAGCCAAGACATGAGAAAACTAGCATCTATACAGACTGTAGCTGTATCACCTAAAGGATAATAACAATTATACAGCAAATGTTGTCTAAATTACACACACGTTTTCATCCCTGTATTCACGTCATGCCGCTGTGTGCCAGTCAGCTCTATGCTGCCATCTCCTGGACAATCTCTTATCTTACACTGAACGTCAATGAAAGCCAATTTTCCATCACATTCAGTTATATTTTATTAATCTTTTGGATGCATTTGGATGCATTACACATGAAAGTTTTCATACTCTTGTGTACTCAGTGATTTACTGTATCGACACCACCACTGATCGCATGTAATGCTTCCCTTCCTGTGACAGGTCAAAATGTCTGCATTGAACACATGTCCTTCCTACTTGCAGAAATGTGTGGCTGATGTTTAGTGAAAATACGTGTGTAAGACTTTACATTAACACTCCTCCTCTCTCACGCTCTCTCTCACACACACTAGCAGTATTAAGTCGACTTATATGAAAGACTGTATTTGTGATGCGGTACGTGTAGGATTCGTTCATTCAATATTTAATTTAAAATCAATTGAAACAATAAAATAAAAAAAAGCACTGATGTTGATTTTTTTTGTTTTTAAAGTTGTTATACACAAAACGAATAACGCTTCATTTTAGAACCTTTAAAATTACTCACGGCCGAATTCGTTTTGGTACACCTTACTTCTGATTCGCGCTACCCGGAAGAAATAAATTCCCTGTCCAGATGATGCCAAAACTACAAAAAAACACTACCTGGAAGATCCTGCTGATTTTGTCAATCATATTGTCTTCTGTCATTGTGACACGCTTAGTGTACGTCTCCACAATCGACATTGCTGCTGACTCTACACGTCCGTTTAAATGCTTTTGTAACGTACTTTTTTTTCTTCCGCCTATGATGTATATGTGGTGCTTTTATTTTGAAGGAACAGAACACAGTTGTTGCAGAGAGTTGGTGATGGTATGATTTTTATCGATTTACTTTATTACCTTCTTCTTTTTTATTCTTCCGTTGTTGGCGTGCGTATCTTCAGCATACATTGACCGATTTCAGTTTTTCAAATATTAAGCCATTTCTGTGTCATCTGCCAAATGTATCTCGTCCTACAAATTTCAAGCTACAGACTCCATTTTAGTCTTGAAACGCTCATTAGATGCTGCTCTATCAAACTTGTATTCAGAATTTTCTAATTGGCTGACACACACACACACACACACAGGCATACACAGAGGCATACAAAGCTCTGAATTGCTCTGATTCTCCAGCAATTCAGAGAAATCCTTCTTCACATCAGCGTTCAAAGCAATGCTTCAGCTGCAGCAATCAAACTTGCATTTTCTTCATGAAATGCCCTTTTCTAGTTAAATTATATTTTTGTCGCCATTAAAGAAATTCAAAAAAGAAATAAATAATTCATATATTACATTTCATTTCATTCATGTTTGTTAAAAAGCAAGTGTATAGTTTCAGTCATGGAGTTAAGTGGGAAACACCAGCAGGGGGCGGTCGAGCAGTGCTGAAACAGCCGGCATGGAGGAACTTTAACCTCTCACAGCCGCCTCGCTCCTTCCTCTTCCGGTTACGGCGATAGCAGGTATGGCGGCTCCTGCTTACCTCTGAAACATTGGGATTTTTTAATCGACTGTAATCTTACATTTTGAAACCACTTATCGTCAATTTCAAGTTTACATGGCACTAATAACAACTTAATGTTTTTAACAATGTGAGAATTTTACGACTCAGTTATTTCTAAGAAACGATTTTAGGATGGCTCTCCTCATGAACATGAACAGGCCGCTATCACTATACCGGGCTGTGTTTGATGCAGTCGTGGTAGCTAAAAACAACGTTTTAATCGATTTGTAATACAGAATTAAGAGTAAGCCTAAAAATACGGCCCGTAGTTTTGTAACGTTAGTTGTTAATTGCGCGTCTTTAGCGCTAGGAGTGTTAGCATATTAGCATCTTCTCACTAAAGTAGTTGAATATTTTCTCTTTCTAGCTTCAAGATGCAACGCCTGACTTACCGCCGTAGGCTGTCCTACAACACCGCCTCCAACAAAACCAGGCTGTAAGTGAGCTGTCTAGAATGTCCTTTCTGTGTCTTTGAATCCGGCAGCATCCTTTTAACACGTCCATGACCGGTTGTAGAAGTGCTGCTTACAAACACACTCTCCGTGCCGTCCTGCAGGTCTCGGACTCCTGGTAACCGCATTGTGTACCTGTACACCAAGAAGGTCGGCAAAGCCCCCAAGTCGGCATGTGGCATCTGCCCGGGAAGACTGCGTGGAGTAAGTGCAATCACCCTAACTCACTCATTGCTTTTCTTCCAGCAAAGTGGCTTGTGTTTAGAGGAAGTGGTGGTCTTGTGATGTTATCAATAAATACTGGCATCACTTAACAACATTAGCAACATTGAAACATGCAGATGGATTAGAATAATCTGTAGATCTAATGAGGGGAAATGTGTTTTCTCATACGAGTAAAACAATGAAGATAATGCACTGATTAGGTAGAGCCACATACTTGGTGCACCAACATTCTTACACTTAGTGTGGAAATGGTCTCAGATGCCATGCACTGTTGATATTGGCCCTTTTTCCTGAAATTAGGAGTTGTCAGAGTGACGTTTCCTGCAGTCTGTGAGCAGGGAAGACCGCTTGATTCGATTGTTGGGGATGTTACAAAGCTACTTTGAGGCAGCACACTTGGTCTTGCATCTATTTTTCCACAGACAACAGTCAGTTGCACCTGCAGATCACACTGGTACCCTCTTGTGGGAAAACAATTAGTTGGTTAGTGAGCTGACTTTAGCAATTTGTTTGGAAATTCTTAAAGCTGTGCATAAGGTGAAGTTGTCAAACATCGAGTGAGCTTGTAAACCAAGCTGATATTAATAGAATTAGGTCAAATCTCTCAACAAAATAAGAAAAGGAAAGAGACATTCATTAGTCTGATTGGGAACTGGGTTAACTCCCTCTATGTGGCTTATATTTTAGTCCTTTCTTTTGCTTTTTTTGTTAAACTAGAATGAGGGAGAGGGAGAAAATAAGGTGTTGCAATTTCCTCTTGAAACCCTGAATGTGAATGACGTTACACAATTACAAAAGGTGTGCTTTTACTGAGAAAGTAAGGGCCAGCACAGTTTTTTCAAGTACATAATAAGTTCCTATTAAGTCATTAATCCAAACATCTAGCATGTTATTTCAGTTGCCAAGCAGATTGCTTGGGAAAAAAAACAGTCTATAGCGTGTGAATGTGATCCTTTGCATGCTGGGGACTTGTTGGTTGAGGTTTTTTTGTTTGTTTTAGTTTCACCGCTCTGTTCTCATTGTGGCTGTTTGTTGATGACAGATCCGCGCTGTTAGACCTCAGGTTCTGATGAGGCTCTCCAAGACCAAGAAGCACGTTAGCAGGGCCTACGGAGGATCCATGTGCGCCAAGTGTGTGCGTGACAGGTAAGAAGAGTGTGTTTTGAGTTTGCTTTGTCTGATTGTCATGTTTTAATGCTTTTGATGTCTAAATTGTGCCTTTTATTTTTATTATTAGGATCAAGCGTGCTTTCTTGATTGAGGAGCAGAAGATCGTCGTCAAGGTGCTCAAGGCACAGGCACAGAGCCAGAAATCTAAATAAACTGTGTATTTGTATTGCCACAATAAAAAAATTACAAACAAATCCATTACTTGTGATTTGTAATGTACATAATCATTGGAAGGGTTGTAGCAGATAACTTGGATTTCTTTCTGACTCTTCCCCTGTTAATAAATATCAGGATTATAAAATGGCCTGAGGCTGAACCTAGTTGCATTCATTTCAAAGAATCAATACCAACAAATTGGCAACTGCAAATTAAAATCCTTCTGAAATTAACATTGACACAAAATGGTGACATTAAGATGTACAGTATTCAACCAAATATAACTAGCACACAATCAAATGATTCCTCTTGGGTGCAGAAGTAATGAGCAGACCTCGTAATCCAAAATGTTGTTGCACTCTGGATTAATGTTTTATGAATTTCTATGTTGTACAACCTCAATTCCTGTTGCCATTTTTACCCAATTAGGACTTATTACTTTTCCAGCCTTTTGTTGACCCTGTCCCAACCTTTTTGAGATGTGTCATCAAATTCAAAATGAGCTAATACTTTGCAGTCTGAACATCTGATATGTATTTTACTACATGTCTTAGGTTTTGCTTTTTGACATCATTAACTCTTTATAAAATCTGAAAAAGCCTGTTTTCATTATTTTCCTGCTTGTCATGTGGCTAAAATGCACATAAACCTTCAGTTTATAGCGCAGAAATTCAAAATCAGAATTGTTTAGCCAGGACGGGTATGAAAAAACTACACAGAATGATAATTAGGAATTATAAATGACTCACATTAAGCACAGGTTTCCCAAATATCCACTGAAGTACGGTGCCTGAGTATTGAATTGCATAATTAATACACCGGAACCTCTCAAAACGTATGATGTACTGTCTCTTTAATTACGTCACGCAATGTTATTGAACAAAGCTAAATTTTAAAGCGTTTACTGTTAAAACAATGTAAACTCGTTAAAAATACGTACATTCGTTTTATTTTTACGCAAATATAATCTTTAAAAAAAACAAACAAAAAAAATAACACGTTAAAATTGTTGAAAAAACGGAGAACGCGTGTAGTTCCGGGACACGTCAACAAACTCTCGCGCAGACGGAGCTCGGTCAGCGGCAGCAGCGGCTGTATTGTGGTGATATTTTCACACAGCATGGAGACTTTGTACAGTATACCTTTCACTGTGTTAGAATGCCCGAATGTAAAGCTCAAGAAGCCGTCCTGGCTGCACATGCCGTCGGCTATGACCGTGTATGCCGTGGTTATTGTGTCCTACTTTCTCATCACAGGAGGTAAATGGAGCTGCTAAGCTAATGTTGGAGCGAGACGGCTAGCTAGTTATTGCTGCATTTCGCTTATAAGTTTTGTGACATTGCTCATGCGTGTGTCGTGAGTGGAATATTGTGAGATATTGCAGGCTTTGTTGCATTTGTGAATTAACAGATTGATGCACATATCTAGTAGAGTAATGATATTACAGCAGTGGGAGGCTAACATCGCAGCTAAGCTAAGTCCAGTCAAGTTACTGAATGAATCTTAATTTGAAAATGATCCAGCACAAAGGAGTAGTATGGCCTTATTTGTATTGTTATTGTCATTAAGTACGACTTAATGTGCTAATGTTTTTGATCACGTACTTTGCAGGCATCATCTATGATGTTATTGTAGAACCACCAAGTGTGGGTTCAATGACAGATGAGCATGGACACCAGCGGCCAGTTGCCTTTTTGGCATACAGGTATGACAGTTACAGTATTACTGTTAGCATCTAGAAAGTATCAAATAAAGCTAATGCAAACATTTTGTTTTCCAGGGTAAATGGCCAGTACATTATGGAGGGACTGGCCTCCAGTTTCCTCTTCACGATGGGAGGTCTGGGCTTTATAATCTTGGACCGCTCCAATGCACCAAACATTCCCAAACTCAACCGCTTCCTGTTGCTCTTCATTGGGTTTGTGAGTGTTCTGCTCAGCTTCTTTATGGCCCGGGTGTTCATGCGTATGAAGCTTCCGTAAGTCCAAGTCTATTGTTTCCCACATTCTAGCCTGTTTCTTACAGCTATTTGTGTCTAAATAGCAGCTCTACTAAACAGTCTACTAAACTAATTTGGCTTTTGTCTTTGCAGAGGATACCTCATGGGCTAAACCCGACAACCCAACTCGACAACCAGATTTAGACAGACAGAAGGAACTAATTATGAGGGCACCTACATGTAATGAAAGAGTAAAGATGAAATTGACACATTTTCATATAATCAAGGGAGTAAAAGCACTGACCTTGCTTAAGAAATTAGAACCAACTGCACTGACAGTCACATTGGCTGTGTCTCCTTCCACCCATTTTCTTACAAATGTCTCATCAATTAGTGCAATGCTAAACAGTACGTTGCCAAATGTAGTATCTTAAACCCCAGCCACGTGTAGTATGAAGTAGATAAACTGTTCAAGACAGTGGAGAAGAAAAAGAAAGTGACTGGACACGGATGGGATGGAGCTGCTGATTTAGAATCAGGATTAGCACTGTGTGAATCATTTACATGGGTGTCTGAATAATGTGTGTTTGTGTAAAGAAACAATTGAAAGAGTCTTGAACCTGTCAGTTTTGTTTTTGTAAGGTTGTGAAATAAATCTTCTTTTTCACAGATTCTTGCAGTTTTTATATTTGCACAGCACCATTTTGACATTCTTGCATGCAGGATGATGCTGATAGTGCAGGTACTGTTTGTATATACTTTTTCTTGCCAGTAGGTGGCATCCTAGTTCTACCAAAGGTATACATTTAATACTTAAACTACATTTTGCTACTAATACTTAATGTACTTTTTTTAAACTGAAGTATTGCTATGCAGGATTTGTAATTTTTTAATTTAACAATTTACATTGCTGTGACACTTTCACTGTATGCAGTGGAAGTGTCCTTCCACCACTGATGGTGACAGTACAGTGTTTGTAAATAGCATACTGACAGCATCATCACTGTATGGTGTAATAAGTTGACATTACTTAAAAAAAGTTTGGCAACCGATTGCCTCAAAATTTCTAAGTAAAGTATGTCATTAAGTTTAAGTCAGTAAAGCTGAAATACTGCGTTTAGACTACTCATGCCATGACAGTAAACCTCAGTATAGTTAAGTCAAAATAATTAGTTTGGTGTACTATAAAATATCAGTACAGATTACATAAAAAGTATGAGGTATGTTAAGTAGGCACTACTTAAGTATGAGGAAACTGATGCCTCAGTCCCTGAATAGAGGATTTGCACCACGAGTGAAGGTGGTTGGGGGGGGGGCAGTGAAATGTCTACAGATCAAAAAATAAAAACTATGTTTGAGTCCAAGCGCCTTGATTTATTTTCTTGGCCATAACATTTCTGAGGATTTAGACCTCAATTTTAAGGTATCCGTCATCATCCTTAAGATATTGTTATGAAATTTATTAACGTGTGTACATGTGTAGAATGTAAAACTACAACGCAAAGGCCACATCAGGTGAGGATGAGGGGTTAACACGACCACCCAAACCATGTATTGTTCTGATGTTAACACGTACACATGTATACCCTAACAGCCCTCCTCACTGATGGTGCAAATCATGACGTGTGTCTTGTGGATCGGTCTTCATCACTCACAGGTTTTTAGTTAAGGTTACTCGAGGCTGATGAGTTTAATACTTTCTACATTAGAATGTTTTATTAACTAAATGTAACTTAGTAAAGTCAACAAAGTAAGCACCTACAATACCTACAATTCATGTAGTGACAGCAAAGCTTCTTTCTGTGTAGTAATGCCCCATTTTGTCTTTTAACACACATGTATGACTTGCAGCTTTTGGCTGCCATATTCTGTTAATAAGGCACATGGGAACATTGGTAAATAATTGCAGACTAGTCAAACAGAGTCCATGTTTGGTTGAGGCCGAGTGAAATAAACATGGTGCAGGTGTACACTCAGAGCTAGTTTTCATAATTAGATTTTCTTCCAGACAAACCACATGGAGTACTTTATTGAATGCTTAATTGGTTTAAACTTTAATCAGTAATGCTGTATCTTAAAAACTTAAGTTTACATTAAGACAGTGTTGCATGTTGATTTTAACAAATTTCAAGTAAATGTTAAAACAAATTCAATTAAAAATAACTTCCACAATTAAGTGGATTTTTTACGCAGAAAAACTGGCATGATTTAAAGTGTAATTTAAAAAAATAGTACCTGAGAAGACACTGCAATCTGACAGATATACAGTATATCATTAGTATGACTCTTTAGGGGTTCATGACTTGAGGCGTTTGTTTTGTTTGGTTTGTTGAGGAGCTGCTTGACCACTTCCTTTCCTTTGTACTAAACCATCATCATGCTGGTGTCCATTTTCATCTATTGGAGGCTTAAGATAAAAAACATGAAGTTTAAATGTACATTAAAGAAAAACATTTGGTCCTTTGCACAGTATTTTTTTGTATTAATATGTCCTCTGTGTGTGACGAGGAGGTCAGACACTCACCTTTCTTTTGCTGCTTTCTTTCTCTACGTTGGAAATGCTGTGCATCTTCAAGCCTAACGCGTTCTCCAGTTCTAGAAACAGAGACACACAGCAACACACGTGACTGAGAGCTCCTTTACTGGTGCTTTCAGCACTGGGTAGAGTGGAAGTACCTGTGAGAATGAGGTCGATTTTCTCCACCACAAGATCAGCATCCTCTGTAGTAAAGCACATGGGGGGTTTAAATTTGAGCACGTTGCGGTGAGGTCCGTCAGCACTGAGGAGGACGTGCTCTTCCTTTAGCCTGGGACAAAAATATCAATTATGTTGCATGGTGTAGCTTTTCACACACTGAAATGAGCAGGTGAGACATTTGGACGTATCACAGGTGGGAGGAATCTCACAGCAATGACTCTGCCTCTGAAGTAAATTACTGCTATTAACTACACCTGCGCTTTTTCCCCAGTCCACATTTCTGATGTCAAGAAAAGCCTGTTGTAATGAGTGTTATTATCAGCATTGTCCTTCATCATAAGGCACACATCAGAGGACTGTATGCATGCATTCATTGGCTGTGTTCAAACAAGCTCAAGTGACTCAAATCAGAGTTTGAGTTTATGATATAAGTGGAATCCTATATATATATATATATATATATATATATATATATATATATATATATATATATATATATATATATATATATATATATAGCCACATAGGCATCTACCATCATAAAGTTCTCCAATAGTTTCATGTAAATAAGTACAAATGGAGGAGGAAGCTTTTATCAGCTCTGTCACAGACAAGAATGCAGACCTGCCATTTTTTTATTATCACTCTTTGTTATCCACTCACAACAGAAGACAACTTTAGTTTTAGGAACACTGGACAATAGAAAGTAGAATGTTGTGTGTCTTTAATTATTCAATTTTAATCTGACCTGTTACACTTCTACTTACTGATATATGACTTCTTGGGCCTCTGCTGTGGCAGGAGTGAGCTTCAACCTATCCCGCACAAGTTCCACCCCGACGAAGAGGCCACACCCCCTGCAGGATGTGACACCATTTGGTTTAGTGTTCCCTGACGCACAAAGACTTAGTGAAACATATCTCAAGTTTTCAGACAGTAAATATGTGACAGAATCATATACAATGCTAAACTGACTGATCTGCTGTGCAAATGATTCACTGTGAAATCACTGATGCAGAGCCAGGTCATCTGTGTGCCTGTGTCTGTGTTTGCTTGCCTGATGTCTCCGATCAGCAGGTGTTTCTCTTTCTGCTTTTCCAGCAGACTCGTCAGGTATCCCCCCACACGCAGTGCGTTCCCCTGCAGATCCTCTTTCTCTATCACATCTAGGACAGCCAGGCCAATGGCACATGACACCGGGTTACCACCGAACTGAGAAATTCATGAGCAAAACAAAGGAAAGATTACACTCATAATGTAAATGTGACATGTTACACATTTAATAATTGTTTTTATTCTTGACAACAGAATAAGACATTCAGTATGAAACTACACACTGACTGAGAGCGTTCTTTCCCAGGAAACAACTGCAATCTGAGACTGTCAATGAGGAAAAAAAACTGGCTTCGATGGAACTATTTTTCCACATAATGTGGAAAACAGATGCGTCGATACGCTCGGCAAATATGGGCAAGAACATCATGTCAAGGATGAGGTCAGGTCAGTGCCATTTCTGGTCAACTTGGGAAGCAAAGCAGAGACGACTGTGTGTGCTCTCTGCAATCTTGCTGTGTGATTTCATCGTGATCATGAAAAGCAAATCATTTTAAAACGGATCCCTTATTATTCTCTGAACTGCTCTTACTGTGTTGAAGTACTCCATTCCGGAGGACATGAAGGCCTCTGCCACCTCCCTGGTTGTGACCACACATGACATGGGGTGGCCGTTGCCAATAGGTTTCCCCATGGTGACAATGTCTGGCACAAAGTCCTCTCCTTGGAGCTGAAAGGCCCAGAAGTGGGTGCCAACCCGCCCGAAGCCCACTTGGACCTCATCAGAGATAAAAATGCCCCCTGCCTTGCGGACATGTCTGTAAATGTACAGAGGTGAGCTCAAGCACTCAGAATGTCAGACCCACATTCTTAATATACTTCTAGGAGTGTCTGTTCATTGCCTCAAGCATTCACGTGCAAAACATGTGAATCCTGTACATGTGTAAAATACTCTGAATTCCACTCCTGACCTTACAAATGAAGTTGTGTGGACATGAATGGTACATACTCTGCTACTTGCTGGAAGTAACCTGCAGGGGGAATGACCTGACCGCCACAACTCTGCAGTGACTCGGCAATAAAAGCAGCAATCTGCACAAGAGAAAAAAAACATATCACATCTATCCACCTGAGGCCAGACTGATAAACTGCAAAAAGAAGAGGAGGCGTCCTGGTATCTTTGTCCTGTGGATCAGAACAAGAACAAGAACAAGAAGAGCAACACAGCGGTGTAAAATCAAAACAAAAGAATACACAGTATCGTGGTTTCCTCCTTTAAAATTCCAAAGACATTCTGTATAATCTCTGGGCTGAACTTCTACTGCTACTACTAGTCCTTCTGGCCACTGGAGACACGGACATACCCTCAGATAGGGACATTAAAAGGGATTTGACCCTGTAAGCCCTTGGCCTGAACCTGAGAGGCAGGAGAAAAAGTGAAAGAGGAGAAAAGGGGGGGGAAAAAGGATAGATGGAAAACTAAATGAGTGTTGCTATAAAAAGCCTGGGTGTGTGCTCACAGTTCCGGCAATCATCTAAATATTTTACAGCATGTCTTTCATTCAAATCCTATGGGTATTTTAGACACAAACTGTACCTTGCCGCCTTTCTCGTGGGCTTTGTCTATTATCCCTTTGACTTCATCTGCATATGCTGTGGCAGGATCAGGGTGGTCAGCTCTGTATTTGCCTCTGTACACATCTGGGCTTGGAGCCTGTAGAGACAGCGATGATTACAGAAGCAGATTTACAGTCAGTAAACGTCTTTTCCTGTCACAGTATAACATTTCGAAAACTCCATTGACTGAACAACCACTGTAGCATTATGGTAAGGGAAGCCGACAATATTAATAAAGATTATTACATGGTTGTGCTGAGTTCTTAATTGTTGTATTTTTGGAGAACAGGCCATGCTGCATATATAACCGTTTCTCAGGGCATGGTTATAATTTACATTGATCTATCTGGTTGCATTTTTCTGTCCGTGTTTAGGTAAAATATGTGATAAACAGACTGTTTATTGAGCTGCCAGTAAACAACAATTATCTAGGGTGAAATGTTCTTTGGTTACAAATATCTAACCCACAGCTAGATTCTAAGGTGTCGATGATCATGAATAAAATATACAAGACAGAACCATGGTGCCTTACACTTGCAACTAGAGCTCACCATCCCTCAAGCTGTCAGCAAAGAGCAGAGGAGGACACTCTGTATGTACCTGACATTTGTCATTCATTTAAACACTATGAAAGTCATGGTTATCTGTCATTTTTGATGCCAGTGAATCAGCACATAAACATCCTGTTTAGCTTTATTACAAAACATCCTTTAACATCTTAACAACGTGTGTCCTTGAGTAAGTTCAGAAGGTTGAAGCAAGGTAACTGGACTTGTAGAGTTTTTTTAAGATGTTTCACTGCTTCTCCAAGCAGCTTCATCACCTCTACAAGTCCAGTTACATTCCTTTAACTGTTTGACTGAAATAACCTGCATGACTGAGAATCTTCATTCACACGGATACGAGTAATTTGTGGATTCTAGGGATGTCTGGTTCTTAACCTGTCTTTCAGCTCTGTCTGACTGAAAAGTATTTTACTCTCCTGCTTGTTACTGTTTTTCTCCTCTACCCACACACACACGTGTGTGCCGAGCACTCAGTAGCCTGCCAAAAGCCAGCAGAGCAAGTTGAGTCATGGTGTTTTAATAGTGTGCAGGCAGGCAGGCACGGAGAGAAAAAACACTCACCACATGGACAAATTGATTCCTCTCTGCGTCTGACAGCTGGTGGAACTTATAAGGACTGATGTCAATGAGCGATGAGACGTGGCCGTGGTACGCACTGCGGACAAAGACAAACCAGGGCAGGGATCAAATCAGTTCTTTAAATTTAAACATGCAACTATTAAAACATGGATGTGTGAAGGCGGAGCTATGCAGCGCTCACTTTTCCAACGTGATGATATCTTTGTGGCCGGTATATTGCCATGCCAGTCGGAGTGCCAGGTCGTTGGCTTCAGAGCTGAAGTTCAGAGGGGCAAGGGTTACTCTGAGTTACTCAGTCACCACAAAACACACAGCTGAAGTCTGACTTGCATGTCCATCAGCTGGCAGTTTCAGTTCCCACTGATAAGGCACATGAGGTTAACACCAATATATAAACGGTAAATACATAAATATATTACGAGTTAATGCTCAGATATGCATGTGCAGCAAAATGCAAAAGACTGTTGTACTGTTAAACAAGCCTTCACGACACCTCTGCCTTGTCATGTTTATAACTTATTTCCAAGCATGTATTCCCCTGTGGCTGATAAATACCGTCTGATATTGAGTACATTACTCAATATTATCATTATCTGCAACATTACAGCCCTGAACCTGATAATTCCTGTCCCTGCTACATAACTGCAGCAAGGAGTGTCAATAAGTAACCATGCCAGACGTTTTTTTTGATGAATAAGGTCTTCCAAGTCCACAGGTAGAAGGAAGCTAATAGCACTGAAAAGACACATTATATTTCTTTTTGTCTAGAAGTCCAGACATTCCCAATAAAGGCTGTACCTCTACTAACCTTTTTTGATTCCTGTGTAGCATTCTACTCTATCTTATAGATATAATGCTTTACAGCCTTTTCTGCTTCTCCATAAATGTTTACTGCTCCTGTACAGTTCAGCTCAGGCTACAGTTCAGGTAAAGCAGCATCTGGAAAGTGTTCACAGTGCTACACTTTCTTGTGTCTCTTTGCAGAACCTCAAGCTCCATCAGGTTGGAGCACAGCCATTTTCAGATCTCTCCAGATATGTTCAGTGGGGTTTATGTCTGGGCTCTGGCTGGGTAACTCAAGGTCATTCCCAGAGTTTTCCTGAAACCACTGCTTTGTTATCGGGGCTGTGTGTGCTTCGGGTCGTTGTCCTGTTCAAAGATGAATCATCGCCCCAGTCCAAGTTCCAGAGCGCTCTGGAGCAGGTTAACATCGAGTATGTTTCTGTACATTGCTACAGTCGTCTTTCCTTCGACCCTGACTCGTCTCCAAGTTGCTGCTACCAAAAAACATCCCCACATCATGATGCTGCCACCACCATGCTTCACTGTAGGGATGGTATTAGGTAGTTAATGAGCGGTGTCTGGTTTCCTCCAGACATGACACTTGGCATTCAGGCCAAAGTGATCAATATTTGTTTCATCAGACCAGAGTTGTTTCTCATGGTCTGAGAGTCTCTCAGGTGCCTTTTGGTAAACTGCAGGTTGGCTGTCACATTCCGTTTTACTGAGTGGCTTCCGTCTGGACAGACAGGCCTGTTTTGCGGAGTGCTACAGACACAGTTGTCCTTCTGGAACGTTCTCCTCTCTCCACACAGCAACGCTGGAGCTCTGTCAAAATGACCATCCGGTTCTTTGTCACCTCACCTAACTAAGGCCCTTCTACTGCAATTGCTCTGATTGGCATGAACTGACTAGAGCCAACTCTAGGAAGAGTCCTAGTGGTTCCAGAGTCCTTCCACTTACAGATGATGGACACCACTGTGCTCATTGGGACCTTCAATGATGCAGAATTTTTTCTGTCTTTCTTTTTTCCCCCAGATCTGTGCCTTGATATAATCATGTCTCGGAGGTCTACAGACAATTCCTTGGACTTCATGACTTGGTTTGTGCTCTTTCACTATAGGACCTTATATAGACAGGTGTGTGCCTTTCCAAATCATGTCCACTGAACTTACCACAGGCAGACTCTAATCAAGTCGTGGAAACATGAAGCATGATGAGTGGAAACAGGATGCACTGGAACTTTTGAGTGTCATGGCAAACACTGTGTTTGAGAAAAGTTTCAAACAAACTTTTCTTTTATTATTAATTATGAGGTATTATAGTAAATGAATTTAATCCATTTCGGAATAAGGCTGTAACACAAGAAAATGTGAAAAAGTATAGCGCTGTGAAGACTTTTCAGAGGCACTGTAACATAAATCAAAGCAACTGCATCCTTAAGTGAGTCTCTCATTATCTGAGGTGTGTCTCCACTTAACTTTCCTCGATCTACATCCAAGTAAACAACATGTCTGACTAATCTCGTTTTTGTTGTAAAAACAAAACAAAACAAAAAACACATGAACGCACCCAGAGTTGACAAAGTAGCACACTGACAGCTTGTCAGGCAGGGTGGCCTGCAGCTTCTGGGCATACTGCACGAGGTTGTCATGCAAGAAACGTGAGTTGGTGTTGAGTAGTTCCATCTGCTGAGCTCCAGCCTTCACCACGTCCGAATGACAGTGTCCCACTAGAGGAAAGAACGGCCACAGGAAAGGACTGTTCATATCACAAATCAGCTGATTTTACATGCATGTCATTAGAGCATGGAATGAAGGAGTGCAGAATGTGCTTTACCAGGTTTAGTCAGTTTAGTCACGTAAAGGGCATGTTCTCTGTCTGTGCATGTATGTATACTTGTATGTATATATGTATGTTTGTATGTTTACCGTGAGCCACATTGTTGATGCAGTCCAGGTATCGCTGTCCCGTTTCATCATACATGTACTGGCCTTTTGCTTGAACTATCTTGATGGGGTCATGGCTGAAGAAAATCTTGCAAGATGGCCTGCAGAAAACCACAAAAAAATGTATTGTACAGTGGTGAGCTAATCAAATACTATGTGTGATGGTTCATTCAATAAAAGTAGGCCGTCCACAGTAGGCTATATAATGAATACTTATGGCATTTTTTTAAGCTGCAAACAAGTAAAATAATTATCAGTGAAACATGTCATGAATGTGTTTACAAATTCGGTAAACAATAAACGCCGACGCCATAGCTGCGTTTAGAAAGTTAGCATGAAGTACACTTTGTTTAAAATGTAGTGCATTAAAAAAACATTGTGTGAAACTTTGTGGCGTAACATGAGAGCAGAAAGTCACTTTTCTTACCCAATGTGCTTCTTTCTCAAGTCCAGCGTCTTCTTCTTGTCCAACCTTGCAGCAGACATCTTGTCGCTGTCCAGCTGAAAGAACATCTGCTCGAGCCTACATAATAAGCCGGCTTTATACACACGCGCGTGTGTCGCACCGCAGAGGGACCGCCGCTCGCGCAGCCCTCGCTGTGTTGCCCAGGGTATGGAAAGCCAAAGATGCCAAAAAGCGCGAAAGTTTTTTACATGTAGAATTATTATTAGGTCTGTGCAACAGGAAAACAACTGCTGACATTTGAGCACAACTTTTGGGCTTTTGAATGTGAGCAACTTAAAAATGTCTTAAAGGTACAAATACACTGTAAAAAAATGTAAAAAATATTATATATAGCATGAACTAAAACAACATTATTAGTTGTTCTTCACCCTCTTTCATCTATCGTCTCTATTTCTTATTCTTCCGTACATTTTTTGGCGCAGCATATCTTCAGCATACATTGAACTATCAAAATGTGACATTCCGGGAGTTTTTTTTTTTTTTTTTTTAAAAAAAAGATAGTTTTTCAAATATTATTAACCAATTTCGGCATCATCTGCCACTATATCAAACTTGTATTCAGAATTTTCTAATTCCAAATCGTTTCTGCACGCCACGCTCTAAAAGTTGGAGTGGTTTTTGAGGTCTCCTCTGAGTTTAACATGGCAGGCAGGGCTGTTACCATAGTGACAGGCTGACACACAAGAAGCAAAGCAGCCATATTTGTCGTCTTTATCACATTTTAAGCATTATATATATATATATATATATATATATATATATATATATATATATATATATATATATATATATATATATATACACAAGTCATATTGATCATCCTTCAGCTGTATACTACTTTTCTACATTAACATCAAACAGCCTGTGCTCCTTATAATCTTATGGTATTATTCCAGCCTCAGACCTTTCATATGGTATATTATCATATTTGGCATTTTTAGAAATGTAATGAATCAATACAGATTATTTTATACAAGTAGGCTACAGGAAACCAAAAAATGTAAATTAATGTATATTAAAATAAATATAATATACAATATGAACATAATAATATACATTTATTTATATATATTTTAAATTAATAAGTGTTATATTATTATATATAATTTATTTTAATTATATACATTTATAATAATTATATAACAATAATATAACATTTATTTATAATATAAATAAATGAACTACTATCATAGGTCAAGGTTATTGTACACTATGGGTCAAAGGCTTTTATGCATAAATGTATTTAAAAACAAACTATTGTTGTTTTGTTTCCAGTGCATGTCACTTTTTATTTATTAATGTATTGATTGCACACTGGGCATATTGTATTGTATCCCTTTGTTTCATAACTATTTACACTTTTTGTGCAGTATCAGTTTTTGTCTGAATGAATTCTTCTGTGATGTCAGAATTTACAGAAAGGGACGCTGAGTCTGTTTAATGGTGAATATGAAAGACTGTATTTTATTTGGCTCCAACAGTACAGTCATATGAAATATAGTGTGTGAACACGAGGATCTTCAAAGAAACGTCACTCGAGTGGGTACAAAAAAAAAGTAGTAATACAAATGCAGACAACAGAAACCCAACACATACCATATACCCCGGACTTCAATCATAACTCAGATAAGCCACATGGTGGGTTTTGCTTCGTATATTTTTTATTTTTTGCTACAGTCTGCATGGTGTTTTTGGACTTAATGGACTTATTTGAGTAAGGCTGCAGTGCTGAGAGCTGTGTCCTAATGTTCCTACATCAGCACTGATCGGGGGGGGGTTGTGACAAATAAACACATCAGTGACTCAATGTGGAGCTCCTCACTAGTTAATACTGACATGGAAACAAATGTTTGGCACTTCCAAGAAAAAAAACAAGAAACACAACAATCAAACAAAAAAATCAATCAAAATTTTAAAAAATCTATTAAAAAAATAGCTGCACATGCTAAAGATACAGCACCTTGTGAGAGAAATACTGTAACAAAGGCTGGAAATCAAAACACGAGTAGTAAATAATAAAGTAATGGAAATAATGCTTCAAATATATATATATATATGGTGAAGGGAGAGTTTGAAGCAAAACATCATGTAAATTCAGATTGTATGTTTACATATGTTTCCATAGTGGTACACAGGGTAGCATGACTGACCAATCAGCTCATTGGATGCTACGCACATTAACCAAAGTATAAATTGCACTTTATGTCAAATGAGCACACATGTCAACAGTACATTAATAATCCACTATACATATATCAAACTACATTCAATGCAAAGAGACAGAGAGACAGAGAGAGAGAGAAGGCGGCCATATTTGAACTGCATTGGCATCAGTGCTCTGTTGTCATAGTTCTCTGTCTGACGTGTAGTAAATTAAATAAAAGCAGATGACAGTGAACACACACTGTGTAAAACGTTCTTCACACTGTTACTGCGTCAGCATCATCAGAAGCCCAAAAACAGAAAGGAATGCTGTTTAGATCCAAAAAACACACACACAATGCCTTCATTTAAGAAATGATAGAAAAATAAATAATGTCAAATACTGAGACAAATGTTACATATAAAACTCCCAACAACAATAAAGAAACCTGTTGTGTAGTTGTTGCCGCCAGCAGAGCACATGCTGTGGACCTGCTGTCAGATGAGCACCGTTATAGTGTGTGCAGATGATGAGATGAAGTGTGCGATCACAGCAGAAAGCTAACCACCCGCAGCGGCTGCTGCCACGTCACAACAAATTGTTGGTGTTTCACATCGGCTCTCACAGTAAATCGTGCATATTTTTACATGTCCAAATCAAAATGGCATCGCCTTGCATAGCAGCTACTATGTCAAAAGGCAACGTGAACATAGGAAATATGAAAGGATGAATAAATGTTAGTTTTTTGCTCCATCTGTGAAGGAATGTGACATAACTGGCCACCTGTTGGATGATTAATGGAAGATGGTTTTTAAATTGAGCTTTTCTTACACTGCAATATGTTTTTTTCTATATATATGTAAATATATATACAGTGTTTGGGGCTAAGTCGGCATTATTCATTTTAAAATTTTGTTGAACACAAGTCAAACTGCTGCCAATTAGCCTTAGCACTGTTAGCATAGTAGCTAGCTTGCTAAGCAAATTGGAAAAAACAACAAGCCTGATTTGTAGTATATTTTTGACCGATTATCTGTATCCAATAGTTTTTCATACATAGCAACATGTCCAAAAACAAACTTTTGAGAACTTTTTAGCTGCTAGCTGCCAGCTAGCTTCACCACTGGGATCTTATCTTATCTTATAATTAGAGTGAGTGTGTGTGCCACACATTCAAAAATGTCAAATGTTAAAATGCTCACTCAAAATGTTAGCTTCCACACTGAGCCCTCCAAACACTGGATATATTTAAGACAAAACATGATAGATGACACTGTTACCTTCTACATAATGAACATTAAACATTGTGGTGGACACATCTGAATAACCAGCTGCTTTGTGTTCAGCTAAATCTGACCGCTAACCTGTCAGTGGCAAAACAATCCTGAACCCTGAAACAAGGCTTTAGGCAAATATAAGTAATAAACATGCGATGGACTGACAATAAACTGTACAAATAATATCTCATAAAACACTTCCAGAATAAAAAAAATAGCATATCTGCAACAATACTGGATGTTTTTGTACAAAAAAAACAGGTTTGCTGTATGCTAAATGCTAATTCCTGTTAAAACAGTGCACGATGTGTCTGTTCAAACGTACTCTCTGAAACCTTCTGAAATTAAAAACACCATTCTTATTACACAAAATATGATATAAAGTTGTACATTTCTGATAAAGGAATGAATAAAAGCTTGAGGCACCAAAGGCTATTATACACAAAATACAAAAAAAGTGTAAAAATGAGCAAAAAAAAAAGAAAGAATAAAGAAAAACATGATTGCATTCTGTCAACGCTCTCAGTAGACTTTGAAGCTGTCAGAAGAGACGGATGCTCCAGCTGATCTCCGTGGAGATCCACGAGACTCTTATAGCAGAATCCATCCCGCGCTCAGAGGGGTTCCCGAGCTCGCTTGTCCAAACTCTAAAAGCTCTGTGATCTGTGTTTCCTGTCAGTGCAGCGAGCCTGCCGAGATCCCCCCCCCACCCTCCTCCTCCTCCTCATGTCCAGAGACCAGAGACGTGAGGCTTGGCGTCGTCTGCGCCGTGCCTCAACGAGTGCAACGGTGAAAACCTGCCGATACCATCTGCAGGCATCACCACAATAAAGCAACAATAACCAACAGCTGTACTTTGTGGGGATTCAGGCTACCAGCCATGGCGTCACGCCCTTGGGATGATTGAAGGACAACACAAAAAAACAAAAATACTAATTCAGAGCTCTGGGGTTGATTTTTTTTTCTTTTGTTAGTGTTGTTTTTCTGCAGAAGCCATGACGCGACCACAAAACAGTGACAAGTATGTACAATACATATAAATATAGTTTCAGTACACTACTCATGCTTTGTTTTCAGGGGTGCAATGTTCTGCACAGTCTGTTTTTTTTTTTTTTTGAATGGGCGGTGAGCTTGTTGAGACGACACAACACTGAACACCTAGCGTTTGGTGTTAGGGAGCCAGTCCAGATCCATCCCCTTCCTCCTCCTCCTCCTCCTCCTCCCTGTGAATCTGGCCGAGCTGCGACGCTCCAGTCTGAGCCATGCAAAGACTAAAGAGACAAGTTCTCCCCCCACACACAGCGATGTGAGTAGAAGCAGCTTAGGGCATGAAACTCTTTTTTGTTGTTGTTGTTGTTGTTGTATCATTGTACACATAGACTTCTTTTCTTTTAGACTTCCATTAAAAAACTATAAATACCATAAAAGAAGCATTATTTACAAACTCCATGCGTTTCAGGTTAGAGTGATCACTGCAAAAAAAAAACACAAAAGGAGAGAGAATGACATGGAGATGGAGATGTTTTCACGTTGTTTCATGACATCCGTTTGACACACAGCAGTCAGTAATTTGACAGGACGCTCATGCAAACAGAGAAGCTAAAACCCGCATGAAATAAACATTTAGTGCGTGATTGTGTCTCATGAAATAAAAATAAATGCAACTCGTAGTTTCTATATTAAAGAATGTGATGAAATGTACATTCTATTGTAAAAATAGATGGTCTGCAACACTAGCAAATTTAGCTCTGCAGCGTAGTGTAGCTAAGTTACAGCTAACAGGCTAAGCGTAGCTTATCAGCCAGCCAATGTATCACTGGGTTGGAACACCTTAATGTACAACATGTTAGCTTGCCTATTTGTGTGACAAATAGCTACTTATGTAGCAAAACTGGCCTCTAAATCTGCTAGCTCGCCATTTGCAGACTTTTAAGTTAATGTTACTAAGTAAATTTACAGTGTAATGTAACCAAGCAACGGCTAACTTAGCTTGGCTTGGCAGCTGGCTATTGCAAAGTCTAGCAAAATAATATCTGAGAGGATACTAGCTTGTAATTACTGCGCTGTCCAACCTAACCTAGCCCCAGGCGTGATATAAACCTGTGTGGATTTTAGCAAAGAATAAATGATGTTAAGGGTGGTTAGCCAGCTAGCTGCGACTTAGCTACACGCGTTTGATGCTTCATAACATTCAATCAACATTGCTGTCATTATGCTAATTCTCAGATCATCATTATAACAAAAAGCTGATGGGTGTGCAGTTGCAGTACAATATACAACATAAAATGATCAGTTTGCATTTTGTTCACTGTAAAAAACTGTGCTGTCACTAAAAGTCTGTTATATCAGTCAAACCTACCTTCTGCCAGCATCCAGGCATTGGTAATCCATCCGGGCCCTGTTTACAGAAGAGAATCAGACATAAACAATGAGAACTGAAACAGGAATCGAAGCTTAAATAGCAGTTAATATAATAATGCGTGGCACTAAAAAACACAGTGTGATGATAAGTGGCTGGTATGAGACACAAACTGAAGAGGTCTAACATATGGAAATATCATGGAAACACTAGCATAAAACCAGATTCAGCAAACAGTGCAGCCGTATGGACACATGGTTATAGTAACACAGTCATTTTTGTGCATTAACTTTTGGCACTGTTTATCACCATAGTTAACTAAATAAGTATGATAACAACTATTTTCATTCATGCATAAATACAGTCTAGCCCATGCACATCAAGATGTCAATAGTTGTCCTCACTGAGTTTATTATAGGTGTCCCTGAGCGGAGTTTAAAAACAGCAGTGAGCTGAGGGAAAGTATAAAAAACTCAGTGAGTTTAATAAATGCAGCTTGTTCAAGATGTAGTTTAATATGATGATAGTTGTGATGATGCTTTCTTACCTGTTCATTCTTTTTAAGACCTGATCTATCTATCTATCTATCTATCTATCTATCTATCTATCTATCTATCTATCTATCTATCTATCTATCTATCAGAGTGTAGGAGTACTTGTTTCTTTTCTGGTCTCGGTCTGGCCCAATTGGTACAAAGAAGCAGGGACAGGAGAGTTAACAGAGTAAAGGAAGGGTTGGTGTAGCACTGGCTAACCCATCAGTAAAGGAGACTGTTAGCATCAGGTTAACCCATCCAATGAGGAGTCAGCACTGTTCTTCTTTAGGGGAATGAAAGGGTTAAGTTGGAAGGATAGACTGAAGTGTGATTATTTGTTGCTTCTGGTCATGGAGTGTGTTATCTAAGAAGAGGTCAGGATGTTAGTGAGATGTGTATGTGTGTGTGTGTGCATGTTTAGCCTTCATAGGAACCTTTTGTTCTGTTACAATAAGATGTCCTCGTGCTTTTAAGGCATGCATGGTGTGGTTTGAGTGATGACACTGAAGGTGAGCAGCATGCATGGGAGAGAGGTTTAGGAAAAAAGAGGAATACTGTACCAATTGGCATGGGGCATCCAGCCCGTCCAGACCTGGCTGCCCTGGTTCCCCCTTTTCACCCTTAAATCCCCGGAAACCCTGTTTGCAAAGATGACCTAGGAGTGTTACTGGGAGAGAGGTGGACCCTTTCACTCCTGTACCCATCCACTGTGACGGACACAAAGAGGCGGGGCGAGCAAGGAGCCGCCCTGTGAGCCAGCTAATACCGCCATCCAGCCCCATTCTACGCCTCCAGCATTTAATGGCATGTTTTTGTGTCTGAGTTTTATAAAGTCGCAGACTCTGGATTTCAGGTTATTTTGGTGATTTTCTCTCTCTGAGGGCAGGAAGCTGGGTATCAGTGCAGCCACAGGGAGCTCCTCCTCGTCTGTAGGGGCGGGGCGGGGGGGGGGGCGACTGCTCTACACGGCTGGGAAGAGAGTTCCAGCTGACAGTTTCGGACATACCAATGGGCAGGGTGCATCTAATCCTGGGGCACCCTGTTCTCCTTTCTCGCCCTTAGGCCCTTTTTTGCCCTTCTTTCCCTTCTCCCCCTGTGGATACAATGGTTGGGTCAAGTTAAAAATAATTTTTTCGTCATCAACATTAGCTATTAGGAGGGATTAAAGAAGGGAGACTACAGCCCACGAAGGAGAAAGACAGTGTTAGATAGGAGGGGAGACGATAATGGGAGTTCTAAAAACATTCCTTATCACGAGGAGAGGACAATAGTGGGAAAAGGTGGACATTTCAGGGGGGGGGGGGGGGGGGGGGGCAAGGGCACAAGGATGAGAAAGAGTAGCAGGGAAACACCTCCAGAGAGAGGGTTATTATTTATAGCACACTAAAAAGTCCAAACTGTATCCTTTGGAATAAAAAACACAAAGATCATAACAACATTGTTTGGCACATCATCTATATTAAATGGACTGTAGACTGAAAGGGAAGCAGGGGTCTGTGTTAGAACACAGCACACATTCAAAGTATGCATCTAAGACCCCGTTCACACTGGGGAAATCAATCCAGCTACAGCGGGGTTTGGGCCGTATCTGGATATCTCCGGATAGTTTTTTTCTGAGTCTGAACAACGTGAATCTGGATATAGCCAGATTGGCTCACATCTGGCTCAGGTCTGAACACAAATGTGGCTAGCGAATCCCGCTAGCGACGCCATATATCCGGGTTCACGAAGGACAGTGTCCGGGTCGCGTACAAAAGCGTTATGTAAACAACTGTCGAAGTATGACAGCTTTGCCCCGGGTTGATTTTCCACAGGGCTACAAAGGAATGAACTGCTTTTTGAACTGGAAAAAACGAAAGAACGTCAAGGATCTATCTATCTATCTATCTATCTATCTATCTATCTATCTATCTATCTATCTATCTATCTATCTATCTATCTATCTATCTATCTATCTATCTATCTATCTATCAGAGTGTAGGAGTACTTTCTTTTGACTGTTAGCATCAGGTTAACTCATCCAATGAGGAGTCAGCACTGTTCTTCTTTCAGGGAATGAAAGGGTTAAGTTGGAAGGATAGACTGAAGTGTGATTATTTGGTGCCCTGGGTTGATTTTCCACAGGGCTACAAAGGAATGAACTGCTTTTTGAACTGGAAAAAACGAAAGAACGTCAAGGAACAAAAACCGCACACGCGGTCCTAGGTCCATAGGTCTGAACATATCCAGATTAAAGGCTATCTGGCTTCAATCCCACTCTAACTGGATTGACTTTCTCCAGTGTGGAGAAAGTCAATCCAGTGTCATAGTGTCTCCACGGGGCCTAAGAGACACTATGACACACACACACACTAAACACTGATCAACAACACTACCAAGGGAAGGGTTAACAACAGGCTCAAGTATAGGAAGGTGGGGACATGTTTCAGGTGTTATGTTCATGCGTGGAAACAGTACAATAAATGGAGCCTGTTGTCAATGGACTTGTTTGGTCTAGATCACTCTTTGAATGAGATTGGATTGGACTGGGGGGGGGGGATAAATGAGATGGCAAATCATTCAAAAGTGGAAAAACAAAAGCTGGGGATGAGATTCAACGCAAAGTCAGGACTCCGATTGAGCCCATCTATCATAGAGTCTGCAGCTACATCACTACCTTCACCACGCCTGTCTGTCCATTGACATCAGTCCTCTGCAGTGTTACAGGGTGTTATTAACGTGCCATTACAGCATGTCTACATCTACCTTTTCTCCTCTTTCCCCAACGTCGCCCTTCTCTCCCCTTAAGCCTGGTAACCCCTGTAGGAGCACAGCTCTGCTTTATGACTCTTAAGGACAAGAGGTCTTAAAGTAGGACACTAACAAGAATCCTGATGGTGAACGAAGGAAGGTGAGAAATGAAACGAATCGCGACCAGAAGAAGTTGAAGTGATGTGAAGTAAACAGCAAATTCCCAGGATCAATGGCAACAATGTCATATCTGCATGTCATCAGCCAGCTCTTCTCTATTCACCAGTTCTGACTTATTGTACCACACTAAGTAGTGCACTACCAAGTGCAGAGTCATGTAACTGGGGGAGTATTGCATTCATACTATCTGATACTGCCCACAGGTTTATAGTCCCAGCCTGAGGCTTACATTTTATTACCTCGAACACGTAATCTACTTGGAGGACACGTAAGCTACACAGACATTCAAAGAACCCAAGCCAAGCCTTATCCATCTGCAATGACTCCTGGGATATGTCCGGCCATGAAAGATCCACTGATGAAGCTGATGGACCCTTCTACATTCTTACACAGCAGTACTTTTAATCTGGAAACATGTGGCAACTGGTGTGAAGTGAATTAGTGTTGGGTCATTTCATTGTGACGCTGACACTTGGGTGATATACATTGTTGCCTTTGATTCTGAGGAATCTGTCAAAATACTGTAGGAAGCTAATTTAATACACTCTCTCCTCATACAATCAGGAAGTGATGGTAAACAGACTCACATCCAAGCCTGGTGTCCCCGGAGCTCCCTGAAAATAAAGAACATTCAACTGTATTACTTATTTCACACAAGCACTTTCACACAAGTTCCAAATAATGAGTATAACTTACAGGTAGTCCATAAGGTCCTCTTGGTCCTGGTTCACCAGGTGCTCCCTTCTCACCCTAAAACAAATACATTTGACATCAGACAAACCCCTAAAATGATATATACAAAATGATTTTAAATCAATGAATGTAATCTTACTATGTCACCCTTTGGCCCAGCTGGACCAGCTGGACCCGGAGGCCCATCCATGCCCTGCAGAGAGTTGTAGTTGTCATGGCGAGTTGAAATTTGAAATGACTAAGTGCAGATCTTTTTTTAATGACTTAAGATTTATCGAAAAGATAAATAAAGATACCAGTATGTACAATATTCCAATCTGGTTTGAGCTTTGTGAACCAGCACACAGAACTATAGCAGACGTGCATTTGGCCACAGCGGACACTTTACAAATACACTTTACAAACACTGCTGATACAGTTAATGTATGAGTGTGTGTTAATGCTTAGTTAATGCAACACGGGACAAAACAAGAGCCTTAAGATGCCTGCTGTAACCTGTGTGCTGTCGGTTTAACACTCTGTAATCTAAAAGTCCAACAGTGACACACACAAAAACAAAATGGGTGACATGGGTAAAAAACAAATAAAATGGCTGGATTATATGGAGGTAGATAGAAGTTGGGTTGCGAAGCCTCTTGGTCACATGACACTCACCCTAATTCCGGGCTTGCCGTCCAAGCCGGAGGCTCCCTGTGTGGTTATGGAGGTATGAGTGACATGAACAAGGCGGGATTAGTACCAGATGAACACTGTTATTAGGACAGGTTGATGGCAGGGTTTTTAACAACACCTAAATCACACTGTGTGTTACAGGGAGCTGGGCAAAAGTAGTCAGCACAGGCACATGAACATGAGGACAGAAAATGAGGAAGGCATTACAGACACACACGCAGACGCTACACACACGCTACACACACACACACACACACGCTCAAGTGTGCAATAATGCACAAGAAGAAATCTGAAAGCAGGAAGGAGAGATTTCTGAGGATGTTTGAAGAAATAAGAGACAGGACCGTGTGCTGCATGGGTCATACTTACGGGGAGACCCAAGGGTCCGCGGTCCCCTTTGTGTCCCGGTTCACCTCTCGTACCCTTCACACCATTCAAACCAGGTTCACCCTAGGAAACAAGAAGCAGAAAACATATTAGTATGTGAACAAGCCAGCTTTGTGACAACATACTCGTGCTTAGTGTTACCTTTGGTCCAGGGAAGCCATGTGGTCCCTGTAAAGAGAATAAAATATTATAATAATAATAACTTTATTTATATAGCACTTTTTTAAACACACAGTTTCAAAGTGCTGATTAAATCATGCTTCTATCTCTCTGCTCCTAATCTTGTCTGCATTTTCTTATAATTCATACTGTAGCAAATAAATTGATAAATTGACAGTTAGACCAGAGTTACAGGTGTGGTGTGAAATCTCCCCACGGGCATTTGTTGTTTTTTTTTGGTTGTTAAATGTAAGGCTTTGTGACTTACATACCAGAAAGCAGTTCAGTGGAACGCATGCAATAAAAGAACTGGGATGGGTCTGTACACCAGGAGGGTGGAGAATCTTTATGAACTGTTGACATACTGTGCAACATTCCAGCCGCTCACTCTTCCCATCATACACTATCGTAATGTATTGTGCTACACTCATTTTCAGTTTTGGTGACGTGGTAACATGATATATGACTAAAATGTACCATAGGTCCCGGGGGTCCATGGGGCCCTGGAGGCCCTGAAGGGCCAATAATCTGAAAATGTAAGTCATAGAAATGATCATCACCATATATGCAGCGTGTTCTGCTTTAAAAAAGTGATGAGTGACATGTTACTTACAGAGGGACCTTGAGGACCAGGTAGTCCTGCATCACCTTTATCTCCTTTCACTCCATTGACACCCTGAAGAACACACGCTCCATGACATGAGTCACACAAAGAGAAGAATATTTCAGAGATTTTATCTGAGCTTGAGTCTTACAGGTAAGCCAGGTAAACCAGTTGCTCCTTTCTCCCCTGACGCTCCGGGCATTCCCATGTCTCCTTTTGAGCCTTTGTAGCCCTGAGGGAAGAAAGAAAGAAGAAGAAAATATGTCAAGTGTTCACCCTGTGGGTCTTTATGTATGGTGACTACCTCCTAATCAGTGTAAGGGCCATCAACTTACTCTCTCTCCATCGAGTCCAGGGAGGCCAGGCATACCACGATCACCCTGGAACCACAGACAGCACACACATTGATGTATCCACTGCAGATATGTGTCTGAGTTTGAACTAATGAAAATGTAAAGACAGCATTTTTTATTTACCTTTATGCCCTGTGGACCAATCGGCCCTGGAGGCCCTGGAGGACCCTGCACAAGAAGAGAGCTGTGATTACACTCCAACATGTGTGAGCTGTATGTCTGCACGATCGGCTCAGTTATCAAGCGTGTATTGTCGTTGTGTTTAGCAGAAAATCAATCATGAACTATGAAAAATATGCTCAACTTAAAGACACATGCAGAGGCCACAACAGCATGAACACATGTACATGTACATGATTATTTCCACTGACAGAAGTACACATTATGATGTTAGGATGTGAGACGTTTAAAGCGATAGTTTATGGGGAAAGCATGACCCTATTGTAGGTCTTTCCACACCCTTTCATGCTGTCATTGGTGCAGATTTCCAATATAATTTTCATTTAAGTGAACTAAGTCAGCTCCTGGTGTGATTGTTTCACAGGATGTTTTTACAGATAATCCAAGAGACACCAGTAATCCAGGCAGCAGGGTAAACTCCATCATACATAAGCGCATTCGCAGCACTGAGCTCTGTTTCATTCAGCCAAATGTGTTGCCGGGCGAGGGAGAACAAATACAGCAGGGCAGTGCAAGAAACCAGTGTTGGGATTGGGATGGGCCCATGCTAGAAGGAAAATGAATCACTCATGGATGATGACACAATACACAAAATATACAGAGCCTCATTACCGTCACTGTAATAGTGGTAATCTTCTGCAGTGGGCCAAAGGAGTGGAAAAGGGGAGGAGGTAAGAGATAAGATTGCAGAGGTGACACAGGAAAGAAACGTTTGTGTCAGCACATTTCTGCACACAGGAATTAGTTTGCAAACGCTAGCTTGATTCTTCAGTAACACCGCTGATGAACCGAACATTTTACACTGCTTTTAACTTTACATAATGACTTCACCGACCTGTAAAGCTTCTTGGATGTTTCCGTTGTAGTCGATGATTTCAGTGGCTCCTTGGTCTCCTTTCTGCCCAGGTGGGCCCTGCACATTAAAAGACACAGATGAAGACATCAGTATCAGGAATAAACTGCTCCAATAACCTGCTCCAAGAATTGCTGCCCTCTGGTGGTAGCATTAATTAAAATTAAAGCTGTTTTTTTAATCCTTAAAAGACAAAGTAGTGGTGAAGTTAATCTTGTTTACCCGTGGGCCAATAGAGCCCATGTCTCCTTTATCACCAGTCTCCCCCTGATGAAAGAAGAAAAACAGCATTTAAGGAGAAATAAAAGTTTCTCTGCAGAATCCGATATCAGTGTGAAATGTTTTTAGCAGATTCTTCTAATGATTCGGGGTCTCATTGGGAAGTGGTGTTCATTAAATTAAAGAAAACATATCTGTCCTACTGACCTTTGACCCTTTAGGACCAGGTGTCCCAGACTCTCCTTGTGAACCCTGCCATGAAAACAAAGAGAATACTGACTCAAAGGAAACATCAACATGAAATCTTTTTCTGACTTCAGTCCAAATTTATTATAAAAATGTAACTTTACGTGTATCATCCATCTCTCTTTGCTCTTCCTGAGAGAGCAACATGGCCGCCTTCACTACAGCCTTTAAAACGCCAAGGAGACAGTGTTTATTTGAACTCTGCTGGGGTTTGTCTTTCAGGGGTTCTGATGAGGATGTGAACCAGATCGCTGCTTTGTCTGAGTTTAGACTGGAGCTTAAGCTACCTGCTGAGTCAGCGCCAGACATAAACAGTGATCAGCTCATATATGTTTGCTTTACTTTACATGGACTCCAGGCTCTTCATAATGGTTTAGCCAGCTCTCTTTGTTAACACAAGTGAACATTTGATGGGTTGAAGGAATCTTTGATTAGCAAATGCATCTTCTTGTCATGTAGTTTGAGCCTCTAGGTGGCAGCAAAGCAACATGGAGGAACCTCCAAAGAGAGATAAGGTTTAAACTGCAATACAGCCACGCATGTATACTGACCTTTGGTCCAGCAGGTCCAATGTCTCCTCGCTCGCCCTTTCCTGGCACTCCATGTTCACCTCTCTCACCCTATAGAGATAAAAGAACCAGCTCAATAAGAACAAAAATAAATAAATAAAACTAGGTGAGCTGGCAGCACTGTTCTCCTGAGTTTCTGTTTTTCAGTCATCAGCAGGAGAGCTGCAGTGCATCTTCTGAAACACGGCCTTCAGCTTCCTTTAATGTTATGCTGTATCGACTCAGAGCTGAGGAACGCTGCAAGAGCTTCCTGTGCTTACTCGGCGGATTTAGACTCTGAATTGTAGATATTTATGCCGAGTCAGCACAAGCTGCTTTTTCTGGTGACCCTTGAAGGTTGAGAGTGTGTTTTTAAGAAACTTGGTGTGCTCATATTTTTTATTTATTTGTCCTTCAGGCTGGATATTGAAAGACAGTCGTGTGTATGTTTTTTTTTATGTTGAAGTGACAGCAGACAGCCAGTAGAGGGCGGTGTGGTATAACTGTGTGTCGTTTGCCTTACAACACACTGTGTTTCTCTTCAAACCTCCACTAAAGTATTGTTTAAAGATGCTACCAGCTGATGAACACATTACACTGACATTTCATGCAGCATTATGAGATGAATGAATGAAACACAAAGAGCCTGATGCCAAAGGACAATGTGAGCATTAATTTTTGTGTGTCTGGATTATCACCGCTGGCTCCACAGTGTGTTAATGTCAGGAGGATTATCTCGTTTAAGTGACATTTTGAAAAAAACACGTCGGTAATGTAAAAATAATGGATGATGAGACGAGGAAGTGATGATTTCAGTGTTGATCAGACTGAAAGGATGTGATGAAAACTCCAAATATGTGAGGAAATACACAATAAAGAGGATTATTGTGGAGAACTCAAGTCAGCCACCTTCATTCCTGGGAGTCCTGGAAGCCCTGGTTCTCCCTGGGGACCAAGAAATCCAGGCTCACCCTGAAAAAACAAAAACAAATAATAAGCTGTTAGTCATATTTCCACAGTGCATCTTTGGAACAGCACTGCTAATTAGTGCTAAACACACATACAAGATGCATGGCTAAACATATTGATAATAACAGGCATGCAGACACACACTACACACAGTCATGCGTAAATCACAGACACACATTTGCTAATTCATCCCCTGGTTTTATATTAACGACTCTCTCTTTATAATACAAGCTATGAGTGACCTTGTTAGAATCTCATCAGCACACACAGACTGATTAAGAGTCTGTGCCACTTATGAGGCGAGAGCAGCCAGTATGAGGTGTGATGCTGGATCCGATCACTGGAATATATTATTACACCATCTGCAGCCTTACTGTACAGTACGCTTCCCAAAGAAAGGCTAATGGACATTTGGCTCTGAAAAACTTTTGAAACTTTGATCGGATAAACAGCAAAAGAATGCAGAGCAGAACAAAGTGCAAGCCGAGCTTCGCTACGTTAGCAAAAATATTGTTAGAATCCATCAAGCGTACAGGCCTCTTAAGTAAAAACAGGAGTGTGTAAAATGTAAAATGAAAGCGCCTTCTTTTTTTTTTTCCTTTTACAAGGCCAGCACATTACAAGCAGAAAAACAACACAGTACAAAGCATCATCATCATGCTTGTGAGAGCATTCCTTGCATTCACATGTTATATTTCAAGCTAATGGTCCTGAAATACATCTGTGGCGGCTGCTGTTCTTTAAGCAGGAGACGGCAGTGCAGTGGCTGATTACACATTCACCATCTGCTGTAGAACGTCCAATAAAAATCACATTTTGTCTCTTGATAGCTACTTTTAAGTGTTTTTTTCAGGTATTCTGCCACTGCTGCACATGGAGGTCAAATCCCACAAAGCAGGAAAAGGTAAGACACCCTTAATGTGTCATACACGAGGCACAGACGGGCTGAAGCGGACGGACAGGGACAACACTGGGGATGAAAACAGCGAAGCATTTACCTTTATCCCTGGTAGTCCAGGCAGCCCTGGAAGTCCTGGCTCTCCCTACACAGGAAGAGTGTGACACGTTACAGCCAAGCCAAGCTAAGCTGAGTCAAGCCTCATTTGTAGGCTCTTCGGGGTTCTATCAGCTCTGAACTCTACTTTTTTGTCGGGACTATCGAGCTGCTGCTGTCTACAAGTGTGTGTTGACTGTCATTAGCAAGAAGGTACTGCACATGCACTCTCATACCATCTCATGCAGGCCATGGCTTGACAGCGTGATTAGTGCTTGTTATAACACTTCACAAAGTGCAATGGAAGTTTTAGTTTCTATGATTTTATTACTTTGGGCAGGTGTGAAAACTTTTGGTTTCTGGAAGGAAAAACTGTCAGATACTTTGGGTTAAAGTTGCAAAAAAGCTGTGTGAGCGAGAGCTGCCGTGGCTTCAGGGTCGTTAGAGCTTGGCAGTACAAAGACAAGTTGGCCTATTTCTCTTTTACCAAGGTCGGGTCATTGTCAAGTTAAGAGCTCCAGACTCCTACAACCATCACGTTGGAGTAAATGTACAGTCGCCCGACTCAACTCTGGCCTCTTGTGAGGTTTTTCAAAATAAAAATTCTTGCTTGGGATAATTTAACGCTCAGTTAAAACCATTGTATTTATGGCATATGAAAAGAAATGATTAGCGCTGCACGGGAATGATCAACAGTAACGGCACTCGGGGGGATCACAGAGGAGGCTGTAAATTTCCATTGCGGCTAATGAAAGCACAAGTTAATGAATGGAAGCCTTTGTTGTGGGCTACTTCTTCACCAACACTTATTGAACGCCATCCAATGGTAATCTCTAATGGGCACAACAACTCAATCTTATGATTGCAATTAAGATGAGAAATACAATTTTTGTGCATGTCAGCACAAGCAGTGTGGATGTGTAGTAAAAGATAAGAAAACAGTGTGTGTGTGGAAACAGAGGAAAGTAGAAGAGGGATTATTTTTGTGAAGGGGGGGGACGCATGGGATTAAAAAGTGTAATTAGATGAGGTGCTGGTGCTTTTATTTTGTAGGACAACAGCTCCTTTTCTGCTGCATGATCCTTTTTTATTAGTTTCTTATCAGCTGTTGATTTCCTTTGTAGCATTGGAGAGAGACAGAGGTCACAAATGTTGCTTAAACACACACACACACATATAAAGGTTTTGTTTAGTTGCACTGATGCAAAGCAGCACAATGGGAAGTCCTGGTTGGGTTTAGACAAGGCAGAAAATACAAAAGATTTAGTATATACAACGAGTCTTAGTCTGATACCTGAGACCTTACAATGTCTCCAAACAAGCCAAGGTAAATTGAACAAAAAAAAAGTTAAGTTTGAACAGTTTATATGAATTCATATAAACTACCATGATAGTTAGTCAAAGAGGAGTGATTACCTTTTGCCCACTTCGTCCAGGTTCTCCCGGTTCACCCTGTAATACATGCAAACAATAGCTTTATTTCTGCTACTCATAAATCTTGTGCATCTGATTCTTCCACAGTAATCAGTACTGCCACATCAGCTCATGACTTTAGACTTGACCCACTTCTAAAGTATTGTCTTACTTCCTTCTGTGTTGCCCATACTGACATCTGCCACTTGGTTTACATGCTAAACATGCTGGATTATTTTTGTAGAATCTCAAAACTACAGACTGCATGCACTCTGCAGAAGCTAAAGCAGGAGATTGCAAAGAATTCTGGGTGTTGTAGGATTTGAAGAAGCTGTTGTTGGATAGACACCATTAGCATGCCGAAATTACTGATTTACTAGGAAATAGGCAGCTAGCATTAGCATTAGCTAGTAAACATTGCTTGTTGTGAGTGCACACTTGCCATATTTAACTTGTTAAATATGTCTTTATCTTATTCATAAATAAGTTTTGTGGTACAACATTTCTGGTGCATGCAAATTTTTAGCGTTAGCTTAGCTCTTACCTTGATGCCTGCTGCAGAGGAGCCTGCATCTCCCTGTGAGAAACAGGAAGTTAAACAAACTTTTTTTTTTTTATGGAAGTTAAACAAACAAAACAAAAAATTAGACACGAATAATCCAGAGCGACAGATTATTACCAGTGCTCAACAGGTCACAAGAGGAACATTGTCGACAATTAAAATGATTGTTTAAAAAAAAAGAAGCCAATTCTACTAAACAATACAGAACATAATTTCAAAACTGCTGCATTTGTCAGGATAGAATTGCTTGAAAAATCCAATTAGGAGGAAGATTGTCTGCTATTCTAAGCTGCGTTCACATTGTACCTTCTCACGAAAAGTTGGAGACAGCATTTACAGAGCTGGGAATCATTTCATTGTTTTTACACTGTCAGGCTGCAGCTGTGCAGCGGCGATGACATGAGGGGGTGAAATCTTACACTATATAAGAAGAAATCCACAACACTATAGGAGGCGTGCAGCTTGATAGATATACTGTACTAACTGTAGCTTATTTTCACTGCATCTCATCAGGTAGGTTAGAAGGAGCCACTTATATGACATTTTTCCAACAAAGCTGTCCAGACAGCCAGAACACAGGGTTTTCCTATGCATCCTACTGCAGTGTACAGTAAAAACAGACATAAAACAAGGGGCCAATGAGCGTAATTATGGGCGGTTGGTGGGAAAAAGGACTGGGGAGGGGGGGAGAGACTGGGTCTTTAGCTCTGGTGTGGACTCTGTGGTTTCACTACACATACGCCTCGTGCTCAGAAGTCGCTGAAGGAATGCCTCTCAGCCTCAGCTTTTTATGGGAGTCATTACGATGCATAGCACACAAGGCAATGTTTAATTGTGGCATTTTTTTTTGCAGACAATAAACTACGTTACTGTTTACAGCTGGGCTTCGTCGCATACTCGAGGGTGCCTGTACACTAATCTTAAAACTTATCATTCCATTTTTTTATATATGGGCATTTTTATGAAGGGTTCAAGATCGAAGGGGATGAACTGTAACAGTGAGCTCCTCATATTACAAATTATTGTTTAAAAAGACAAAAAGGAGGCTTTCACATGATGTTACACAATAAAGTTGAAATGTGTTTGGACAAAGACTGGATGGATGTTGTGGTTTAACACAAAAATGATAATAAAATAGAGGGAAACTTTATACACAGGCCCATTTTCTGACCTTTTTTTTGTGTTGTCTTTGATAAAAAAGTAAAAAGTCAGAGCCAGTTTACACCTGTTGCTTTCTGGCATCGGTGGATATGAGAAAGTCTGACATCTGTGCTTCATTGTTAGATGTTAGAAACTACAAAGGATCTCACCTTTTAAAGCTTGTAATCAAGCATAATTAACGTTTTTTTTCCATAATTAATCACAGCAGGACCACTATGAGCTAATATTACACACACTTTTAATCAAAAAGCTACTATAATCCATGTAAAAACAAGCATGGGAGGATGCTACACGAGCAATTAACACTTCACTCCCCTGCAGTGACCCCCCCCACTCTCCCCCGCCTCCACTGACGTCTTGTGTCATGACAGATCTAACACCAAGCCAAGGAACCGTGTGAGAGTATATTCGGTTGTTTAATCTCCTCCAAATGTGGCCGTATGAGATGGAAAAAAAAAGAAATGTGGTGGAGTTGGGAGGTGAGCGGAGGTGTTGAAATGTCCCAACTGGGCCAATTACCATGGCTGCGATTTAACCGCAGAGCAGAGTAAGACAGAGCGCTGTCACCACAGCTCCACTTCATCACAGGCACCCAGACCTGTCGCTGCATATTGGTGTTTAGAGATAATAGCATGAAGGTCTCATAAGCTTGGCTTAGCTTAGCATCAGGCCATTTTCCAGCTGTTTGCCTGGAAAATGAGATGTGCGAATGAGATGGAGAGAACTGATCAGCGGGCAGTAAAGCTGTGGCAGGATTGTAACAAATGTGGCTGTTTAATACCACTGCATGACTCTAACTCCACATTATGACTATTAGCAGAGATGACCACATTCAGCGGTCCCTCAGCTGAGTATCAGTTAGTTAATGTATGTGAGGCAACCCAAATTATGATTGGCTCCCAGGGCAGAAAGGCCCCTGCCAGCAGCTGAACTGTGGCCAGTTCACAAGCGCCTGGACCGGATCTTAGGATTCAAAACTGACACCAACCACTGTGCCACACTGGCTGGAGCCAAGCACTCACAGCCTGGAACTTCCCACTACCAAATCATCCGTTTGCTCAAGAGTCTCTTTTTTTAAAGAGTTATTTCTATCTGTGAGGTTCAATAAGAGCTACACACTTAATTTCACACCTGGTTAAATACTTAGATGCTTCAGAGGTAAATGGTTTAGAATAAAGCTTCTTTGGTAATGAAGGCAGACATGGACGTTCAGGGGCTGCTGTTACTTAATGGTGGCTTATGGAAGCAGGTTATGTGAATACATAGGTAGAAAGTGACTCAAATACAAGATAAAAATATCTTATTTGGCTGTTGATTTGGGTGTTTACTGCACTGTAAACAAAATAAGTTAAGCTACTTTCATGCTGGACACAGCAAAATACACTGTGCAATCCTGTTCAAAAGTAATATGACACCATCTGACACTTTAGTTCAAAAGGTGGAACTGCACCTTAAATCTGCAACGGATGATTGGTTGCATTATTGATTGATTGTCCATGATTAAACAGTGTACTCTGAGAACATCCTTAAATTGGTCCTCATCATTAAGTGACTGTTGCAGCTGTACATGATATAATGAGCACGGAGATGATACATTTGTACGTTTGTTCACCTTTAATCAGACAGGAAACCACAACAAAGAAGGCCGCAGCACACATATGGTGGCTGGGTGTCCACATACTTCTGTCCATATACATATATATGTACAGACATAAACTCTACAATGACTAGTTAAATCCAACCCATGCAAAGCAGTGAGATTAGAGCTCCTGGGCCTTATTGGAAATGTAGTTGTTTTAGCTAGCTCCTCACCATAACAGGAATGCTAAATATAATAGTGACCTCATGCACTTTGCTGACTGTCTGCATGTACTCTGACATCCTGAAGTAAGAACATAAAGTGTGGTGAAACTCAAGTAACAGATTATTCTGATGATTTCAGGATGTCAGCATCACAGCAGGAGTAAGCGTGTGTGTGTGTGTGTACCCGAGAGTGTGTCTGTTCTGTCATTCAGCCTCTTTCACACTCCACAGATCCCCCCCACCACCAAAACAATCCCTCATTGTCTCATGCCCCCCTCCCCCCAACACACACACACTCCCCGAGGTCTCTCCTCTGCTCACCATACCATCGCTGCCTCACCTCTCACCTCCTCTCACCACACTCTCCCCGCAGTGCGTGCTGTGTATTGTTAACTTTGGCATCTTCAGCACGGAAGACTAAAAAGATGCCCTCCCCACCCCCCCACCCCGTCTTTCCTTCTGCGTCCTTCTAATTCTCTGGTTTCCCCTTCCTTCCACCAGTGAAACAACAATAATATAATGGAGGAGCAATTGATCAGACACGAGTCTCTGATGACAGGAGGGCTCGGCCGGAGCATATATTTTCACTCCATCCTCGGTGTGTGTGTGTGAGACAGATGTTAAACTCATCTGGATGTATCTCCATTGGAATTACGTATGACGCTCTGAGATGAAGTAGCCCCATTCATACAAATGACGAACTGTTCCCAGCTCTTTTCACTACTCTCTGTCTCTTTAATCGTGAAAAACATGACTCGAGGAATGAATGACAGGTGACTGGCTTCAGAAGTCAGAAATTCCCATGACGTGCAATTTCATTTTTCTTTTTTTTAGTCCTGCAGCAAGAATCCATTACTTTTTTCTTTCCTTTTATTGCTAAGGTAGAGGAGATCAAAGCGCCGTTCGAGCTGCGAAGTTTTATCACCCTCCGCTTTCCTTTTTGTTCACTCATTTTCCACAGATGATATCCTGCATCTGTTTCCCTCAGATGGTGTCGTTCTTGGCTGCCGAGTTCGGCAGTCTTTTAAAAACCACATTACCCATAAAGTGAGAAGTTATCAAAGTTGTTCTCCACTGAACAGCAATAAATTGGCAGTGACATTTTCAGTACACTGCTTCTACTGCGCTGACGCTCTATCAGTTACATTTGGTTTTTATACCAAACTCAGTTTTGTTGGTACAGAAAGTGTGTGTGTCTGTGTCTGTGTGTGTGTGTGTGTGTGTCCGCTGGCTGTTCTCAGACTTTTTTTGGCAACTTTTGAAGAATCTAATTTCTTCATTCAAGTCCAATTAGATTTTGTTTCTGTAAAGCTTCACAACAGGTTTGAAGGCACATTTTGTCATGAGGTCAACCGATACAAATGAGGCTGTGACCCGTTTTTAACAACTGTTGGTTTAACAAAACGATAACAGCAAAAGCTGCATGGGAAACAAATAATCTGCCTCTGGACATGATGTCAGTGTCCTAATACAAAACAAAACTAAAAACTAAAACTTTTTCCCCCAAACAAAAGCTTTTTTGGACGGAAACATGAATCTATTAGTCGAGCGGTGAGCGGTGCTTCACTCTGGCTTTTGTTGGAAATAGATCTCAAGTTGACGAGCTGTCTCCATGATAAATGGTCCCAAATTAATGCAGGAGCCACCCAACCAGAAAATGTAGCGTCAGCGTAGCATAGCAATTAAGCTCACATTAAATACAAAGGACGCATCAAGTGCCGGGATGATTGCTGTTGTGCAGCCCTGACTGCAGCACAGCTGATGGCACTTGACCTCAGCTGCTTCTGCTGCAGACCTCCTCTCACATGGCTAACATTAACTTTTTTTATAGATGTTTTCTGGCCACGGGGCAGACTCACTGCTGTTTCTCTGTGCACGATCCAAGACATAAACAAAGAGATCAAAAATGTAACATACCTTCTCTCCCATTTCACCTTTGGGTCCGTCTTCACCCATATCACCCTATAAAGACATCACATGTGAGCATATTGAGGCTATTGGAGGCTAGAATGTGTCAAAGCAGAAAAAAACCATAGCAAAGAGGCACACAGTAGGACTTCTCTTCATGTGATTGATTGCCATTTAAAAGAGTGCTTGAAGGAAAACTGCTGCAAAGATGAAGTACCAGTACCTAACACACCAACAGTAGTGGCACTTCATCTTCACTCTGGCCACTGAGTCATCACATGTGGTTCAAATATGACTGCTTTTAAGTGATGTAACTCTGCAGGTCCTAAAGTCCTGGCACTGTGAAAAACTTCACTTCTACATTCACAAGCCTTCTATCTTAACTGTATGAAACATAAAAGTCATAAAAATGCTAGCAGCAGAACTCGAAAGATTTCAGTCATCATCATGAAATCAAACTGTAGGTCTGCCATGAAATTTTGTACAAACATCTATTTTTCGCTAAATGATCCTCTGATTGCTACATGTGAGTTAGCCCCAATGCTTAGCCATTTAGCATGTCATATAATGACATGTAAAAAGCTACAATGATCAGAATGTGCTGAAGGTGACTGGTGCAGTGTCTGATGCGTGTCATTAATCATTATAGTGAAATATGTTTCTACTGTGAGGTCCAGGGATTGAAAATGACAGATAGAAGATATTACCCTTCTTAAAAATGAGCCCTATTGTTACAGGCTCCATGCGTTTAAGTGTTAGAGGGTAAAATTTGTTTTCGTGAATTTGCCTGCTTGCTAATTAGTTAGCACCTGAAGCCAAAAACAGCAGTTTATGCTAACATGTCTGGCTCCTTTTGGGATAAAAGCTTGGGCCAAGTTTTAGTGTTTGCCTGGCAGGAGTCAGATCACTTCACTTTTAATAAATCCACATGATGTTATATTATCATGATTAGACTGCAAAATACACAACCAATAGCAGCTCCAGGGATGTGAAATCAAAGGTTGTTATAATAATGAGATTACTGTAACAGTCTCCATGCTTGACATTGCTATTTATTTTTACATCTATGAAGCTATCTGTGAGACGTTAAAATGACTACTAGCATAAAGTTAGAATCAAAACAGAACTTGAAATCGACTAAACGTAGCCAAAAACTGGAGTTTATGTTAACAGACCTAGCCTGCCACATCATAGATTCTCATAGTATGAGAGAGCTTTGCTAAACCTGGAGGTCAGGACCCCTCTAAGGGGTCTGACAGGCCTCAAAATGATCATCAGGTCTGTAACAATAATGGTTTTTTAGTTTCAAAAATCTATGTTCTCTGTGATAAATAACCAGTGACAAAGCCAAGAAAGGACCATAAGACCTGTGTCTTACTAAGAAAAAAGAAACACTGCAAACTGATCGACCTTCTTCGACCATTAGGCTCCACTTGCAGCTTTCTTGAAGTGACACAAACTTGCATCACAACAATTTCCTGGCTGCTGTTTCTATAACTGTACATTGACCTGTAATTTGTATCTAGCCAATTCTCCACAGGAGACCCATGGTGCTGAGAGCATTGGTTGCTAGGAGATTGTGTCCAAATAGCCACATTATTAAAGTGAACCATGGGGTGTTATTGATAAAGAAATAGTCTCTGATTTGACGCAGAACAACAACAGCAGCCTAAGGGCTGCGGTTTGTGGTCGATGAAGAACACTGAGTCATCATTTCGCTCCCCAGCTCTCACTGTTCGGGGTTGGTCAGCGTTCACACCTCCCACCCGCTGCTGTCAAACAACAGCCAATAAGGTTCACCATCAGAATGGAGACGATGAAGCTGCTGCTGCTCTGTGAGGGTACTGTTTATGTCTGGAGTTGGAAAAGTTTTGTAACTCACTGACTCAGATTCAGAGTCACCTTTGGGAAAATGAGCAGCGAGACATAAAGGCTGCTGTTGTAACACAAGGTCAGATATCAGACTGATGCTAACAATAACGTTTGGAGATGAGAATTAGCATGTTACCTTTTCACCCTGGTCTCCCTTATCACCCTGTTAGGAAAGAAAACAGAGTATTAAACACAGAAAAAGTCAAAGAGGGGCAGTCAGGTCGGGTCGGGCTGAGGAATTATGGCAGCCGCTTTGGGTCAGATTGTATCTGGGGTTAAATTCATGTTAGATTATAGAAAGTCTCATGTGTTATGGCTGCTTTTTCCCCAGACAGAACCCACTTTTTTTTTTTAAATTTAAACTTGTATACATATGTACCACACTTTGGTGTTTACATGGTGAAAAATAAACACATGTGCAGTAGAGAGGCTAGTTGTTCCCCTTCTGGTCGTAATTAGTTTTAATAATTTAGAGATGGTGATTTTTTTTTTCCAATTTGTGGTACAAATAGGATGTTTTCATGTGTTCCACCAAAAGGGTTGGGACATTGCCTCTCTATATACTGTATATACTCTAAAAACAAAGGGAAATGACAGTAAAGCACAATGACACGAAGGAAAAAGATGATAAATGGACTAACAAACTAAAAAAAAAAAGAAAAATGGTAGGAAAGTAGGGGGAAAATGTCTCAATGACAGAATATGTGTGCACCCAACCTTAGCTCCTGGGATACCGTCCAATCCTGGGATGCCAACATCCCCCTATGGACAGCACAACACACATACAGTGGCTGCATTCAGTGTGCTGTTTAAGCAATTTAAGGTCAGGAGATTTAAAAAAATGCTGAGATAACCTTTGACCTTCTGAGCGGCTGGTGCACAGGTGTTTCATATTTGCAGTATAAAGGATATTAGAGAAGAATGGAGTCCCTTCATATTACCTTGGCCATACCACTGAATAAATACCATAAAATTAAAACAAAAATAATATTAAAACCGCAAACTAAGTCCGAGAGGATAAACAAGCTGATTAAAAGCTTAATAATTTCTGCTTTGGTTCAGAGAGAAGAAAGCCAAGTGGCTCTGCTGAATGCCAGTTTGCTGTTAGTCTGAATCTCTGCGGCTCGAACTGAGAAACCAACCTCGGTCCTGCTGCTGCCAAGAACAATTAACCCCCCGACCTCTGCAAACCTACCACATCATTAGCCTCTTAGAAGAGTAGTAGCTATTCCTCAACTCAGACAGACAACTCTAACCAGATGAAGCTGATTAATGTAGCCAGGATGGAAAATAAAGCGATCTATTATTGTGATTAAAATACATGTCAGTTTCATTTTTTTCCCACCATGTTTTGCTTTGTTTGAAGCCCCTTTGTGCAGCATCAAGTGTGTATGATCCATGTAGCGGGGAAACTGGTCACCAGCGCTGAAATCTTTTATCATTCATCAGCCCACATATGGGAGTCATTGACGTAATGATGATGCTGTATTGCCATAATGATGATGGAGTCTGATTAAAAAGTTCGACTGATAAGCTTTGCATTAGCGACCCCCCCTCTTTCAGTGGATATCCATGTCAGATCAATATGATGTCTGCCAGTCAACCTGCCTCTGCTTGGCCCAGCCGCTTTGAATGCTTTAGAGTTCAACTTTCTGCATGAGTGAGACTTACATACCATAACAGATTCAGTTTTATAACTGCATTGGAGTTCTATTTCATGGGTGCTGGCAAACCTTGCTGCTTTCACAAGTATGAAATTAAGCCCTCAGCTTTCACCATATCCACCGTTCTTACTGTACGTCTTTGACTCTGAAAGTGAAACTTCTTTACTCAGACATGCGTGAGTTTTTTCCTCATATCTTTATGAATGCACGCTTGAGACTAACAAGATGGCACAGCTGAAACTCTCACCCTGTTTTATTTTGTACAGCCTTTTTGTTCTGGAACAAATACACTCCCTCCCCCCTTCCCTTTGTGAAACACCTGCACTCTGTCTTCTTTATTCGGTTGGAGGATAAAATGCAGAGAGTGTGCGAACAGATTCATAGGTGGCCAAAATGCTACTTTGTGGTTAGGACTTGCAGATGCAGCCCGGGGGGTGTTCTCCTTGTCAGAAAGCGTGGCAGAACGTTTCTAATATGAGAGGTGCTACACACGCAAAAACTGTTCAAGTGGGCCTTTTTGAGGTAAATGGTATCAGGTGTGGATGGAAACTAGCTTCTTGCTGAAAGATTCATGTGTTTAGGTTAACTTAAATGTATACAGGGGTTAATATTTTACATTGTGTCATTAAAAATATCCATTTTTAACAATCCTTCATTCCACTGCCTCTTTAAATGCTCACCTTCAGTCCGTCAACACCTGGGTTGCCAGGAGGCCCGAGTGAACCCTGGGACATAAGAACACAAGTAAGTGTTGTTGCATTCAACAAGCAGAAGAAGCACATGTTGATCCTATAATACCAGATGAGATAAAATACTGCATGTCATATTTTAACATCTGTTAAATTACGGACGATTATGGACTGGGGATTTAGAATAATTCTTCTACACTTCAAACTAAAAGGAAAAAAGCTTGATGTATGTTTTCAGCTTTAAGTGAATAAAAGTTGATTTAGACTCTGAGGATGAAGCGAGCATGTTTTAATGAACTCCCACGCTTCTTGGTGGTTTGCTTATGTTGGCTATTTGTACGCTTTCACCATAAAAGTGACTTACTATTACCATGGTCACTTTCATAGATGTATCAGAGATGTTTGGTGTAAACTTTTTGTGTAGTTTATGTGTTTAGAATGATTGTATTGACACCAAATCCATCACCGGGGTGTTGAAACTTGAATACATCTTGCCGAGGCCCCTCTGCTCTCCACCAGCACCAGCAGCAGCAGATCTAACTGAGTAGCCTCGGGGGCCTGGCTTATGAGTCATTAACACGATGGTGTGTCATCATTGACCTCTGCACACACACCCCTTCCCACACTGACGGGAGGCCTTGCCGACAGATGACAGCGCAGACAGGAAGTGTCTGATTGGGTTACACTGAACAAACACTGGCAGCTACCTGATGGCTGGATATGGCTTACATCTGTTCCCCACATCAGCACCACCAGGGACCCGCAGCCTGCATCACAGCACTTAGCTCCAGATTCTCTGTTCTCCATCGCTCTGTCACTCTTTTTCTCTCCCTGTGCATGTTTACTTGCCCTGAATGTGGCTGTCTGTCTTTAATGTGCAGGTAAACATCTTTAACACTAAACACATTTTCACATTTGTTCACGTTTGAGGATTGTAACAGAGACAGACAAACATACTCAGGTGCATTTTTCTCCCATTAGGTAGATCACTATATCAGAAAATCCCTTAAAGAGATGTCAGTAAAACCAGAAATGTTTTCCTGCAGCTTACCTTCAGCCCTTGTGGCCCCTCAGGTCCCTATAAAGGAGAAGAGAGATTGAGTGGTGGAGAAACATAACAAAAAAGAGTCCATGTCAGATGAAATAATATGATTTCCACAGCCAACACGGTCACAGCAGAGAGACTGGCAGAGCTCGTGGTGGGATTTCATGCAGTGAGCACACACCCTTCAGCAGAACTGAATCACAATCAATCCCTTGTTTTATTCTCGTCTCCACTCACTCTGTGCCTTCTTTTCACTGAGCTGCACCATAAACACGAATGTCTAATGAGACCATGAATAACAAAAACTTTTGGTATTATCTTTTATGTTGATCTCTTCTTTAGTCGGTAAAAGCTTGGCTTATTTGGATCTGCTACATTCAGTCCAACACACAGAGAGGTTCATTACCTAAATGGGCCAATATTTGGAAAGCCTTACAGAGCTAATAAGGCAGCCAGGGCTAAAATATGCACCACATCTCTAACTAAGATTTGAACCAATGATATGCTGGGAGGATTCTATATTCGTTATTTAAAACTGGGCCACATCTGATCACCAATCTCCTCCACGAGAACCTGCCTAAACTCAGTCTATCTATTACAGAAAAAACACAGCAGTGGTCACATTTAGAATGATTTAAATGACTGGTGAGTGTAAAAAGTGTAAAATATTCCAATCAACTTGAATCTCATTACTATGGTAGCCCAGTATATGATGGAGAAGACTGGGCATGAACCTGACCAGTTTTGGTGCCTACAACCTAACCAAGTTGTCTAACAGCCTAAACCTACCCAAGTGATGATGGTGTCTAAACAGCCATCCTTATATGAACCATAACATATATATATATATATTATATAGATAGATAGATATTTCAGCCCTTGAAATCAAAACTTGTAAGAATATTACTCTGTGTAATAATTCGGGTGGGGACTCATCATGACTACTATGCAACAGGAAGAGTTTTCCTTGCAAAGCGTTTTTAATGTTGATATTTGAGTTTGATCTTTACCTAACCATAACCTTACCTTGTTTTTAATGCCTAACCTTAAGTAATGTTTACAAGAAGTGAAACCATAAACAGTCCGGATTATGTTACATGAACCTCCATCATCCGCAACATACTTCCATACTAGGAGTTTTTCACATATTTGGACACAATGCCATCATGTGTTGTTAGCATAAATATAACCATGTGTCATATCTGGCCTGTGCATTATCAACCAAATGTAATGTTTTTGTTGGCCTAAATCTCACTAAGTAGTTTTGGTGCCTAAACCATAACCAAACCCAAACACCCAATTAAGTAGTTTCGGTGTCCAAATCTAACCATGTGACCTTTTTGCCTAAACCCTCACCAAACAGAGAGGGAGAGTGGTTATTTTGGAAATCATTGATATGCTCTGTGGTTTAGATGTGAGGACGTGCTGCCTAAAACAGCAGGACTGTGCAGTGAATGAAATAAGAAACCAGATTGAAAGACAGTTCCTTCCATGATTCTGAAACAAGACTCTGAACCGTGTCAGTTCATCAACACCTTGGCTTGGCTTGGCTGTTATGCCACCTCATGCTGGCCAGCTATTTTCCTCACTTCTCAGCTCAGGGTCCACAGTAAACGGTGCCATTTGGCTCTTCACTCACAGTTGGGTTACAGCCAGGCAGACCTTGTGCCCCACAAGCTCTGTACAACAGCAACTTTCCCCAATTTATCCATGTTGATGTAGTACAATTGGCAAAACTAGAGATATGGTCCCCTGGTGAGTGTTAAAGGTTTGTGTGCCTGTATTAAAAAGTAGCCAGTGAGGGTATATTCAGGGTGAAATGTTAAGACTGTCGGTGCAAATTTCTGTAAAGAATAAGTGGCGGAGGCCAACTCATGACTAATAACGATCAATTTTCTGGGAATAGGCTGTTTGTTGGATCGTACGTTGTTTAGTTTTTGTTGATGAAACCAAGGAACTGAAGCTCAAAACTTTCCCATTCTCAATTTCCATTTTCCAAAATTAGCCTGTTAAAATCCCTGTAAGCAACAAGTTCTCACATTTACAAAAATGGGCCACACAGTTGCAGCTCATTTATTGTGCATTCCATCTGTACTTATAACAAAAACCTCAATGAACAACTTTCATTACCCAGACCGACCAAGAAAAAGCTTTTCCTCCTGCTTCCCTTTAAAAGCCTTTGTTAGCTATCCTCAGTAGGGTTTGGTAAACATCTTTATGACCCTCTAGGTATGTGAGAGCATGTGCCACTCGCCTGAGTGCTAATTAGCTTGGCTACATCTGAGAGTACTCAGGAGCTACTGGCTGAAAAGGAAAAGTCAAGAGCCCTTGAGGAAGCTTTGGCTCTTTTGTTCTCAGCTTTGAGCCCTGGCAATTCTAAAAATATAAGATTATTGGTAAAATCCTTAACAACAGAAGAGTATTTATTAAGTATTCCTAATAATATAGAACGTTTAGCATATTAGCTGCACCTTAGCTGCCTCATTAAACATTCATAACAGGAAAAGATTCCACAAATGTGCAACAGGATGTCTATTGAACTCGATCACAAAGCGCTGGATGTTTGCTACCTTCATTCATGACTTAGAAATGGCAAACAACAAGGCAGTTGCCAGGTCAATTCCCACACTCAGTCGGCAGCACTTGAACCCTGAAGGACTTCCAGAGCGAGCGGTGCTCGCTCAGCATTTACAGAAAAAATATTTAGCCTGATCAAAGCTTAGGCCAAGCTACATGTTGAAGTTTTAGGAGTACAGGAAAGAAGCTTCTGTTCAAAGCTTTTTGATAACTTTTTAAAACTGCACTGTTTATGTTATATTATGATGCTTTCATGTTTGAAAGAAAAGTTATTGTTTGGACAACCTGGGTCTTATTGTCTTAATTTTGGGCACTGTGTAGCTATAGGTTAGAATAACATTGTGTAAACCACCATGATTATAGAGACTGTGTCCTGTGTGCTTTGTGTAAGATCTTTCAATCACACCAGCTTTACTGACACTACACTAAACATACAGCGGCAAAGAGGGCAAAAAGTTGGTCAGTCAGTCAACATGAAAAGTAGCTCGACAACACCAACAGGCGTTGTTTTAGTCCTTCACTTGACTGTCTCCGATGGGATTAGATGAAACCATTTAAAATGCACTGATGCATGTGCTCCTTTGGGTCTCATTATTCTTCAGTGCAGTGGAGCGTTTGTGTGCATTTTATCTATGATGACAGTGGTAAGTACAATATTGTGCTAACCTACTGTACAGGCATGACCTTAGGTACCACTGGGGACTCAAGGGTCAGTCCCCAGTGGAGCCTAAAATTAAATGACATTCAGAGAAGCTTGTGTTGTATAATGACCAACATATTTAAGCTGCTTCAAATTGATATATTTTTTCTATCTACACTAAATCAATAGTTATATATAGTGGATGATAGCGGATAGAGGATATAGTAGTCTCCACCACCGTTATATGAAATGTAGGGGCAATGTGTTGCATTCATTTACATTTCATTCAGCTCTAAGAGAGATGAAGAGAGCTATATCTTCATTTAATTTGCCACCCATGGCCAGGTAAACATAACCTAATGACCCCAGTGACTTCATGAGGGAAATTACAGCACTATTAAGATTTTTAAGGCAATTAAGTCAGTAGATGTTTGTGTAATAATCTACCTTTTGGTCACAGGGGAAAAACTGAGGGGAAGAACTTCTAAAAAATCTTCTAGTTAGGATGAGAGTCATCACAATGGTGACCAAAAAATGGCAGCGAAAATCAGAGAAATCTCCTTTGTAATACAGGTATGTTATGTACTGTATGTAAAAGGGTGTTTTTAAACCTTTTAATTAATCCATGATTTTCAAAGATTTAGTGCCCTAACCGAACCAAACAGCGACTAAACACAAAAAGTTAAAGTCCAGAGTTATTACCACCATTTGCGGACTCACTGCCTCGCTCAAGTGACCACCGTTCATTTTCAAATTCAATGACAATCAACCACTTTTGTTGTTTATGTGGGAGAACGTGTAAGGCCAAAAACCAAGACCCAAGGCTGTAAAAAAAAAAACAAAAAACTGAATTTTCCTTTAAGAACAAACAGATTTGTTCCACAGAAAGGCTTTTTCTCGACATTTGCCGCAACATTGTTTGATTTCACCAAGCATGTCCTCTGCCATTCACTCACATCTTTGCTCCTCATGTTTGGCCTCACATTAAAAGGAAACTTAATCAAGGACACCAAAATATTATAGGTATGTCCTCATTATGCAGGCATTTAAAGAAAATGTAATTCCTACATGCATGCCTGTTGTGCATTTGTTAAAAAAGAGTCCAAGGTGAGTCACTGGTGCATTGTGGATAGAATGTAAAAGTGGATCCTCGGCCACATAATTGGAAATAACACCAAAAAGCAGATGGAGGAGGCTTTTTTCAGGATGGATGGAACATATTTAGACATATTTATTCTTTTTTTGCTTCCAAATGAAAACTGTATGCAAGGCTGCAAGCCACCTTTCATGAGCTGAAGACCCCCTTAATTTACCCCAGAGAGACCTTATGGCACTGATGATTTTGATCTGAATCCTGAAAAGGTTTCCTCTTCGTCTTCTTCTTCTTCTTCTTTCCACCTCCCTCTCTACCCTCCTCCTTGTTGCTCCACAAGAGCTTAATCCTCCTAACCAACACCATATGTCCTGGAAGGCTGCTAGAAAACTCTGGAATCTACTTTTGCCTCTTTAACAATAGCATCTACATCAAAAACGCTGAGCAGTGTCAAGTGGGCACCAGCTCCTAGAGCGCTGTAAAAAGTAAAAGTTTGTTAAGCTGTGACCTCAGAATCCCTGCCTCGAACTCACTTATGCACATCTCAGAGTGTCAATCACAGATGATCCTCTCAGCCTGCTACATAAAGTGGAGTCGTGTTGCTTATGCACATGGATTTTCAAAGGCCAATCAAGGGTGCGGGCTGGTGGTGTGTTTCTAGATTTCTATTTATTCCTCCTGCAGATAGTCCAAAAGAAACATCTCTCTCTCTCTCTCTAATCCATTATCTTATCTTTGCGTATTTCCTCGAAGGACTATCAAACAACCTACTGCTGGCTGAAATTAGAGGCTGTGAAAAGGGTAACTGCTCATGTGTGAGCGGCCATGTCACATCTTTTTACAGCCACAGGGACGTGCTCATCTCACGCTGCTTTACAGGCGGGGGGGCCGATTTCCAGATGATGACATTATTCCTTGTTAAAAGTACATTAGTGTCATGCTGTGTATATACTCGTGAAATAGTATGCCTTATTTCAAGAATTACAGTGAGCAGTGCTTATTTTTTATTCAGAGGACTCTGGGCTCACTTTGAATAGGATTTGTCATTCATCTTTTTATAGACATACGCCAGCTGCTGGTTGTGTAAGCACTAGAGACTTATGGGAGCACACCTGGGACCATCCATTGTAAATTCTACATTCATGACAGCGAATTTTAAAAATAAAAATAATAACGCTTTACTGCTTATACTGCTATAAGCATTAACTAGAAAAGAAATCATACAGTGAGTGATCAATAAGTAGATGGAGATATAGTTCTGGCAACAATGTTTGAAAGCAAACTCCAAATTATTTGTTCCTGATGAGAAGGTTTGGTGCAGCATGCTGACATCTTTAAAGAAAATCCTACCATTTCTAACCACGGATGAGACAGAATATCTGGGAGTGCTTCTGGTGGACTACCTGGAAAAGGGTTACACTCTTTTGGGGGCGTACTGTGTGTATCCTGAGTAGAGAAAATCAAGAATATTCTGCATGGAAAAGCTAACAAGTGTGGTGGTGGCTGCCTTCCAGGTACTCATCCTGCCCAGTTCACCTGATTTGACACCCTCAGACCACTCCCTCTTCCCAAATAGGAAGAAGCGACTCAGTGGTCACCATAAGGATGATGGACTTCTTCTTCCTCTACAAACTTGTCAATCACCCCATACTAAAACATTGGCAATGTAAAAGCAGAAACAGTCAGACAACTTTACAAAAGGTCCCGTTAAGTGATCTAAAAATAATTATGATGTGTTCAAGCTCCTTTTCATTACTTGAGCCTCAGTAAGTTTACTTACTGAATTAGTCACCAAACTTTAGCAGACCATGGAACAGGTCAGAGGAGATGAAAGCGCTTGATAGTACCTCTTCTGTCAGCTTCACTTCACTTCACTCCCCTGCACTTGTGAAATCTGACATCACAAAGTTTGTTCATGTCCAACCTTGCTTTCACTGGAATTTTGGTTTGACCTATTTGAAGCAGCTTTTACGAGAAAACTTTAATCAAATACTTTATTTGCTGAACACCACAAACGGTATCCAGTTGCTGTTAACTGGAACAGCTTTTCCCTGCAGCATAAAGCCCTTTGTAGGGAAAACAAACATTTTTGTAGTTTATCATAAAAGTGTCACTTGAATTCACTATATCTACAACCAACTGCATAAATATTTCATAAATTGCAAGCATAAATGGCTGAGTTTAAGGCCTGCCGTGAACATAAAGGAGCTTTAGAATGTTTTTTAAAGCATAGTTGTTCGAGGTAAAACACACCCTCACACATAAAAGACAGAATAAGTTGACTTGCAGTGACCCTCAAAACAGCATAGCCTATATGATAGTTGGTTGAGATTGGATTTGTCTCCATTGGTTGTTGCACTAAGCTAATTTGCTGCTAGTTGTGTAGCTTAAGATTTATGACAAAATAGAAATTAAGACGTTTGTTTGAGGGGATCAAATTGTGACCAATAAGTGTGCACTAAATGACTAATAAGCATTCAATAGGTCAGCCACAGGTGTAAAGTTCATGCTCACCGTGGGTCCTAATTCTCCGGGCTGCCCTGGATCGCCCTAAAGAAAAAAGAAAACAGCAGGCAACATTACAAAAAGCCACAATTTCTGGTTAATTTTCCACGTTATGCTTTTTTGTATTCCCTCATTGTTGTTCATAGTCACAATATGGCATGCTGTAGCCATCATTGGGAGGCATTTATCAACCTGTGCCACCTTGTACTCTGCACTGTCTCTGTCCAACAGCCTTGTTCTCATCACTGCTCTTGCTTCAGGCCTGGCACTTGAATGTTCAGTTCTCGATGCAACAATAAAATCCGATTGCTTTGCCAAACTTGAAACATTCTTTGGGACATTTACAGAACATAATTTTGCCACCCTTCTCCTGAGTGATTCATGACAGGAGAAATAAATCTTCAGAGCAAATGAGACAAACACAACAATTATTGTAACTGTAGCAGGCAGAGCCGAAAACAAAAATCATCAAAAACTTGGAAAGAACCAGATAAACAGCACTTAATATTTTTACACTGCCCACTGTGATGTCTGCCAAGACAATAAAGATCAGCTGGAGCCCTGAGAAGGTTTTACAGCTGAACATAACTGACAGGCCTTTCTCCGTTTCTTCTTTCTCTCGCAGGCAGAGTTCACATAAATTAGTGTGATGCCAGTGAAAGGCATGGAAAATGTTACGTTATAATGAAAAACAAACCATGTAAACGTAAATCTATAAACTAAAACGCTCTCTTAGGAGCATATTTATGTTTAGCTATAGACACAAGGGTAATGAACTGCAATGTAGCTTGTCTAGTCATCATTAGAGAGGTTTTCACTGGAATAAACCCTCCCAGCAATCAAACAGAGCTGAACTTGAGTTAATGGAAACAATACAGTGAGTTTTTAAAGGACACATCAGCAGCATTTTACAGATCCGGTTAAGAAATGTACTTACTGGTAGTCCAGGTACACCTCTGGGTCCATCCTTGCCAGTGTCCCCCGGGGGCCCTCTCGGTCCAGGAGGACCTGGCGGCCCCGGCGGCCCGGGTGGTCCTGCTTGCCCCTGATCTCCCTGTGTGGCAGAAATAAGACATTTCAGCATCATTACGGTGTGATATTGTTGGATCCAGTGAGACTGGAGCCACTACAGTTAAATGATAATGAAGAGAAAGTAGTGGAATGATCTCGTGGGTGGCTATGGGCCGCCTCCATTCATAACATGGAGGAGAGCTTGTATTTGAAGAACAATGGAGAGGAATGTAATGATTTATAGCTGGAATATTCATCCCTTAAAGTGCATGCAACCCTAAATGGACTTAATGATTAGAATAAAGGCTGTGCATTAAACTGAAAAAAGTCACATTTGTCAGTTTGGAGCAACCGTAATCAGTGGTAAAATACTAAAAAATGTGTGGTCCATTATAATGCGGGATTATGACAAATTCTAAGAAAATCTAACTTTTAGGGAAACTCCTTTAAGGAGTGCCAGGACAGTTATTCATTTCACCTTAATGGAAGTTTGTTTTGGTTTTTAAAAAAAGTCCATATTTTCCTTAACAGTAACAGAAAGAGTATGAAAGTCTTTGTGACAGGTTTGTCTGAAGGCTTGCATGCAAACTGGCCAGAGAGAAGAGTCATTCGCTGACTTGGCACGTTGGACAGAAAGAGACGAGTCAGGACACACCCACTACCTTAATGAGCCGTCGCTTTATGAGCTGCTGGTCAGCGGAAAGAAAGCCATGATTGATCTTAGGGAAGACCATCTGAGCAGGTGTGTGAAGTCAAGAGGTCGTAGGTCAGAGGTGAGAGAAGGTTGAAGAAGGATGAGGCCCCAGAAGAAGAAGGAGGAGGAGGAGGAGGAGGAGCAGGAGGAGCAGGAAGAAGAAGGCAAATGCAAAAAGAAATTGTTAGAAAGGCCTGTGTTCAAGAATCTCAGTGCAGCACCTTCACAGATGGCTGGGAGGAGAAATCCACACTTTTCCAGCAATGAGGTGGTTTGCGTTTCGGAAGTGTGGGCTTATTTTTTGGAGCTTAGGCCCATAATTACCACCTCTGGGGTGTGAGTGCGGCACAGCAGACTCACAGTCCCCTGGAAAAATGGGAATCACTCCTCCACTGTGAAAGCACTGTCATCAACATCATTGCGCCTGCTTCTGAGTCCGACCCACTAGCTGCACACACAGAAACCCGGTGTGGGCAACATTCTTGACTCTAACCTTTCTCTGAATGCATGTATTATTCTGCTTGTGTCCATTGGAATAAAGTGGCTTCTTCCAATACTGAAATGATCATGAAGGCCAATTGAATGGATTTGTGGTCAACCATGGGTATAAGCTTTAAAAAAAAACATTGTGCCACTTTGGTTTATCATTTTTCTTAACGTTCCTTCCACTCATTTAAGCATCAATGGACACAAGCCAAACCATGCCTTGGTTTGAGGATGCTGTTATAAGGGTGTAAAAGGCCATGTGGCATATAGCATGGAACAGAAATCTCTTGACTGAAAGACTGGTAGCAGAAGAGGATTGACTTTCTGTGATTGATTAGATAGAGGGGGTTTTCCTTTGCCCACTCCATCATCTCTGCTCTGAGAAAAGCAGCCGACTGTGATTCATTTACTCCCAGCGTGTGCTGCAGAGGGGTCGGACTGAGCAGCAGAGGCGGCACCACCACCGACAAACCTTGACGGTCAGGATCTGATTGCTGTGCAAAGCAGCCAGCGTAGGGAGACCAGGCAATCCCTAAAGGGACAAACAGCAGAACATGGCACAACACACGCATGACATTCAAACACTGGGTGAACAAAAACAGCTGGAGGAGGAAAAAGATAAGCATCCTACTTCTCACAAATGTTTGAAATAAGCTGTAAAATATGTGAAATAACAAATTTAACTGTCAAACAAAAAGTTTAGGGGACCAGACGTTTCAATTTAGACCTAAACAAGACCAACAATTTTATTTAAAAGACGTCCTCCAAGATCATCTATGTGTACAATGGCACTGTGGCCATACTGTGTGGACTTGTTTTCCTCCAATTCCACAGAAATGATTCTCATACAATACACTCTGAGCTGGTAAGCTGAGGAGCGGTATTGAGTTTTAGGGAACATCATGAGATTGAGATGTTCAATGCAAATTCGATCAAAAGCTTTCCAATTCCCTCCCTTCCCGTCGACAAACTTCATGACAGATGTGATTCAATCTTGAAGACTGAATAAAAGAGGAAAGCACTGGCCTTCTCCTTGTTAAAGAGAAACAATGGTTTACAGCTGCATAGTAACTTTCATCTGAATCCACACATGCTGACATTGTCTGCTAGACATGGTTATAGGACAATAAATTCATCAACTTTTATTGTTCTGGGGGATATTGTCTATTGCTAGACATATATTTGTATGTCCTCTTCATGCCATTCAAACAGGATATCTGATAGTGACAAGTCTTAAAACCATCCAGTGACTGTTGCACATGGTTAATCACTCACTGTGTCCTATTTCATCACTGTGTGAAAGCTGATCCTAGATGCTATCAAAGATTAGGATAATGTAAACTGCTCTGTCCTGCTCTTTATTGGATTTGTTGAATCAAACCTGGTCAATAAAACTGCTCCTTATCCTAAACGCCGGTGCAAACATACATTTGAAAATGAGAACATGTGGAGAAGCCAAGGCCAAATACACTGAAAGAATGTGATAGCACCATATATGAATATTTTCACAATAAATACTTAAGATGCTTTTAGCCGGGCTGTTGCTGGGGTGGGGACTCGTAACCTGGCAAGCTCAAAAAGAGTGTATTTTAACTCAAAACGTGATCATTTCCTAAACCTAACCAAGCACTTTTATTGCTTAAACTTAACCAAGCAGTGACAAAAGTCAGAGAATAAAGCTGAAGGTTGTTTTGTTTTTTGTTTTTTACTGCCACAAATACCTAACCTGAAAGAAGCAATGAAAGACATTCTTCCAGACTGGCAGGCTAGCATAAACATGCCCTGTAAGAGATCAATCTTCATCTATACTCAAACTCTAGATAAAATCTGGTCTATCCAAACATGGATTTGGTGCCATCTCTTTGGTTTTCCAAAGATAATTCAAAAAGCATGGCTCATTAAGAATATGGCTTTCAAAGCAGGCTGTTTTTATTCAGGCCTGCAGCAGAACAGAGCAATGGATACTCTTACACTGCACACAATGGCCACGCTGTGTGTCGCTGGGTTTGAAGCTATTGCTCAAGTTATTTACAACCTCAAACATCTTGAGGACAGAGAGGGAAAAGGCCCACTATAAAAAGTCCTGAGGGTGGCACATGTGACTGAATGCTGGGTTGTAGGGTTACACTGGAAAGTGACAGCCTCGCTGAGTAAATGACTATCCGACTTAGACGCTGTAGTTTCTCAGCAGGAGATGGGAAAAGGTGTGCGCACTGCATTTCTTCTATTCTGTGTGAGAATGATAACAGCATGGTGCTTGACAGAGGATCCCAACCATTTACAGATTGCTTTGTTTTGCTTTGCTCCTCCAGAACGGATGTTGGTTATTTGGTGGGGAGCTCTATTGCTGTGTGTTTGCCTGCAGCAAGACGAATGCATGTGTAGTAAACAGAAAGCCAGATATGAGGACAATCAGCATCAGCCGTCACACAACACAGGCCAGATCCAGCATCTCCTCGACCACACCAAACGTCCCAAGCAACTACAGGGCTGCGGCATTTTCTGAACATCTATATGTGGAGTGGATTAACAGTTCTTCGCACAGATGGCTTTAATACATTTAAGTGTGGAGTAATGCATTCATTTCAAGCCTCGGATTTGGCATCAGTCTGTTGCATCACATTTATCTTGAGTAAAAATTTATTTCAAGGCTTTTGATTTCAAAATAATTATACAAAAGTCAAATCCTGGAAATTATATAACCGTGGCCTCTTTATTTTGGAGGAACACTGTGCCAAGATCTGGACAAACAAGGGTAGGAATCTTTTCCTCTGTTAACTTTGGATTCCTGAAACCTTTGCTTGACAGCTGTAGCGACTGCCATCCCTCAAAAAGGACCACACACACCTTTTTTTAGTGATAGTCCTGTTAATTGTATCACACAGTGGAACTCCATTGGTGGCCATTTGTTTGTCAAAAATGGTCCAATTTATTATTTGGTGCTTGGTTAACCTTTGATGTTTGGATGTGGCCTTTGACCTCCGGGGCAGACAAATGGCTGACCCTGACATGTGGGGAGGAAGTGAGGAAATTCTGCCTGCCATGTGTCGACTCTCACACTGTCTTTAACCACAGCTGAGCCCTTGACATACTTCTCATACACGAAATATCTCATATTCTACAGCTTAAATCTGTTTAGATTTGATCCTAATCTGTCAGCCTGTGGTGCACGCAGGACATACTCCTGACTTGTTTACATGTACTTCCATATGGGTTTAATCAAATCCTTGCACACAGTCAATACTGGGCATGAAATGAGCTTCATTCCCAGCCGGATAGATAGAGTGAAGGTCAGGCAGCGCTTGTCCTGTTATGCCTCCATTTATTAAGCAAATCCTTCTAATATTGTTCCACTACATTTACCTAATAATGTAATGTGCAGAGTCAATACACTTCTCTGGAAATGTAATACAATTTAGTGGTGGCCTGCTAGGTTGACTGCAGGTCCTTCATATGTGACCGTGACACTGTGTGCTAATTTGTACCTGTTCGGGGAAGTTAATGAAATGCTATCTTGGAGTGGACAGTTTGTTTGTTTACTCAAGAAGGAAAATAGGACCTGGTTAGTCCCTGTTATAACTCTATCAGCCACACTGCTGTGTCCAGAGCATAAATCATTTCACTGATAGAGACAGATGACTCCATTTCCTGGGTTAAAAGGGTACAAATTATGAGCAAAACCAAGAAATACTATCCCGTTAGGGAGGGTTCACTCCAGCAAGGGTATTTCCTTTCTGTCTGTTTCAGGAGTGCAGCTTTTGCAGGTATAATGATTATACAATACTTTATATATCATTAATAATTAACTGAGTTGAAAATGCGTTTGTAGATCTTGTGAAACTGCTGTGAACACGGATGTAACTGAAGGCGTACGCGCGTGTAACGTTAGATGCGTCACGTTGAGACGACTAATCAAATTTCACAGAAAAGGTCATTTGTATTGACTTTCAAATCATAAGAAACCCGGTGCTTTGACATGCACGCCCAGCCCGGAGGTGACATCTGAACGCCTGGGTGGGAGCCAGTGCCCAGTTGGGATCAGATCAGGAGAGATGGCTGGTGTTCTTGTGACAAGACACACTGTGTTCCCTTATCCTCATGCGCCCACCTCTGTGTGGTCTCATAGAAATCATCATTTACAGGCATTCAAAGTGACTTTGATGCTGTTCAATCCTTGCCTTTATGAGCACCAGGAGATCAGAGGAAGCGAAAGTGTGCGTGTATGCATGTGCTCATGTGACCCCCAGTTAATGCAGTCTACTTTAAACAAACCTGTGCAGTCTGTTTTTCAACAGAGGGCCCATTTTTTAACCATTATTTGAGAAAAATGAGAGCGACGCTAGCTGCTAAGCGGAGATGGGGTAATTCATTTTAGAGTCTGTCAAGCACGGAAAAGCACTCACATTATCATCATTTAGAAGCTGCACTTTCATAGAAATGTCAAACTACAGAGCTGGAAATGATTAAAGTTCTGAATATGTCACATCGAGGACTGAGTGAATCATGGGTAATTACAGAGACAGAGCTAGTCGGCTTTTGATTACTGCTGAGATTGCGCAGAGCTCCTCTGCTGGTGTGCAGAAGCGTTTATTCAATTTGAGGACAAGAGGTAAAAAATAAGGTCTTTGCATCCTGAAAAGTATACCATCACATGCCTTTCCAAAGTATCTTGCATGTTTGCCTAGCCATTCTTCATGTAGAAATAAGCACTGCTGAAATGCTTGTTGTGTTTGGCCGCATTGGAAGAACACTATCCGAGGAATTTCATGCATCTCAAACCTTTTGCCCACAATTCTGCTGGGGAGACACACACACAGTCACATTCATCTGCTAATCACAAGAAGTCAGAGTAAACCGCATACCCGTGGTCCCTGGTCGCCTTGATCCCCCTGCAGAAGGCAAAAGAAAGAATTTAGTCTCAAACACACACATACACACACAAGTACAGTGTTAATAAGACTCACACCAAAATCACTGAGGCATAATTCAGAACACACTGATAAAGACAAATAATACAGGAACCCTCAACTATTCACTGCGGTTGAAAGTAAAATCAGTTATGATAACATGGACTGACATGAATTGGGTATGAGAGACAGAAAAAATGAGGAGAGCGGTGGGGTGAGGTTTGGTAGGTTTGGTGGGTTTGGTGAGGGAGGGCAGGGGGCTGAGAGTGTGGGCAAACTGCAGGACCATGCCAGATTTTATGCCCCAGAGATATTTGGCTTTCTGCGTCTTTTTTCTCCAGGGGTAGATCTCTGTGGACAGAGCAGAATCCTGAGGGAGAAAACATTTGGTTTTCAACAGACCTGCATACTGAAGACTGCGGGTTTATCACATTAGAGTGAACCCGAAGCAACAGTTCACTTTTGTTCAAAATAAATGAAGGAAGACCAAATGTTGAGACAGTGAATTATAACCTAAATCTGTTCAGAATGGGATAAGCGACATCCCTAAGCCGTCTCATTCGATGCTCTCCTGTTGGCTGAGATACAAATGTATCCACAGCCGAGCTGAACAACTTAACACACATGGCTGGAAACTTTACTCAAACAAACTTTAATGTAATGCCTGAGCAATTTCTAATAAAACAGCTATTGGAATTTTTGTAATTTTTCACTGGGCTGCCGTTCCAAAACTGGATTTAATGGGAAAACAGTTGTGAATGGCAACGCTGATGCGCTTTATTCATCTTGGGTGGGAAGAATGCACACAGTTGTTTTTCATTTCATTAAACTGCAGATGAAGTGGTTCACATGAGAGGCATGAACATGCATCTAATCAGCAGGACGCAGTTGTTATGGATGTTCGACAATCATATTAATCTGGTTTTGTGAGCCATGCCTCTGGGCTCTATTTTCTAGTTTTTACAGGGGCAACGTGAGAAACAAATCCCACTTTCATTTCATTTCTGTTTTATAAATATATCGTGGTCTTACCCTGGTTGCCTCTTTCGGATAAAATATGCATAAATACTTCACTTATTTATAGAAGGCAAGAAGCGTTTGAGAGTCTCCTAATGGCAAATTGTTCGCATTACAAATGAATTCGGGAGCTTTATCATCTTTGGTGTAATTCCAGAGGCGTCCATTTTGTCCTGCATACATGATGTGATATTATTGCAATGGTCCTCTGCTGTTTTATTGAGGGGCGCTCAGCGAGGCATTAAATGGATACAGTTGAGGGGTTCTGGGTTTTGATCCTAAATGTTTTGTGATCTATATATTCACACGCTGATATTTAAGGGACCAGTGGGTAGGATTTATGTTACATCAGTGTCTAGTAAAGGCTATTATTTTCTCATCAACAAGAAGCAATGTCTAATCCTGAGAAATTGAATGCAGTTCCTCAAATGGCCACTTGGGGCTTGTTACAAAAGTGAATCCATCCCCATAAACCTTAATATTATGTTTCTCCATTCATGACTGCTCTATAGGAATTGTTGTATAACTCAGCCTTCATGCGAACTTATAGCTCACACCATTTACAGGCTATAATAGTCACCTGTAACTTTAGCTTAGCGTGTAGCACAGAGCCTGCCATGTTGTGCCACCATGTTTCTACAGTGGCCTACAACAGACAAAATACCACAGTCTCTAAACAGGCCTTTCAATTTTTACTCTTCAAGTGTCGGTTTGAGTTTAGTGAGGTGGTAATGAGTGACTGGAAACTAAAGGTTACTCAGCTGGATGTAATCTGTAACTTGATCACTAGATGGTACTAGACCCACACATTGGTCCTTTAAAATCAAGCTGATTTTAATATAAATGAATGCAAATTATGCCAAATGACACTTTTAACTGAGTAAAACAAAAAAAATCACCACTGTTGCAGAAGTGATCTGAGATTTGAAAGAACAAATCTGTTTTCAAATCAATAAAAACATGAAATTACTCACCTTCTCGCCTTTTGGCCCGGGAGGACCCTGTAAAGAAGGAAAAAGTAGATATAAATAGGAACTACAGCCCATGTTGGCCATTTCTAATCATTCTGGAGACAATCATGTCAACAAACTGTTAAATAAAAAACAGGATACCAGTCATGTTAACTAGAAAAACAAACAATGCTTGAACACCATGAAGAGAGAGAGAGAGAGAAAGAGAGATGGATAACACAATCAAAAGATTAACAAAGTGAGTTTTGATGAAACTGCCTATGTGTGCTTACTGACATGTATTTCAGTGTTTGATTAAAATCCCGTCACAGACTGAGAATGCAGCAGGGTTTACACAAACACACAATTAAAACATAAAACAGGCCCAAATCAAGTTCATGTTTACATAGAGGACCATATCCAGCAATCTCAAACCAAGTATTGGCAAGCATGTTGTAAAAAAAATGTGCCCTGAACACTTCTTTTTTTCCTTTTCTGCACAGCAAGTTTTTGTGAGGCAGCTCTGCATCCAACGCCTGTCAATCAGCAGGCGGCGGCGGCTCCTGGGTGGGCTCATGGGTGAAGTAGAGGAACTGACGATGAGGTGTGCATCCACACGCCAGAGCCAAATGAGTTTGTGTTCAAATTTTGAACAGTAAGGCCAGAATGTTGGAAGGTGAACATTTGGAGAAAAATTGGTATTAGATCCAGTGTCAGTGATGTGACTGACTGACCACCCGCTTGGAACAAGATCTCCTGAGTCCCTGTAGAAACTGAGAAAGGCTGCCAAAAGCTAACCTGTATTTCACATTTTAAAAAAAAAGTCACCATAGATTAAAGACAAGAACAGGTCTGACTCTTCTACAACCACAAAAATGTCCTCAGGTAGATGGAAAGTCTGCTCAGCTGAACTGCAGTAATAATAACACAGTAGCTGCTTTTCCAGGCTGGTCAAACATGGTCCAGATAAAAGCACACTGACACTAATCCATAGATTGATGACATTGCTTTAAGACCTGTGTTTGGATGCTGTTACTTTGACGCTATGGACCAGTGACCCAGAATTGCAGGCTTGTAGATACAAACAGGCTTCCCATGCACTGGCACACACAGCACAGTCTGAAACTGAAATGTTCCAGAGGTTGTTCAGCTGCCTTCCTCAGCCAATTTCTACCACACTGCTGTGAGCGATACAGCCAGGTTCCTGCCTGCTCACTGCCTTTGGACATTATTTCCGATGCTTAGTCAACTATCCGTAGCTTTTTGTTTATGCAAAGTAGTGCAAGTGTTCCCAACTGGATCTGCACATTTGCCTTGGTCAAACGGGAGGTTGTGAACCTCCATAGCAGGCATGTGCAGTGCACCATTCCAACTGTGTTCGCCTCAGTGAGCCCAGACACAAGCTAACCGAAAATGTAGCTTTAAAGGAGGTGGCCCTGGCTGCTTATTTGACCAGCCACACACTTGTAAACACAAACTGCGCTTTTATGAAAACGATGTTTCCGATTGTGGCTCCCCGCGGAGGGATAACAGAGGGGAACATATTGGAATCAAATGTGACTTTTTACATTTCTAATGATGTGGAGGCGCTCCAGAGGGCTAGAGAAGTTTCCTGAGTTTTCTCAAAAATGGCAGGAAATCAGTGCAAGCTTTTTTTTTTCTTTTTTTTTTCAGAGGGGAAATGGCCTTTGGATAATAGGAGGCTATTGACAGGCTGCAAACACACAGTACCAATGGGCACCAAAACAAGAAACGCATAAATAGACCCTCTACAGCTTTTTACACTAGCCTGAAGTATGTTGGCACACACAGTTTACAAGGCTAAATGACTGGGCACCACAGTTTGTGTAAAAGAAATGCATTATAGTACAGAGCACTACAATAATTCCAGGCTGTGAAGCAAATATAATGATCGAATCAATGCTAAACTTGTGTGTAATGTACAGAGCAGGGTCACAATTCTGCTGGAGGCTTATTTAAAAACCCACAAAGAGAGCAAAGAGATTATAGTAAAGATACAAAACATGGCAAATGCCTCTTCACCGTCCCCACCGAAGAAAAAAGCCAAATCTTAGTGGGTGTTATTTTTCTGTTTATTTATCCAATGAGAGTTCAGCCAACTGTTATAACTTTAAACACGCTAACTAGTTTTTACAGATCATTTAAGCTTTGTAACCACATTATTTTTAAATTGTATGTACTGATAATCAAATAAACTCTGTTGATTAAATGGTAATGACCCTCAGCAGTATTTAGCGGTAGCGTGGAATGCCACTTCCTTAAGGCTTTAAACCATATCTTCACTCTTCCATCTGGTCATAAAGCATGTGGAAATGATTTCACTACACACAGTGTGCGTGTGCACCTGCTTATTATACGGCCCATCATTTGCACATCACTTGGAGATACAACACCCACTGGAGCCTTTCCAAAAATGTCCAAGCAGGTTTTTTTTTAAAGAGACTAATAAAACAGCTCTCCTGCAAAGACCATTTCAAAAGAAGCAAACTGTACTACAGTAGACTTGCAGCGGGTGTCTATTTGTCGAAGCGTCTCTGCAGCTTTGTTGCTAAACTGCCTGGAGGAAGGCTTCTAATCGGCACCTGTGTATGCTTTTCACATCTTTTTACTGCTTCTGCTGTGCTTTCTTTTTTTACCCTCACCAGAAGGTGCTCCACGGCTCATCAGGCTGCTTCTGTTGGATCAAACCAGTTCTCTGTGCCTCAGTAGGTTCTTTGTTAACCCTTCTACACCATTAAGTGCTGAGAATTTAGAAAGTCATTCTGGAAGAGGTTGTCTGTGATCAGACTCAGGAAGAACACTTATATTTCCCTTGAAAACCTCTTAAAGGTTTGTAAGTGGCTTTAATAAAAGCAAATATGCCATTTATATGTGAGCTGCCATTAAGCAGAAGCACTATATCCCCTTATTGAAAATGACACATTTAACATTGATGGTAAGCCTCACATCTTCTGCTCCTTAATGCTGAAGAAAACTTATGTCAAACCTCCATCCTGAGATGATTTGTACCAGAACAATCTGTGTTCATGATATTGTCGAGTTTATGGTGGACCACTGGATCAGGATTAAGCTTTTTTTTCCTTCTTCTCTTCAGACACATGTTTAGCTTTTCATTCTAAGCCAAACCATGACCACTGTCTCCTGCAAAGGCCCGAATGAATTAAGAGGAAACCCCTGCCACCTTTAAAACAGTATGTGGGAGAGAAATATGGCAAGGTCTGCAGGGAAATATAAAATGAACTGCAGCCAAACCCAACATGTTACATTGTCATTCAAATCTGACAATGTAACTGACTTCACTTCATATTACAGGGAGGGAGCGGATGATGTTCAATAAAACTGATCCTGGCACTGGGATACATTTTATATGTGCCTCCTGCACTGCAGATCACTAAGAGGTGAATACATTGCACAACATTTTCTATATTTTATAGAAGTACAGTCACTGGTTATTGAAAAAAATGTGGGGAAAAAGTGGAAAAATTTTTCCATGTTTTTCCTTTCTTAATATCATAACAAACGTCAGCCTACACAAAGTACCGGTATGAATTCAGTGACTGATCTAAATACACAAACTGTATTTCCATTGTTATTTGGAGGATACAGTCCTATGATCAATAAACACATGTAGCTTAAAGAGTCACTCACTATGGATAGTCTGACACCACACACACAAACTCATGTCCCTCACGTCTAATTTCAAGAAGTCAAGATGCTGCATTCTTCTCGTTCCTTTTCCTGTTTCCAAAACATGATGGATGGAAGCTTGACAGTGTTCGCCTGACTGTGCAACACAAGGCGAGGGGCTGGCTCGGGTCCGTGGCTTTAGCTGTTGTTGACATGAGCAAAATAATTCTCGTTGGTTTGGCTGCGAGCTGCTTGTACAATCCTGTGAAGTGATCCACATAATCCAAGAAGATGCAAAAAGTCAGGAAAGGGAGATCTGCATGTAACCTCTGTCTGGACTCAGATGTATTAGTTTTCATCATTGTGACCTCTTAAACTTATCGAGGTCCAGAAAATCAATCCATCAAACGGAGCTCATATCCTTTTTTTTGGAAGCCAGGCCAATGGGGCTGGCAGCGGTTTCTGTAGCTCGAACTGCTGGCCACATGGATCCAATCATCTCACCCTGGAGCACTGGCATCTCTGGGAGCACAGGCCAACAACTACCGCTTTTACAACCTTCTCTTTACAGGCACACAGTTCTCACACAGCTACACAATATTAATAAACATGTGTGTACACAGGAAGTTAAGCAAAGCAATCCTCCAGGCACCAAGTGTTGACAGGGAATGAGTTAGTGGAAAGGAGGGGGGTGGGGGGCAGGTGAGGAGTGCTGCTCAGCATGGAGTGGTAGGAGGGCCAAAGTAAAGGGTCTGAAAGGACTAAACTCTGACTGACACACTTCACACACTGAAGCAATGCATCAATATTAACAAAGGCTGATGTTAATGCAGCTGATGATAACAATGACTGCTCACTGCTCTGGTACCACTAACAATGGCTAACCTGATGGGCTTCACATTATTTAATGCTAGTCTAGCACATTTCTCACTTATTATCTATTATTCTTATTATCTATCATCTGGATTGAAGCAATGAAGCAAAGGGGTGTTAAGAAATCTTGCCTTTAAGTTTACGATCTGCATGGAGTATCATTAGAAGAAAATAATGCCACATCCATACTTTTACAACATGTCACATGTGTTCTCGATGTAGTAAAGTTAAAATGTCTCATCTGTGTAAACAAATATAATCAAATGCACCAAATACTGAGTTGAAGTGCTGCTGAGGCAACTGCAAAACACACTTTTGGCCCTTTGCAGTTAATGTGAGCACCATCAGTACTGAAATCTACGGTACTCAGTGCACAGACCTGCACCAGGGTGAAAGATGTCCAGTAAAAACATATCTGAATGTACACCTCCATCTGTTAGTTCTGCATGGGAACCCTCAATCATATTACCATAGGCCTCGGGGGAACTTTTCTTCAAGGCGGGAAACTAATGGAGGACAGGGATGTGAGTAATCAGAGCAGAATGGGCAGGAGCGGACGACCACAAGTGGCTGGTGCTCGCTGGGGGAATCTGGACGCAGAGGTTAGGCAGGGATAGGAAAACCACATTGGAAAACTGACTTGGGAATGGCATCTGGTTCCCATATCCACAGTGTATCACAATTAGCCGGCATAAAATGACTTTAATGTGTGTGTATGTGTTTGTGAGTGTGTGTCTGCTTGTTGTTATGTGTTGGATGTTCTTGTGGGAGTGGGGGACTGAGTGAACTGAGGAAACTGATAGTGTGGCTGGTAATAGTATGTGTGTGTGTGTGTAAGTACAGTGTCTAGAGAGAACCAAATATGGAGGAGGTTCTCATCTCTCTCGGGGAGAGTCTCGTCATTCCAGACATTTAAACAGCTTTAACACAAATTGTAGGCATAAAACGCCAACATCTAAGCCAAATTTTTCCCTGTGTAATACGTAAGCAAAATTCTGACCCACAAAATTCTTGTTGTGGATATGAAATGTTGAATAAAGGACAATGTTCCATTTGGAAAAGTATTCCTTTACTTCTTCTGTGGATTCGATCAGAACCACATACTGGCTGCTCCACACTTCTCATCATTTGATGTTGTGAGCTGCAGGAAAATTCCTCTCAATCACAAAGCTGTCAGCCTTTTTTCTTTAGCATCACACTCATACTGCGTTAACTCCCCTACCAAGCTAGTCAGGTCTCTCTCCACAGCCAGAAGAAGTGTGCTGTCCACAGTCATTTGCTGACAAACAAGTGCCGCTGATGGGCACAGCATGAGCGGAGGACTGACATCTAAAAGGTCAAACTCTTAACGTTGTCACATCCTGTGCCGGTAGGCTCCTATGGGCACTGCTGCCCAAATGAAAGCTGTCATGTCAAATAGATCCACTTTCAGCTCTCGGCGGGGCCTCTTCACTGTCAACATGTGCTACTGCCCTCTCCTCTGATGTTACATTACATCTTTGAGTGGGCACTTTTCTCTGCAACACAGCAAAAAAGTGAGCACACAGGCCCCGCCCCAACCTTAACTCCCAACAACACTTTAGGTAAACTGGCACCTTCTCCTCATCTGAAGGGCAGACGTGATCAAAGTCCAGCTGGAATATATTTTATTAACAGGTGTGGAACTGCAGTGCATATCAGATGAAGGATGAAGGGTTGAGGGTGCCTGTGCTCCTCTGATTCAACCCCACATTGCCTCTAATCCCTGTACCGCAGCTGCATAATTCATACACTGTGACAGATCATCCTCAACCTGCAACGCTGGAATCTCAGCTGATGAAGCAGGGAGGTGGAAACTACTTGTCAAATACCAGCCAGCTTTATTTACAAAGCTAGGATGACTTTAAAAAGACTCCTGTGCTGTACTGGCTTGGCCTGAGACTCCAGTGTGGTATACAGGGACATGCTTCGTGGCCTGATCTTTCCAGCATTGTATCATTTTCAAATATTTCCTTCGCTTCCTTCTGACCAGATTTCAAAGCATGCTAGTTTTCCTCTCTGTCTGTGTAATTTTAATTTAGTATGGCATTGAGGCTACACTCAGAAAGCACGGCGATGTTAGCGGGTACTCGAGTGCAGCCTTGGGGATGGTGTTTTATGCTTGATTGGTGCTAAATGGTGTGCACATACAGTGGTGGGTGCTTAGGGTTGATGTTTTGACATGAATCACCCTTATAGAGATGAAGAAAAAGGAGAAAAGAACATTTTAAAAAAGGAGCGGTGAAGACATGATAATTTTACCTCAGCTGTTATTTCACAGACTCTTCACAGACATATGTATCCTCCTTATGTAAACACTCATGTCTATCAACCTACAGTATATCTCCAACATGCCCCTATTAATATCTTTCCAGTCTGTCCGGAGATATATTGTGATGCAAAATTGATATAAAAGCCTGAGCAGTGGAAACAGAAGAGAAGTCAAATCACTTTCCCACGTCTAAACGGCAATTGGGAGCCACCAATGAGGATGTCTCCTGATTGAAGAGTCCTATTCTCTTTCGGTCTCTCTTCAACTGCAGGTCCCTGTCCGTTCATCAGCTGCCGATTAGATCTGTAATGGCTTCTGCAGCGGTGGGTTTGTTTGGCTTCGAGGGCTGTGTACAATTTACGCACTGTTCCCAGAGTTAGGATGGGACCTGCTGAATATTCATAGCGATGTGTCCCCTGCCATCCCCTGGGTGGGCATACCGAATGAGAAACCACATGAGATCACTTATAGATCTGTCCCCTTCTTTTAGACACAGATTTGGTGAGAAAAGGGTGAGTCATTGCATCTATCTTTTTTTTTTTTTTGCTGCATACTATCTTTGTTTAGTGAAAGTAAAACCCCTGCCTGACATTTTCAGACCCTTTTGCTACCTGCAGTGTGTGTGTGACCTGCTGTCCACAGCTGAAATTCAATTTATGCCCTAGATTTATTATGTCTCACCTAAAGCACCTAAAGGAATCCCATACAAAAGCCAACTTCTACTACCATACAAACAATTCTTCAGACACTTCTTGGACTTTGGCCTCCTCTTGAGACATCTCACAGTATGATTTTATTTGTCAGATGTAAAGACTGGTGAGCAAAGCTGAGAAGCAAGACCACCTGTACTTAGTTACCCCCTCAGAACCCCAGGAGCGAGTGTACGAGAAGGCTCAGAGGATTAACTTACGACTTTTACAGCTCAGTCGGCACACACTATTATACCTATTCAATCACACCAGTCTCTGGACTATAGAAAAAATATATATAGCAGAGCACATGTATGCACACACACAATGCCCGCTTGACCCCCTTATAAAGCAAACTGTCACAAGCCTTAGTGCTTAAGTATGTATATATACAGTATGTGTGCGTTTCTCTTCATCTTTTGGGGAAACTCTAAAGTTTTCCATCTGTGAAGAGGAGTGAATCTGTGATCACCCAGCAGTGTAATGAGGTGAGATAATCTCTCCGGGTTCAGGGAGCTGGCAGGGATGGATGCTGGTAGCAGGAATATTGCAAACCAGATGACAGGGACAAAGGTCCCTATTAGGGGAAGGCAGTGATGGAGAGATTATTTTAATAATACAGTCAGACTTTGTGGCGTGACTCAGATTTCTGGCGGCATATTTATCACAAAGAGTTTCTGGTTCTGAACTCTGTGTAATAGTTTGTTTGCCTAATATTAAGTGAAGGCAACTTGACACAGAGTTGCATGTATCACTCATGTTTATGAGCAAAGCTTTGGGTTGCAGCCACTGATTAGCTTAGCTCAGCATAGCCACAACTTCATAATATCTCAGTTATTTAATCTGAGAAAAAGATGGAGTTTGGAGGTAGACATGATGTAACACCCAGGTTTGACTAGATTCAAGTTATTAACTAATTTAGTGGCACACAAAGAAACAGGGCTTCTAATAAGCAGCTTGATGCACAGAGCATGGAGCAGCCATCTTGTTCAGAAATATAAATCTTACAGTTCTTTTTTCTTGACTTTTGGATTCTCTGCTGGTTGCCTAGCAACCTTCCATTGACAATGGTAAAAATTAGTGTTTTTACACTCATCACATCTATGTTTGTCATGACTCCAAGGTGACTACTGACTACTATGGACCTCATTCTCATCATTCTACTCCCTTGTTACACCCTTATGTGCTCAAAGGACATGCATCATCCTGTGATAATGAGAAAAATACTAATTTCCCAAAATGTCAAATGATACAAATTGTTCCTGACTTCTAACAGTCAATTACCTGTTAGCAGAACATGTGTTTTACAGTCATTAAAGTCTACAATAATTTCTTTGTGTTGTACTTTTACCTTCTCGTGACCAAAGAAGATGTGGAGCAGGCATACTTACAGGAGGTCCTAAAAGGGAGAGGAAAGAGTACATGGTTAGTGTGTTTCCAATCAGAGATCAAACAGATCATCAATATTCCACTGAAACCACACATCCAAATAACTAAGAAGGGCAATCAGCCTCTTGCTGAGAATTATTTCTTTGTGTGACAAAGTGTTTCACAGAGACGCATCTCCTGCAGTGATGCCTTCACTGACTCCACAAAAACATTCTGCCCTCAGAACAAAAGCTTCCTATCTGTTTTCCATGCAGTGAGGCCAACAATGGCCACCAAGCCTGGTGATCACATTTGACATTTGTAAGTGGTTCTGATTTCACTACAACAAGGGCTTGTGCGCTTGTTAAAAAATCCCCCACGTTTTTGCGAGGTGACACTCGTCTTTTTCCCAATTACTGCTGCTCAAAGGACCGTGTGCCAGCGCACCTCAGCGCTACACAGAACCCTGCAAATCATTTTAGGTCTTTAGGTTCTTATTAAAAAGGTACCCAGCTGCTTTAACCCTGAAGAAAAGGTTTTTTTTTCCTCCTTTACAAGTCCTATGTCCTTGAACTGTTCTTCTTCATGACCAGTGCAAATGGCTCCTACAGCTGGTGTGTTTAAGGAGCCGTGTGTTTGAGGCACACTGGGCTGCACTTCTTTAGCGTTGTTTTATGGATCGTTGGGTTACAGTAGACCACTTAGGTTTTAATAAACCTGCTGCACTGTGTGTCCCACTGTGGGAGGAGAATGGCTCAGAGTAAGTTTTTAAGCAATTATGGAAAAAATCAAAGAAAAAAAGGTACAATTTCCTGCAGACCATAAAGGGCACCTCTTAGGTTTTATGGCTGACAACTAGCACAAATTCTTGATGGCTTTAGTTAAACCAAACACAGTATTATATAATCCATGTAAAATTAAATATTGGAGTGTGACATCATGTTAAATAATGCATCCCCAATGCTCCATTTTTGGTCCGTCTCCAAGGCCGAGTTTCACTTTCTCTTCTCACAATGGCTTTTCTAGTCATTTCCTCCACAGCCTGCTTTAACTGAACTGATTGGCACAGGTATTATGTGGGGCATGTTCCCATAATATTCAAAGTTATTGTTATGCTCTTAAATGACTCAAAGGTCACACAGCAGCTGCAGCTGAGATTGTAAAAAGTCACTATTTCTACAAAAAAAGCAGTTTTTTTTATTCACACTGATTCACCACCGTGAGGTTAAACTGCTGCTTCGTTTGAGCATCAATTTGCCTTTTTGTGAGTAACAAGTCCTGATTATTCACATACAAGTTTCCTCACATAACCCCCCCCCCCAACACTTTCCAGCCTTGACCACCTGCTGAAACAGTCCGAGACTGTGGCTTTCATTGCTACAAAACCTTCTTCATCCTACACTGTCATGCCACACTTTTCCTTTCCATACGTTACAGGTAAACAAACAAGACTAATCCTAATAGAAGTGTCCCATTCATTTTAAATTTATAGGTAAATACCACTGTGTCTTTTTCCTGTTTGTTCTCTCTGTCAGTCGCAGCCAAGTCTGGGAGAAAGCTTCTCTCTCTACCTTTGTAAACTGCAAAACACCTCAGCATGAATTTGTAGAAACGCGGCAGCTTAGTTACTTTCTGGTTAAAGTGAATCATGAATTAAATATGCTTCCCTTCAACATGCACCAGTGTTGAGAACTTAAAAGAGAGGCAGAACTTAAAAGAGGAGGAAATTGGATTTGCCGAGGGCTTACAGTGCAGAATTCGGTACGTCTGTGCCCTGCAAGGACTGGATTTTTTTTTTCAGTTGTATGAATTATGTCTCCTAAATATCTTTTCAGCTTTGCTACTGTGAAACACTTTGACACAGAGTGGAAATGATGCAGCATGGTGCCATCACATGTTGGTCTGAGTGTGCCTGTGGGTGTCAGGCTGAGTAAACTCTACTTTTTAACTTAAAAAATAAAATGTCTAAGCTGTAAATGTAAAAGGAAATAATGAGCTATGACTGGATGCTAATATGCAGAATTAAACTTTAATTACAAATGTTAGCATAAAAACCTGTTAACTCGTTAAAATTGTCCACAGAATGTGATGAAAAAACAGCTCCAGCTCAGAAGAAGATGCTATGGCTGGAGAAATTGTACAGTACTAATAGGAGTAAACTACTTGTTCATCCCTATTAGTCTGTTAGACAAAATAGTAAGGACTGTCATCCCAGTGTTTCCCCATTGTCCCCCCTTAATAGCCCACTTTACCTCTTCTGTCCAAGAGATGAGTGAATTGTTTCTGTGTTTCCAATTGATTTGTCAAGAGGAAGCTATTCACATTCTCCACATTTGCTCTGGCTCAACAGAGAGCAAAAAAATGTCTATGCACAATGGTGCCATTTGAAATGGTGTATGTTGGCACAATGGATGTTTACTGGAAAGTAAACAAAGCCTGGCGATATTTCAGAACTGCAGCCAGCTAGAACATTGAAATGTTGTCTATCTGTTATTTAATTTCCTTTTTATTCATCCTCCCTTCAACATTACAGCGCAGGAGCCACAGAAATGTATTAAAACAGGATAATATGAATCAAGAAGTAATATAATCTTGGATACTCAAACCGATTAGGGTTAATTCCTGTGACTTTAAAAAGAAATGTCTGGACATGCTGGTGAAAGCAGCAGTGTTTTTTCCCCTCACAGACGCTGTGTTTGTTTCTCAGGCTGTGAAACCAAACCACTTCCTTATTACTCTACCTCGCTAAAACACAGGACCGTCCTTTGCCCTGTCTCTCCTCTAATTTGTTTTTACAAGAGCAATACTGTTGCACCAAAAGCGTGCTCTGCTGCACTCTGCTCTCAGACTGTCGACACACTCCAGAGCCCATTATCACTTTTGCTATCAGGTGGACGGGGTGCGGATGAAGCCCCCCCGTCAAGTACATGTTCTCGCTGTGAATTCAATTTGTGGCGACACTTTCCGTCAGCGCACAACATGTCCCTTTTCCAAGATACTCCAAGCTTTAGCCTGGGCCAAGTTTCAAGAGTCAGCTCAGGATAGAGTGCGTGGGAGAAGGGAGGGAGATTGGAGATACATTACGACAACTTATTGCTGAGTTTGTGGAAGCCAATAAGCGTGGGTTAATAAATGTACTGAAGCTGAACATCATGCCTGGAGTCAGCGCTTGGAGGACTGGTGTGTCTCAAAGTTTTGACGTCATCAGCTTCGACAAGTCCGGGCATCACTTTTGTCCCTCAGTTTCGCTGTGAATATCTAGTGTTTCCATGGCGACTGAAGCTCAAACAATCCATGTGAAGGCCGAAACCACCAGGCCACTAATTACACATCTATAACCTATTTTGGCCTCCAAAGATATACAGTGTACTTTTACATGATTGTAAGTGCAGTGTGATTTGCTGATGTCCGACCGAATTATCCCTTAAATGTTTCTGGTTTGAGACTACTGTGATCCAAACACACACAAATGTACATACCAGGTTCTCCATTGCGGCCTCTTCTTCCTCGCTTTCCCGGAGGTCCTGCAAAAAGGAGAAGAAGAAGAACAATATAATACATTTTAGACAGTAATTTGATTGTCTTATTGTTTGTGTAAGTTTCATATTCTGCAAGGATTCTCACAGTAAAACTGCCCACCGCTACAAAAATATAGTGTTTGGACAATAAACACCTCCAAATCCCAATGTTAGGCAAGTATTAGGAATAATTTGAGGTGGAAGAAAGAGACACACAGACACAAAGGTGCACTTCATGCTGTCATTTCTTTCCCTTCTTCTCCGGGTTTGCTTTCAGCACGGATGCCCAGGTTTTTAATTTGTTTATCTAGACAGGGTTTTCCTGTTTGCCATTTTCCTGTCAACACTATCATGCTGCTAAAGCTCAGCTGGAGAAGTAAAACAATTACACGCTTTGTCAGCTTTTACATGTTGGAAACCTTGACTGAGTCATAATGTGTGCAGGTGAGCGCCGCCTCGCTCTCTCTGGCTGTTGTGAGGGCTTTGAAAAGAAACTGTGAAACTATTGAAGTAATACAACTTCTCATATTCATCTGTACATGTTCAGAATATGAGAGTGGACAACACAAACAACAAAGATTAGGCCACTACAGGAAGTTCCTGCTCAATTCTTCTTCATAATGGCAGTTATTTTTTATTTAGTGAGGAAGCAGCCAGTTAGATTAAAGTTGTGTGCAATGCATTTATCTAGTGTTGCTTACTTTTTGATACATGTATAGTTAAAATACAAGCTAACCAATTTATAGGCCTTAGTATTTCCCATGCTATGTCGCTAGTGATGGGATTATTTGTATGCTAGCTAGAGTTTACTAAGTAAAAACTCACCATCACATCATTTATGGTAAACTAAACTTTAATTAATGAGCCATCTAAGGTTGGCCAGTTGGCTGCAACTACTTCATAATACATGAGTTTGTTGCATTGTTCGTAGATTGATTGCAGGCAACTGATAGACCTGCTGTCTTTTCAGGTTGCTAGCGAGCTAAAGTTAGCAATGTTGCAAAAGCTGGACAAAAGCACAAAAAGGCTGATCCCATGATGTTCAAAGTAGTCTGAACATAATATACATAACATGTATGTACATAACTGGGTACATAATTTTTTTGCATATATTTAGTTAATTGTTTAATATTGTACTCTATATTATACTTAAATTGAAAAAACTTGACCATTTAAATGTGAGGGACTAATAGCTTTGTCAAGCCATAGTTTGAGATTGGTACTTGGTTCGTTCCACCTTTTAGGAGTCCACAGTCAATGGAGTGGAACCGTGCTTTTCTAAAGAGGTTTTTTCACAGCTGGAACGTGAGCTATGTCATAAAACTAGTATAAAAGGTGCAATTATTAATTCTCAGCATTTAAAAGGAGAAAATCCTACAATGACCAAAATCCTTTGCAATGTGTTCTTTCTTGTGCTACTCCCCTGAGGCCTCCACAGAAGAGTGCACCCAGTTTATGCATTACTGTGGAGAAACCAGGAAGTATATTCTGTAGTTAGAACTTCAGCCTGCAATCTGCAATCATCTAATCACATTCTATGGAAGGAATCTTCATACAAGAGGTACAAAATTGGTGGTATCGCCCTTTATAAAGGAGCCATCACAATCACAAGATTGGAAATCAACAGAACTGAGAGCACCAATCTTCGCTGCACAGAAAGTATCCTGCTTCAAAGTCAGGCAGTGATAATACTCTGAGGAGTCATTATGCAAATCACTTTGAACACTCTTTTCGCCTGTATTCAGTCAAAGAATTGCATTTAGTCGTCATGTTGTAGAGGTTTGAGATAATTACAGTCTTGTAATGGGGTTGATGAACAGACTGCACAGCTCCACATTAATTGCCTGAATGTCAAAAGTTGCTCCAAATGACGACTTAATGACACTAAAGCAGGAGAAACCTAAGGCTAAAAATATAAAATTATATAAGGGATGATAATTATTATTAATCTACATTACCACTGAACTCCAGCCTGAACATTACGTCCCTGCTCTGTGTTTACATCTATAAACCTAGAAAATAAAAGCAACAAAATAACACTGAGACATTGTAAATTTCTTGTACTCCCGGGGTGCAAAACGCTGGATTATGTTGCACAACTCTTTTGCATGATGCTCAGCCCTCAATTTGATCCCACAGTTTGGCTCAGCTTCTCGACTCGGCTCCTTTTTTGAACCGCTTCCAGGATAATGTCAGGCGCTGCCAGTGAAGGGTCCAGGCAGCAGTTTAAAGTATGTAACCACAGGTGGAGTTTGACTCTCACTTTACTATGGTTCACATCAACCATGGTTTCTCCATAGGTTTATTTTGTAAGGTTTTAACAGAAACAGAAGTGGGTTTACTGCACTTGGCACTCACTTCATTACTGCTTACTTTGAAATGACACTCGACACCTCTGAGAGGAACATTCTGTATAACGATACGACATCCTCTTGATTTCGGTGGTATATTTTTTGACAGCTGCTAAGAAAACAACTGACCCACATGGGAACTGGTGGTCCAGACAAAATACCTTACATTATATTCAGATATCATCATGAGTCACAATATTCATCACAATATTTTTCATTCTGATTACAGACTGTAAGGAGAGATAGCCATACAACCCTTAACCATACGAGTAACACAGACAGACTTACACACGCCAACGAAAATATTTCAGTTTACGAACCACAAATGAAAGAAAAACTTAACAACATCTATAAGCACCAGTCACATGTATTTAAATTTCCTCTGACCGCTGGTCACAAATGAAATCAACAGAGCTCAAACTTGATCCTGTTTAGGCAAAACATCAGACTTTTTCTACAAAAACCTTGCCTGCTGTTTTCTCACAGCATCCAAAGTACGGTCATGGAACAATGGTTTCAGAAAAAAAAGTGGCAAAAATATGTGGTCAGGAATTTCATGATGGGGGTCAGTAAGTACGAACAATCTGTTGAAATATTTTTCAGCAACTTTTGAGTCTGAAAAGTTAAATAAATCAAAGTAAACTTCGAGTCGGACAAAGATTCTGGTCAGACATAACAAAATGAATCCCGTGGTGTGTGTGGTGTTTTTACATTGTATTATTTGGTGGCTTTTGTAGTTTAGAATGTAAAAACCAGAGAGAGAAAAGGGATCAATTAAAGTGTGGTTTGGCTTTAATTTTAGTTGTTGTATGGATGGCAGTGTCAATAGGTCGGTCACTCTGTCACTTTGTTCTGGATTTTTCAAATTTCCATGAAAATTTACTGGATAGTTGTTAAGATATGTCAGACATCCATAGTTTTCTGACATCTGTCTCATGGCTTTGATGATCTTCTGACTTTCTTTAACCAGCATGCAGTCAATGAAACATTCTTAGTCCTTATTCACTTCAATTGGTTATTTGCTACAGCTATAAGGGCACCGGCTCTGCATGCCAATCACAGATTCTGAAGCTATCTGTGCCTGCAATAGAGCATGATGCTAGCCTTGGTCGCTAGCATAGTTTCAAATGCTTCCTTAAAAGAGGAGGCCATCTATGTAAAATTGGAAAAAACCCCTCTAAACAGAGGAGGAGGGCTGAGGCATCAGCTCTCACCTGTTTACAACTCTGTCCTTTCACCCCTTCCTAGCAGACTTCACTCCCATTCAAACTCTAATGTTAACTAGTCCTGCACATGGCCCAGACAGTTTCTGGATGTTACATTAACCAACCAGAGGGATCTTAGTCATGTGAGTTTTTGCAAGCCACTTTGAAGCCACTTGGGGGAGTGGAGAAAAGTCTTCAAAAAACAATCCTCAATTCCAGTTGCCTCGATTTAAACTCTTGGAAATGACTATGACCTGGATGAATAAGAGCATCCACAGATATATTCCTTAAAATGCAATGAATTCAAATCCAAACACAGATACACAGTTTAAAATAATCTCTGATGTATTGCACAGAATAATGGTAGTATGCAGTGTAAAACTGCACACACTCATTTTGACCTATCAGTGTGAATGTGTGACACCATGTAGTTATTCACATGGCAGCAGTGATTTTTGAAAATAATTGCTGAGATTCAATGAACCCTGTAACATCAAGTCATGTGTGAATCTGACTGTTATAGATTGTGACTTGATTGGCACCAAGTTAGCCGTAAGAGCAGCATGAAACCATCAGTCTCAAAATTTATTCCTCTCCTTGCTTTTCCAGGAACGGTCACAAAACATGAGATTTTCATCCCACAGAATGTGTCTGCGCTCCAACATACTGATAGTGGTAGTCATTTGAATGCTATTTGGCACAAAGGAATCCCACGTAATTTGCAGCGTTGGCTATGTTGTTTTTGAATAATTCCACTCATGTTCATTGTTGTTCATTACAACATTATTTCAAAGTTACGCATTGCTTGACATAATAAACTTCTTCTTTAAACTTCATGCAATTGAGACACAATTGCCTTTTAGAACTACTCATCATCCATAAAATATTGATTGGCCCAGAGCGCTGTGCCTCTACTTCTTCTTTTTCCTTCCAATCAATCAGTTTAAAATGAACCAGGCCCGGCCGGACTCATTTACAATACAAGCATTGTTTCAGAGTTTGATATACATAATCAGACCACTCAAAGCTTCTCTCACAAAGTAATACAGCTATTCCTCAGAATAAAAGTCAAACCTGCGCCAAAAACAGCAAACTGGGTACCAGCTCCGACCTCCAAAGTAAACCAGGTTTGAGGAGAGCTGGATTCATTGTAAGCCCTTTCTTTGCACCTTTCTAGGTTAGAGTGAATAAATTCAGATGTTTTCTGAACCTGCAGTCCATACTCATGAGTGAACTGTCATTATTAGTGAAGATTAGCATTTCTGATCCCAGACACTTTCTTTGTCACTTGCTGTGTGCGCTTTTATTGCAAATTATGCAAAAACAGTTCTTTTGAGTGATTATTAAAATATGTCAGTGGAAACAAAACCTTAAAATCACACAGTAGGACGCTTTGCACCTGCTTATTGAAATGAACAAAAAAAGCAGTTCACGTTTGATTCATTTGTTTTCTATGGCTCACTTTTAGACTTGTAAACAACCAGACTAATTTATGGATACCAAAAGCACCACACACTGAACTTACTGTTTACATATGAGTCATAAAAATAGAAGGTCCAGTGTGAATGTTTGGCAGAAGTGTCACTGTGGTACAATACTTCCAATTGCAATGTTTTTTTAAAACTGACATGAAATTGTTTTGGTTCAGTTATGGTAAATTTTACACCAAGGATACAATGTGACACCAAAGACAAAGAACTGTTGTATACGAACAATTGACTCTATAATACCTTATAAAAACTGTGCCACATGTAAGGGATGATAAATACGTTTGTAGCCTGAGGTGGGAGGAGATGATTTGAACTCAACCAATGTCCTCAATGGTGACAACCGCCATGTGGACATGACACCAGACTGCTGCCTCTTTTCTACGATGAAGATGGGGGTCAGCGGTCCCCATTTTGTCAGTTATGATGACATCATTGTAGCTGTTTTGCATCTTTTGTGGAACTCCAAGGACTTGTCAACTTATATATTTAGATATACTTTACTGCCCTACTAAGGTTCTCTAGAGGAAAATTAGGGTTCCAATTCTAAAACCTTCACTAGAGAAACTGGAGACAGAGAAAATTAGTCTGTCAACAAATCTGCTGATGTCTCACCAATCCTACTGGGATCAGAAATACTTTATTAATCCCAGGGGCCAATATTTTATTGTAAGGCCAATATCTGCCAATGTGTTACCAATAATAGTGCCTATGAGTGACGGGCTTACCAGCACCCTGCCATTTTTATTATACATACACACCCTAAACATGTAGTCATGGGTTCCTAATTACCACATACATTAGGCCACATACTTATTAATCACCTCTTGGAAATACTACAGAGACATTCTTAAGGTGGCTCCAACAAGTTTCAGAACATCAGAATTTGTCTTAAAAGGCACCAATGATCAATGTCTTTACAGGGATTCCAAGATTTAGATGATTTAGTCAAAACAGACTTCAATATAGTTCATTTAATCCCACAACATGGATGGATGAGTTTATTAAACCTGGCAACATTTGGGTATCCAGGTCAACGGAACTAAAGCTGCACAAAAGCTGGCTTTCTACTGTACAATCATTTTTTACTTTACAAGTACATTTTTGTGGAGACATCTTGGCAAAGAAGAACACGGGTTTGATCCAAGATCCTTATTACTCCGCATGACAATGAATAAATCAATGCATAAAATGCTAATTCACGGAACACTGCATCCACTGTCCAAGGGAAAAAATGGAAATGTAACCACTATTTTACAATCTGCCTCGTCCATGAATGTCACTGCTTTCTTCATCTATTGTGAGGTTGTGTATTGTTGTCAGAAATATGAATTGCAAAAAAATCTAAAAGCAGAGCCATTATGTAATGTGTGCTCTTTTAAAAATCGACAAGTCTGCAATTTGACTCCACTCAAGAGCTGAGTGTAAAACCTGACAGGCATGAGCGAGGATAGCTTTTAAATATTAATCATGGGTGACTAAAAAGAAGATTTTTTTTCCATTGAACCACTGCACTGACCTCTGAGGTCTTTGAGGTTACACAGATGCAGTTTGGTGCATCTGCTTCTCTCTGACACAAACACCCAGTTCAAACTGCTCAACAGATAACACTAGGACAAGATAGATGAAGATCTGGACTGTGTCTCCACCAGCTTCAGACCTCTCGAGGTCATCAGTCATGGGTATCGTTGAGTGAAAAAGGAAAGTCCCCTCAAACTTGTGACCCTCCAAACTGGCCTGCCGGAAGAGAAGCCCTTGTACTCCGCCTGACCTTAACTACTTTTACTAATCCCTTAACTTCCTCAAATGCTTTCCATTTAAGAGAGATGGAGCAACCGCAGGCAGTACAAAGAGTTTTCTTCTCTTGTTAAGGATCTAGGACCTTAAATGCACGTACTTAAATTAGCATATCATTCCCTAAATGTCTGAAGCATGACCACTGGTCCAAAGTTAGCTCATCTGACACTATTAAGATGGTATAAGTAAAGCACACAATATATGTAATGGCTTTAAAGGAGGTCAATGAAAGGTTCTTTAAATGTGCTGCACTTGCACACCTATAGCAGTTTTTTTGTTATGTGTGTGTGTTTGCGATTGACCTATAATGAGCTTTCACTTGTGTCACTGAAAGTTCAACTCCTGAAAATTATAGGTACATTTCCAAATGTCGGCAATCTGATACAAAAAGCAGACTACAGCATGGTTAGCATGTAATATTATGCCTTTTCAAAGAGCTACCCTATTATCAGAACTTGTTTAATGGCAGCAGTTCTTCAACTGGAGCCATGCTGTTTGGATTATTTTTCTTGCAAGCCAACAGGACGTTACGGATTGCACTCCATGCAGGTATAACAGTTTGTTAACGTGTTTAAAGGGGGAAAAGCTACTAGCCTGTAGTGTTAAATCTGCACTTTCATTGTTTTATCAAAGAGTTTCTGGCACCATGATATAAACAGCAAAATTCTGCAGAGGAATTCAGGGGCCAGTTTTAATTTTCCCCAAGACCCACATTTGAATCGCAACCTGACCTAGAAAAACAAAGGATATTTCACATTATTCTCCGATTCAGTGACATATATCTTCATTATCCTTATTTCCAACTGCACTCAACTCCTATGCAACAATTTCCTGAATAAATATGATGATTATAGCCATTTCCTAAACACTTATTTGCAATTATATTTAATTTGTTGCCCAGAAAAGAGACCATTGTGTCTGATTTTTACATTCACTCACTGTCCACCCATTTTGTCACCGCATAAAATCCTCCGTAGACACAAACACACACACAAGTTTTAATGCCAGAGCTCTGACAAACATCTATTTCAGCTCTAATCAACAAAGAACAACTTTGTATTTCTGTATAAAAAATGCATTATACTAAACAGATAGACGTGTGTTTACACTGCTGCAAGACAGCATGATTAGTTAGCAGGAAATTTACAGTAAAGCAAGACATCTCACTGATTAGGGCCTAAATTAAATCTAATGAACAGTCATGAGGAGTAATGAACAGGGACGCCTGCTTCACAAACACTAATGAAACTCAGCTCTGTCCTTTCCAATTACACAGCGCCATGAAAACACAGAGTGGTCCATGTCAGTGCTGTTATCATTATGTTCAAGTAAAAACTAATATCAACAGGGCACATGTTAATGCCTGAAAGCCTTGAGACGTCACCCTGCAGGAATCCGAATCTAATTACATGAAGCATTAAAACCCAGAGAGCGAGAGTCATTTAAAAAAAAAAATGGTAATGATGCATGATGCTTTCTGTAAGCATCATCTCACTTGGTAGTGGTCGGACAGTGTTGTTATCAACTTTCTCCAGCCATAACTGGAATATGGCAATCATGTGGGTGTATGTGTGTGTGTGTTCTTCGCTGTGTTTGTCCAGATGCCAGTTATCAGTTCATTAAACCACAAGTCAATCCATTAGGATGCGAGGAATTGTCTGTCACCGCAGGCTCCATTAACACTGCGTCAAGCAGATTGAGACTGGTATTAAAAATACATCTTTCTCTGCACTGCAAGAAGTAGACTGTTGCACTAATTGCAGACGAACTAAGTGTTTTTGCACTGGAGAATGCCTGCATTGACTGATAGACCTGCTACCTCTAAACAAAGACACACACATATTCATACATGCTGAAAATCATTACAGAACAAGCAGCTCTTCTGTAATTATATGTCACACACACAGAAGACAAATGACATACGTCTGGCAACCATGCATGGATCATCTACGCTTTTGCTCCGGTTCAGTGTCAAGGCTGGAACACTCCTAAGGAGGAAGCAGGGCCTTGGAGAGAGCCTTTTCATCACCTTCAGAGATCAATGTGTTTTCCTCTGGCAACAGGCTGAGAGCTGGGATACTTGAGACCCACCCCGTGAGCTGCACACTGCAATTATCTTCCCCGCAGTACTGACTGCGGTCGTGATGGAAGCAGAACACACTCCCTGATGAGGAGAGGTCAGTAATGAGCCAATCGATCGGCCAAGTCCCATCGCTTTATGCTACGAGTTAAATCGGCACAGGCGGTCGTCCTGATGGCTCTATCAGAAAGCTTCATCCTGTGGACATTTCTCGTAATATAACCTACGCTTGCATGCGAGGGAGTGTCACTCTATAATCTTTTAACTATACAATTTCATGTCTTGAAAATGAAAAAAGGAAACACTAAGACAAGCCCAGCTTGGCTTGGCCAGGCTGAAGTGTAATCCACAGTGGAAATTAATGGTTTCTCTTGAGTGTTAACCAAGTTATATCTTGGCGAACCCCCTTCGGATAGCACAGCGGCTAAGGAATCTGCCAGATAGATAAAACCAAATTTAATTGTCATGACAAAGTGGCCATCTAAAGCCAAGTGTCTAGTCAACTTTCATTGAACTATATCGGCTTCCACCTGTGCTCCATGGGACGACTGTGAGGTTCCCGAAGCATGTTAACAGACCAGAGCTGAAAGGCCAGAGTTGTGCACGCAACAGGATCACATACTAATAAAAGACCAACATTTAACATTTAGCAACAGTTAATTAATCGACTGAGAGGGAAAAGCAACCTCAGCCCAGTCTCAGAAGCATTGATTAACCACAGTCATAGGCTGATTTAAGCTCCTGACTTGAGTACTCTGGTAATCAATCAATAATCCTAATTAGACTATGAAATGCTGAGGTGCAGATGCCAGCAAGTAAACCTACATTTATAAGTCACTTCAACATAATGTGGTTTGAATCTTTATTTAACTCATGGGCATCAGCCAGAAGATGCTTTTGAAGCTTGCTATGGGTGTGTTTGGTGAACATTGTACCAAGCATACTGATGGTGGCATGTGTAGTATCACATAGACAGACCTGCATATGTGTGTCCTTCTTCTGTGAGTGGCTCAAATAGTTGCAATAACATTTCTGCGACTGGGACATAAAGTGCATGAGCAGCATCAAATGATCCCTCTCTTGTTCAAGTTCAAATGAAACACTTTTATCTGTGTTTAAGACCTATTGGATGTGCTATTGGATGTCACGTTGAAATCATGTGTAACTCAACACCTGCTGCAAACGGATGACGTGCCTGCTGGCTGACCTTATCGACATCGACGATGTGTGAGCCAGCATGCGCAACAGGCGTCTATGTCTGAGGTGTGTGTGTGCGCGTGGTTGGATTTAGAGACACGGAGTGATATAATGTGCAGCGCTGGGCCACAAACTGCCCAAGTACGGTCAGAATAGTTCTGTTGAGGTTACTGGAAAGGCGCCAACTGTATTCATGTCAAAAATGTTATTACAGTACTCAGATATTTTAATAGACTGGGATACAGTACAATCCATCCATATACAACTACAACAAAGTTAAACAAAAACGTATTGTTTTCAAAAATCAGATTTTTTTTGGTATTATAATGAACAAATACGATCACTGTATAGCTCCTATACATTCTGACCCTTGACGTGATGTGAAAAAGTAGACGTAATATCTTCTAGTCAGGGATGAACTCCTTATAATAGTAGCCACAAAATGGTGGAGAAACTTGTTACACATAGGAGAATATTGCCATTAAAATGAATTGTCTAACACGACCCATTTAGAAGACTTGCTAAGTGATTGGATCAACCCTTTGTCCAATGCTCCAGCCCTTCGTCTGACAGTCTGACAAGGTGGATTTTTGTGTGAGTGTGAGTGTGAAATAAACCTAACTGAGTTTTTCTGTGTTGAACAGTAAGAACAAAAGTAAGACAATAACAACACACTCCACGCTCCAGCATCATAAGGTAGAGTCTGTTTCCTCCTACACAACCATACGTGTGACATTGTGAAGCCTTGGCAATCAATTAATTTAGTGGTTTTAGTTCAAGGATGAGGTGAATGTTATATTCTTTGGGTTTGGAACTGTTCAACAACACCCTGGTCAGCAAACCTGCAATTTCATTTGTACACAGGAGCTATCTCCTATTTGTATCTCCTTTGATCTGTCGTCTGGCTTTGAGCACAATTTTGTTCTGTTTTTTCTCCTCTGCTGTACTTTGTCCCTGCAGCTTCCAGGGGCTTCGCTTTCAACTTATCAGCCAACCTCGGTGGTCTAAGGCGGGTGTTTACTTGAGCGATGACTGACCCTTGTTGGATTATTCCTGCAACAGTTTGAGCACGCAAGCGTGACGGGTACAGGCTCTTATGTCATAGATACCCTATCTTGTCAACGGCAACAAGGAAAATATATTATAGACAGGCTGTGAGGGGGGTGGGCTAGGAGGGGCAATCACTTAGGAGAATAGAGGGATGATAGATTTAGGAGCAAAATGGAAAGTCCAGAGTTTAGAGCAAAGTATTTTTGATCCTGTTGCATGAAGTTGTTGAATTCACTGCTCGTATAAAACTCCACAGTCAGGGCAGATGCTACGGTTGTTACATTCCAGATATGCCGATGACACTGTACATTTAAAGACAGCTGAGGGACCCTTTTATCATCGGAGATGAAAGAAAGAGCACGGCTGCTGTAATTAACATCAGAAGCTAGAATTTCATCAAAATAAAACTGCTCCAGTGAACTCCCCACGCTGCCCCTCACTAAAAATGAGTGCCAATTTAGCCCTCTGCTGGGCACACACTTTAAAAAGACAATCCACTTATTTTCATTCAGCACTCCACTGATTCATAAAATAATGGCACAGTATGTCAAATTAGCTGCAAGCATATAGGGAGGCCTCATCTCACTGGACCTATGGTTGCTGACAGATATGGGACACCACAGGTACCAGAAGCAGCATCTATCAAACAAGTAATCGTACAAATGCACAATAGCTGGCAGGATAAGTGGGTTACATATCAACAACACATCAGATATGACAAAAATAACCTGACTACACAATTTTACGGTTTTCCTAACCGCCCTGAATAAACACAGAGTGTGGATGAGCTCTGGGAGAATGCTGAAAGCTGTAAGTGTCTCCCAACCCTCAATGAGTCCTGAGTGGAAACAAAAATAAAGTGTCATCATCGAGCTGTCAGCTTTAGGATCTCTGAGAGTTAGCCAGCTCACAGTTTAAATATTTCCAGAGGAAACTCCTCTAGATGCTCAGGCATGAGCAACATTCCTCGAAAAACAACCCCCAAACAAGTCAAACAAGTAAATCAAAACCAAACACTCTTATTAGAGATTATTTCAGACCACAAATCATCCGAATCTTTTCACTACAGGCTTAAAAGGATGGCTTACACTTAAGAGCAGATACATCAAAGAGACAAAACATGCTGCTGAAGTGCAATTTGTTTAAATGAGCCAAACTTTCCTGCAAATGCACAAAGATCACGTTTGTATAACCTCTGTCTGTTTTCCTATAAGGAAAAAAAAACACCTTCAGTTACTTTTGTGAGCCATTAATTCCTCTTAATGAGGGCAATTTTTTCACAAAGCACTCAGTTCCTAACAGGCTCTTCCTCCAGAGCTGAGTCATAGTCCACCACACACACCTCGCTCATTTTTACTGTGGCATGTGGTGTAAAAGCAACTTCTGGGGACTCTTATAAACAGGTTTTAAAGTTAATACCTTGAAATGAAATTGCACAAAAGCCTGCACGCATCTCTACCCAAGATACAAATAAACACAGGAAGGCTGAAAATGATCTGTATATAAGACCACCAGGTTTTACTTTTGTTCATTTATTTTCCTCTTTTTCCGCTTGGGGCAAAATCATTGCTATTAAATAAACTACTTAACGTTTGTGGAGAAATATCCTTGTTACTTACTTGGATGTAACATGAATGTGAACCTGGAGCCAGGACTCACTTAGTTTATCTTAAGGGGAACAGCTAAACTGGTTCTAGGCTTTAAAAAAAAAGGCTTCCTAAGAGCACAATGAAAGCTTAAAGAGGTCTCTGATGATTGCCTGGAAGTAGTCAAAGTGGCAACAAGACTCCAGGAACAACCAGATATGATGGCTACTTGTTTGTGTTTCTGCTGTTGTTAGTCTTTATGCTATGCAGCCTTTGCCCAAGGGGAAACTTCTTGGAGGAAAACACAATAGTGTGTTTTCATAGTATTGGATAAATTCATGTAATTCTTTACTGCCAGGCATTAAATTATGTGTTTATAGGTGGTTCCGACCAATCAGTACTTGCAACTGTGTGGGTGTTTTAGGTGTGAAAACAAAGAGTTCAACAAAGGTGGTTCACCGGATTATAGAAATGTCCACTTAGAGAACAAAGCTAAAACCAGGAACTTGGTCAATCTATAAATGCATGACTATATTGATGATAGTCAATATTGTCATATTCGATGATGAAGCCTGAAGCCTGCAGTTCCCCCTGTGGACTTCTAGAGGCTGACTCCAAAAATGAGTCAATCCCTACAGACTCCCATATTAAAATGTCTTTGCAGCAAAAATAAATACATTTACATAATGTGGCAAGCATCCAGAGATTAAATATTTTTGTAACTGTATTGATAGCAAGGAACATTTTGGGCATAAGTGACAGGTGGGTGCTGCCTGGCTGCTTCTACTCCACTCTCGCATCCACCTTTTTACCTGTATTTGAATTAAACAGGAGCTTAGGCAAACTATGACAATGCTGCCCACATTCTGTTTGGTATCACATTGCAAAAATGTAAAACACAGCTTCAATATAACTATAACAAAGTGACCGTAAATTAATATCATCTAACTAAAATGTCAAACTATTTCTTTAAAGTTGATTTAAAATCAACCTAAAAAATAATCAACAAAAATCAATGAACAATGCTTTTGATTATGAGGCTTTTTATAAGGCGTATCTTTCCTCGCCAATGAGATGAGATCAATCAAAGATCAACTTTAGATCAATCTAAAGTTATATATATATATATATATATATATATAACTTTATTTGATTGAATAACTTTATTTGATTGATCTCATCTCATCTGGCTATCTGAGGCAAAGAGCTTTGAGAAAACATGGCACAAACTCTTTATATCCCAGCTGTGATATTGACATCACTAAAGACCCCTAACTGCGGTAAGTAAAACCAACAGCATAGACCGTGAACCACCGCTTTCATGCTTTGAGACACATCAGACACAGGGCACACGCCACCATGCAAATATAATAAAAACATTTTGGAAAGCTTAACGTAATATGAGGAAATGCATTAGTGTAATTGTATTAACCTAAATATTTGGTACTAAATAAGATACCGAAGTGACTCGCTCGTCAAGCTAGTGCAAAAAAAAAAAAATTAAAATCATATGTGATGCCTGCGGGCTGGTTCTGAGATTAACAAAGAAACACAGCGGCACCGTAACACAATGCCACATGAGAAATAACTGGAGGAGATTTTTCACCATCCCTTGAAGTTCCAGAGAAAAAACAACAAAGCGTGTTTTGAAAAGTGTTCAGGCAAAGTCCTTGTGCATCATCATGTTTCCTGCCTGGGTGTCAGTCAAACTGACCAAGTCAAAGGTGAGAGGAGGAGGAGGAGAAGGAGGAGGGGAGCTCATCCTCTTGGGATGGTTTGTAATCCTTAACCTGTAGTTTCAGGTGGTAGGGGGACCACAGTAAAGCTGGTAATGGGGGCCCTTCATTAGAACACATTGTTCTCATTATGGGTTTTTGATCCTGAAGGTTTTTCAGAGCCCATAGTAACAAGTGGCCTCACCTCTTAGCCTTAGATATTGAAATAAACACCCTTCCTCCTATTTATACATTGCATAAGTCTGAAGTATTACATAGTATTTACATAAGCACTTTTTAATAAATATTTAAGTGGGCTTTCCTGTGATTTTACAGGAGTTTGGGGGAAAAGCGATAAAACGGTTTGTAACCAGAAGGCTGTCAGTTCAAATCCCCAGACTGTCTATGAAAATACAGTATGTGCAGTGAAAGTAAATGCTCTCCCCTCCTTCGCTAACTAATTTCAAAGTTCCCCTGAGCGAAGAACTTAACCCCCAACAGCTCCAGTGGAGCTTCTCAGCAGCCTGATAATGGACTGTGTTTTTACTAGGCCAGCTTGCAGGTGAGACTACAAAATAGATTGCTGCTGACAGAAAGGGAGCATGCTCAGTTGATTCGACTTTTATAAAACATCTTCATTCCTTAGAAACAGGGGCGGAGTGGGCAGTAAAGTCAGGTTTTACTAATAAGGGAGGGCTGCTTGGCAAATTTTGTTACATTTGTTTGTGGTTTTTTTTCAAAGCTATTTTTATAGAACAGATGTAAGAGTGACGTCAAATTTTCTCCTCAACTCTTTGCAAAAACAAAAGCATGTGTATTTCCCAAGCTGTCAAACTATTAGGAAATAATAGCAGGAATTATGAACATCACACAAACTGCCATAGTTTCACTGTATGACACTAAATGGCATTTCCAAATGTTGGACTCTCATACTGAAACATTTCCAGTAATGCAGGATGTTTAAACAAAATATAAAATAAGCAGGGAGGGCAAGGTGAACCACGGTAAACATGGAAAGTGACTCAGAAGTCTTGGGAACCAGCCTGCATGGTAATTTGGAGGACTACTTGCATCCTCAAATGATTTTTGTACACCAGCTATTTCAGCAGGAAATGGGAATAAAACATTATAGGATGTGGCAGGATGAACTTTGTATATAAACTAAGGGGTAATTCAGGACATAGAAACTTATTTTTGTGTTGTCTGAGAATATTCCTGACACGTTATTCTTTGCATTTGTTCCACTTATTGGGCTTTTAATGAGTTCATGAATTAAACAGAATTCAGGGTAGCGAGCACCTTATTAGTCAGAGTTCAGCTGGCAGCCTTACAGAACAATCGGCCAAAGTCAGAGAGGTTATGAGAAATTTACAGACGTTTTAAATTAATCCAGACAATCATCTCCTTTTACATCTTCCGTAATGAGCGAGATTATAGAGGATCAGGACTCTGAATCTGTTCTGTTCCTCCATAAATCATAAGAAGACACGCAAGATTCAATTAGTCCTGCTCGCTTAACCTTGGCAGCACGGAAATTGCACACCAAACCAGATACCCTGAGCGCACTGTGAGAGGTATTTACAAAAGAGATTCAAGGAGGCAGATTATACCAGTGAATGGCAAACAAACTAATAACCATGGCCAAAAAGAAAAGGAGTCAAGATTGTTATTAGATACACATTGAACAGAACCAGCAGGGCAGAAGAGGTGCTCTCGGTTAAATGGCTTAGAAGAGGGACCTGGATGCCATTTTCAGGCCACCCGTTTGTTGGAGTCCAAACCAAAGGAGAAATCCTCCAGCATACAATGTGGCTGTTCCTAGATGATAAAATCTATTCTTATTTAAAGCTCTACAAGGATCCAAGAATGCATGCTGTTATGGATTACCTTCATGGCATAACAAGCCACCACACACACACACACACACACACACACACACAAGTCTTTTTCTGCATTTTTAATGCTCCGGTTCATTATTTATAATCCAAAATAAGTCTCTCATGTCTGCACAGCATTGAATGTATATTGCTGTCACCTTTCACAAAGTCTCCGTTTAATCAAACTACAAAGCGTCAGGTCGCTTCATTTAAAGACAGAACTAGGCCGCAGATAATGACATTGAGGAAACATTTTGGGTGGAGATCAGATTTAGGTTTCTGACCAAAATAAAATGACATGCACTGTAACTGGCTTCTCTTAAAGTCTCCCGTTGTTCCAAATTTCCACGCTCTAATGAAAATGGGAGTAGACAGTGGCATATGCATGTTTCCTTGTTTACAGTAAAGGGAACATCAGAGAGGCCACACGTGACAAACACACACACTTTCCACTTACAGAAAGTAAACGGACACTTGCTTTGTGCATTGTAATAAAGAGGGAAACAGTCAGAAATGGTGCTTTCTGACTTTTATTTTAAATTATGCAAACTTAGAAAGTACAGACACAATTAGTATTGTTTGAATAAGTAAGAAAACTTCATGCTAATACTGGACAATGCTACAGGAGTGGAGCTGGCTTCACTCCTGCAAACAGGGCACTGATTGTAGGTCTGCTGAAGTCAATTACTCGTTCGAGTGGCAGCATACTGTTCACATTTCAAATGCCATGTTGCGCTGTTTATTGCAGCTTACGTTCCATGAGAACTTGCACTTTTGGAAAGCACATGAAAGGGGAGGCGATGCGTTACCCTACTCCCAAAAAGAAGTTCAATTACTTGAAGCCTGCATGTGAAGACCTTCTGGTCCAAATTCAGCACCAAGCCATCCCTGACAATTCCCTCTGTAATCTATCAACCTCTGGAACCGTGGGATGGTGCATCTATCTGGCTGCCACACTACACCCCGTTCTCACAATGCTTGTCATGCACGGCTCGTGCTGGTGCACGAGTGGCGTTGTCATGCGCAGCTTGGTTAACCGTCTGTGATGTTGTACATGTAACACCTACTCTGGCAGTCTGCTTTTTTCCACAAGCGCCACTTTATCAATCATTACTGGTAGATCGCCTGAACAGAGGCCCTCACCAGTAATTTTGGTGGATTATTTTGTGCATGCTAAGGCGGCTGTGATTTACGTAAACACTGATCATTTACAGATGGACATTATTAAAAACAGGTGACGGAGAATTCAGTTGAACTTCAAGAGGCATTCTGCTACACAGAATTATGTAAATAATGTAAAAATAATATTTCATTGTAACATTGTAAATTCAAATTCATCATCATTCTCAAGACTTAATGTCAGTTCCCATGTGGAGCCATTACTTTTTTGTTTTCTTTTCAAACTTGAGTGTTTGTGTCTGGACAGCTCTAGACACAGAAAGACACCTTAATAACTTTACCGCAATTACAAAGAGTGCAGCAATTCAGCATATCAAACTGGTGTGGCTGGTTTGAAGCCTAAAATACAGTTGCTTAGATTCAGACAGCTTGAATTGCAACACAAATGGATGCAGACATCTCTGTATTGGAAAATCCTAATATGACAGCCACATCTTGTTTTTTTTCCTTTATCTTACTGACTAATTATGCCATTTACTGCTGGCTGTCAACAGGCTCCTTTCAACTCGGCTCTGCCAGAATTGTCAGGCCTGCGTGTACCTTTGTCAGATTTTCTGACCCTTATTCCAGCAAACACACGCACACACTCTTCTGTGATTCTAATGAATGCAATGTGCTGATCAACTAATTACCACAACAGACAGGTGGAAAATGGAAGAGAAATCCCAAGGGTCTTCAAATTAAGTTTGGAGATTTTCAGTGAGATATGAAAGGAGTTAGTTTCCTCTTTTCACCTGCAGCCAGCATTAGCACATTGGGTGTCTATCTACATGTTCTTCAATGCTGCAGCTTTGGCCAGAATGCATTACCATAGCCGGGACATATTAACTCATAGCAACAGGGACTCATATATTATTTAATATGCTGTTACTATCTACAAACAAGATTTAAATGACGGTGACATTTTAAAGTACACATCAAGCCCCTTGCCTCTACTGATAAAAGTACCAGATTCTTACTGCATGGTGAATAGCATCAAATATGCACTGTGAACTCTCACTACTGCTGATCCACCATATGCCTCAATCTGCCCCATAACTGCTCGTCTTGCTTCTTCCTGCAGCTTGATCCACCATATTCAAAGGTTTTACCATTTCCAATAAAGCTTGGGAATCATTGTGGAGCTTTGGCTTCAACCCAAGTGAAAAGTTCTCTAAAGCATGTACACAGTGGAAGCAAAAGGCTTTGTCTCCCCCTCGTCTCCCATACCCCAGTTACAGATGGTGAGACCCCAGCTTGTCCCCTGTGCCAAGGCTCTGCCAGGGAGGCCCCTTTGATAATGAGCCTTACACACTATTTACAGCCACACTACAATAATCCTGCAACAATGGTTTCCACATAACTTTTAATTGAATGGGTCTTTATGGGCTGGACTAGCCCTGGACCAGGCTAATAAGTGGCCAAAGTTTACCTCATTGTTCTGTGTGAGCACATTTATAAGCTTTTATATGTGACAAAGAGCATATATCATCACAAAAGGAGCATATTAGGTTAACATAGCTTTGTCTGCATTACTGTGTGTGACTTTCTAGCAGCAGACACTGCCTAGCTTAGCTTACAGGGTGGCCTAGCTAAAGAAACATTACATTTTCCTAAATGTCAAAGCCTTTTTAGCACCCTGTGTTGCCTACATGTTAGCAAATTCTAAGTGACACAGAATTACAGTAGCTTAAACTGACTAATCTGTGTAGTTTTCTCATTCAACCTGCTAATGTTACATTGCATTTACATTACATTACTTTTGCCTTTTCTAAGCAACAATAACCAATTAATCGTTATATATATGTCTGCAAAAAAATCTAAAGTGCTGCGGTTTTGGTTGGGTCTGTTCCTCATTCACTAACATGGGAAATCTATATTGGAGCCAACCACCAGTCAAGCTGTTTTGGCCTTTTGAGTAGCTGTCATGTCGTCTATGACATGCAAAACAGAGGTTACAGCTGGCTAGAAAAGCTAACTGCTAAGGTGTTTCTCTTCATCTCATTTGTTTAGTCTTGCTAAAAATTGTAGTGAGTCGTCACCTAGTTAGAGCTAGCCCACCAGCTTGTACTAATGATAAGCTAAAAGCTGAAAAGCAGCTGGCTATATGCTTATATTTGCTGACAGACAATAGTATGATACTTATGTTCTCCTTTAACTCATCAGCAAGAAAGTCATAGTTTATTTTCACAAAATGTCTTAGTCATTTGAAAGGCTCTCTTTCAATCACTGGCTCTGCAGTCTGATGGATTATACAGACAGCACAGGCTGTCAGCCCCTAAGATCTCTCCAACACAGGGATGAATGTACCTAAAGCTCCCCAGTGTTACTCCATGAAACTGTAAAAGCTGTGTCAAAGCAGACACAATAGTGCAATTGTTCAGTTTTTGTACAATCAGTAAACAGCTCAGTTGTTATCCTGTCACATAACAAGATGTAGGACATGAGTGTGACGTTGCCAGAACACATTACGCATGTGAAACTTTACCACAGAGGGTAAGAGTACACCCCCGGCATGAAAAAAAGACCCTTCGCCCCGTTGTTGTGTGTGATTTGTGGAGTGGGTAGTTGGGAGTTACATCATGGGCCCTGCTTAGGTTGTGCCGCTGCCAGGCGTATGATGCAAAGGAAAAAGAAGCGCAGGCAGAAGAAGGGTGTGGGAATTGAGAACTCCACTTCAGCCTCCAACCTTAGCAACCTGTCTTTACTCAATGTTCACCCCAGCGACACAGAGAGGGGCTCTGGAGCTGGCGTGGAGAGATGGAAGGGAATGCTAGCGGATCTGTCTTTTATCATTGCAGAGTGGCAACCCCTTGGGAAGGCTCTTCCTATTCTTTGTGTGAATTCTAAGTTTCAATGTGATTTAAATGTTAGGTATCAGACTTTAAAATACACTTCTAATGCCTTAATTGGCCTCATTATATTTCTAAAAATTGTTTTTAGTTCCCAACTGCTTTGATGATGCACTCAAAAGCAGACGTGAGACAGCTGACATTCCCCATGCCATAGACGTTTCCTCTCTAAAGTGTCCTCCTTTGTTCATGTCTCTTCAGTTCAGCGTATGCCAGACGGCCTGACAGAAACCTCCCCGAGCCTGGACTACTTTCAGAAACTCCTTTAAGGGCAGTTGGAACAGTGATGGGTGATGTCCTGGGTGTATATAGAGGAAGCTGGAGAGACAGGTGCTTCCCATGGTGCAAAATGCAGAGCACCGGAGATCTGGGAGTGGAGCGGGGGTTGATGCTTCAGACAAGGTCACGAGCTGTTTTGACTTCACTGCTCTGTGAATTCTTTGGCAGGTGGTGACAGCTGCATGTAAGCAAAGGGGGGATTTCTACACCAGGTCTCTCAGAGGCATAGGGTGCATTCTGAGCTTTTAAACAGACTACTCTGCACATGTAATGATACCCTTTGCACATTTACTTTTTCATTTTCTATTATGTGTTTTATCTCCTGGTTGCTTAAGCTTTATCCGCATCAAAATGATAAGCGACTGACTTAAAAGCGCCTTCATCCTCGAACTTACAACTCCTGAAGCATGGCAAAATTTAATGGAATTGCTTGCTGTGGTTACTAAGGCAATTATAGCTATGCTAATAAAATAGCAAAGAAAAGTGTTCTATTAAAGCCGAAGCCCTTAGAAATTAATTAATCTCTAGTCGCTTGGCCTCCTTTATCCACCGTAACCACAGGTTTGATTACTAATTAAAAAGGAAATTTTACTAACAGTTTAGGTCATTAAAATGTCTTCAGGTCATCCAGAACCACAGCTAATAAACTGCAGTTCATTTTTTGACTTGAACCTGAACCCAAACCAAGCCACAACCAACAACAGTTAGGAACTCAATTCTATTTGGACATGCAATTTTCTACCCTGCCGAGGCAGCTACACCCTGCAGCTTTACTACAAGATACAGGCTTCAATACCTTACTTTATCAAAGTTTGAAAGTATGTCTGAAATCCAATTTCTATTGCTGGAAATGCTAAACCTGCCCTGACATTTCAATTCTCCAGGGTAATTGCTGTATTTTGTCTTTTGCAGAGATAAGGCATGATCTTTCCGGGCAGAGGTAATAACATGCCAAATCGTCCATCCTTTCCAATGCAACAAAAGAGACCAAAACCTAAGATGACATTATACCAAGGTTGTACATTATACCTTGGACAGCAATGAATCAGAAGATGAAGCAGCTCTAAATGCCCTCTACGGAGCTCTATAAACTTGAGCTTTTACTCTCCTCAATTCAAAGAAGAAAATGCTCTCTTCAGCCGGCTCACTGGGGCATATTAACATGGAGTTACTGTTTTGTGGATATTTTGGATATGAATATCTCAGATGGGATAAGACCTGGTATTTGCCCTCTAGGTCTTAGATCTTGCCACTTCCTGCTAGCTTAAACCAAGCTCAGCGCAGATGAAACTGGCAAATGAAGACAATTATAACTTGTCCTCAAGTTGGATGGGATAAAATGCATTAAAATCCACTACAGTGTGTGTTAGCCAAAAGGCCTTAGCTGGGCTGCATTTGCTGGAGGTAATATTTTGTGTTATGAACCAAGATGGATAAAACTGAATCCATCTGAAATGCAGCAAAAAAATGTATATATGTAAGCTGTGCAGACAATAATTATTCACTTAGGCACACCAACGTACGTGGCTGGGAGCAAATATCTTTCTTATGAAATATTTTACAGCTTAGATAAGCATTACATGACTATAACTGAGGAATAAAGGTATAAAGCTTGTAATGAGGAGCAGCAGAGTACAGTAATCCACGAGAGCTCACCAGATTAGATATAATGATGACATGAAGGACAGAAAAGACAAGTTAACAAAATATTTTAGTTGGGATTATTAAAGCCTTTCTGATTGACAGGATCTATTCCCTAGAAGTCAGTATTGGTAAACAAGTGGAATAATATTGTGCATCCTGTCTGCTTATTGTTAAGAGTCAAACATTGGTAAGATGGCAACAACAGAGCTTAAACTGATCTCCAGGACACATATGGGTGATCCAGAAGAAGTGGGGTATGGTCAGATTCGAGTCATCTTGTGTGTGTGTTTGGAGAATTATAATGTTAAAAAACTGGTTAATATATTAAAATCCTCTAGTGTGCAGCCAGCTTTAAAAAGAAAATCTGTGACCTCACTTCTAGATGTCACTAAATCCTACACATGGGTTCTTTAAAGTAGCATTCCAGCAGTAAAGATAAAACAATAATTTCAGTCCAGTGGAGAATTTTGAAGCTACTGAATCCCAGCAACAGAAACAGGGAGTCCAGCACAACATTACCCTGCTGCGCTGTCTTCAAAAAAGTGCCAGTGGATTTGTGGGTGGGGGAATTTGCCTACATTGCGTGATCGTCAGCAGTGTGGCAAAGGGTGTGCAGTCGGAATCTGCATGTGAGCAGTCTGCCTGCAGCCACATAAACTGAACAGTGTAAATGCACAGTTGTCCTTCCAGTGTTTTTGAATAATCTGATCTGAGATTATATTTTAGTTTCGGTCACAAAACAAATAGAACTCAGATCCATAAAGGAAATCTCTCAGCACCTACACACAAATTAGAGACAAAAATCACAAACCAGCCCAATGCCTCTGTCAGTTCTAAATGGTGACTGCATATCAGACATCACTTAAATAATATGTGGCAAATTCAGATTGCCAGTATAGATTAGGACTGTGCTGTCTTGTACAGGAAGCTAATTAGAATAGCTGCGTTAACACTGATATTGCTGGCTTGATTAAATCCAGGCACATGTATCGATTACAATAAGGGAAAACCACTAAAGACGCTTTCTCACATTTGGAGTAGCAACCTCTGCCTTTCATCAAAATTACTAATACAGAAAAATAAAAGGAAATGAGGCAGCGTCTTTAATAGTGATGACTGGGAAGTGGAGAACACAGTTCTCTTTGTTCAGTATGCATATGCTTCAAATTACAACTCTTATTTTTTGGGTAAATTAAAAAAAAAGTGCACTTTTTCATTTTATAAACTAAAGGTCACAGAGAATGATGGGACATGCTGAAAGTGCCGTAATCCCAAAAACTGTTATGTAAAATGGTCATCGGGGAAGTAATTGTTTGTTTGTTTACCATATGTGATAAAAAAAAAAGCTTGAGCGCTGCCTGAGCCTGCCACCCACAACAAACGGGATATGAGGGATTTAAAAGGAGAAGCCTGAGAGGGGGAAAAATCATTACCAGCCTGTGTCAGCTTCCACAGAGAATGGCACTGCTAAACAAGAGGGTCAGAGAGGGGATGCTGCTGATTGCGGAGAGAGAATAACAAGGGTCTTCTGCTGCAAGAAAGAAAGGTGCTGGTGAGGACATGAAAGACGGGTGAGGAAAATAATGTGAGATAGCAATGTGACTGGGCTTTTACTGTGGACAAAAATGCACCCATTTCCTTCTTTTTAGATGCTGTAGTGACACATAAAAGCCCATAATACACTGAACTGGTCACAAGGCATTGTTTTGAAAAAGCTAAAATTCAGCTTGAATTATGTTATGTTCATAGTTATGCCTATTTTCTCCTCTGATACCCTACTTTTTTAATCAGGATATGTTCAGACCTATTTTTCAAATCTGGCTATCACACACACGTGTCTGTGCTCAATCCAGCTTAACCCGACTTGTTTGTTGTCCTCCAAACTGCTAGGCGCCTCGTAATATACAGAGTCTGTTCAGGCCGCCGTAGGACTGCATGTGCGCATGCGTCGTGTGTTTTTTTGTCCCGTGTCGCTCGTTCTTTCTTTTTTTCCGGTTCAAAAAGCAGTTTAGTCCTTTAAAGCCCTGTCAAAAATAAACTCAGGGCAACGCTGTCGTAGTCCAAGGGTTGCGTACATACGGCTTTTATACGTGACCCGAACACTGTCCCTGTGAACTGGAAGTATCATGCTAGCCGCATTTGCGTACAGACCTGAGCCACATTTGAGCTAATCTGGCTAGATCTAGACCTCCAAGAGGTGGATCGAGATCTATCCTGATATCCGGATTTGCGTTGTTCAGACTCAATTATCCGGATACGGCCCGAATCCTGCTCTAGCTGGATTGATTTCCCCAGTGTGAACAGTGTGACCCCCATCTAACGTGTCCCCACAGCCTGTCATATAGTATATCTAAATACTGCAGTGTCAAGGTGAAAACAGCTACTGACTGCTAATTTCACTCATTATATGTCTTCTAGCATCCAAAAAAAACACCATGATGGCAACTTAACAAGGTTAAAAGCTTCATTTTAATTTCAGGATGTGTGAAACTTGCACAATTGTAAAAAAAAAAATACACTTTAATTAATTGGTCTTAAACAACCAAGCTATGTGATTTATTGAAGTGTACCATGGCGATGTTGCAAGCAGCACAGTAATGTGGCTGACTTTGTGTTTCAGTGTCTGTATCTAAGTTAAGGAAAAACAAGGAGCAGGGCTATAAATCTGGACAGAGACAGCAGGCAGAGGAAACAGGTCTGATAAAGCACCACATTAATGACTGTTTCCCTACCAAACAAAAACTCATTTGCTAATTACAACCTGCTGCTGCTTACTTTTCCTTTTCCCAAAGTGGTTTGCAGTGATTTCGCTTTACCTGCACCAGAAAAAAAAAAACAAACACACCAATGCTAACCACATATTTCCCACATGCTGCTGAATGTTAGCAGGTTTTACAATCTAACAAAAAGGCCCCTCAATGTTTTTCTTGAACTTGTGATAAAAAACAGATTTTTACAGCTGCATTTCTCGAATTCAACATAAAACTGTCTCATTTGAAACATGCTGTGTAGACCGTTATGAACCTATTTATCGCTTTCGTACCACAAGTGCAGCACAACAAACTTAAGCTGTGGCCACATGAGCATTTTTTTATACCATCAATAATTAAATGTTCTGCAAACACATTCGGAACCTTACCAGTCAACCCCAAAAAGGTTAATCGTCCTACAGTGAAAAAAAGGTCCTCATTTGTTCACTATTCCAATGTGATAATTGCAGCAAAGAAAAATGTTATTGCACTGAGAGCGGACGCTGGAGTGCGCTGAATAATTGTAGGCCGCACACACACACACACACAGCAACAACACTCAAGGAACTGTAGTAGTTAATTGGAGAGCAGACGTGTGTTTACTTTGCAAAGTGAGAAGGGGATTGGGAAATTATCGACAGGCAGGTCTACTGGAGTGCAGATTGCCCTTGACTGCTTGGCCCAGAGACTACATGAGTGTCTACTTTAAATTCAGGCAAGTTTGCAGATCATTAGGGTAATAGTGTTGAGTAACTCTGCAACATATGGATAAGACTGGGAGGCAACAAGAACATATATGACTTGCTGGTGTTAATTAGAAATGAAAGGTTTATGATGAATTAAAAGTTTACATGAACAGCATCTTTTGCATGCTTGGTTTGCTTGGCTAACTTTCTTGCTTTAAGAGTCTGCAAAAAGCAGCCACATGTTCATTCCTGCACAATTTAGTTTGACCTTTGCATGTCTGCGAGTTGTACTTTCCGCAATTACAGAATAAGTGAGCTATTGTTAACCTGATTGACATTAGCAGCAGGGAGCCAGGTTGGGTACGTAACCCTCAAATAACTATGGTGATCCATGTAACCTCTGGTAGGCCATTTGTTTTCATATGCCCACAAAGGTTGTAGGTCTGCAGTTTAACACCGAGATAGATGTCCACAGAGTTTGTCATAGTAGAAATAAAGCAAATTTTTAAAATGTGAAGGCTGCTGATGCATGAAAAAGGTTACACAGCGGGGGCGGGAGGCATCTAAAATTTATAACACTAGTCCAGGGTGACGACGAGGGGAAGATCACAAGGGCAGTTTGTAACTGCTAACAGACACACCTGCTGTTTGTAGTGATCTTGTATGGTCAAACGTGACTTCAGAAGAAACACAAATATGCATGATAACATCATCAGCTGGCTGTACTGGTGTTTAGCAGCAAAAAAAATCTGAGAGGACACTACAGTTTTGGCTTTAAATGTAGGGTAGGAGATTTTGAAAACTCAGTGAGAGTCAACCAAAATTAAACACACACCCCTTTCTCTCGGAGCTCACCCCGAAGCCACGCCTCCCAATCACATGGATGTGCATTACCTGAAGACGAGCTGCGGTCTGTGACTTCATGCACATACCTCTCTGGTGCGCGCAGAGCAGGAAGAGAGTGACAGCCAGCCAATAGAGGATTGGCTGATGTTTTTAGGGTTTTATAGCTTCCACAGATGATTAATATTCTTTGTTTTAATGTGAAACTGCCAAACTAATTGGATTGTAAAGAGAAGTTACACTAATTTAACAAAAAGTGCATCAGAAGGAAATTCCTACCTTACCTTTAATACTGGTGCAACCTCTGAGTGAAGTTATTGTAATTTTGGGCAGCATCGACAGTCGTCGTGTTCTGGTTGCTACCATGTTTGTGGTTACACCAAGCGGCAACCTTCGGGGCTCAAAGTTGAAGCCCATGCGGAAGTGTCAAAACTTGTAATTCACGCCGCAACAGCTGGGGGTTGGCTCCAAAAGCGAGTAATTTCCCATAGACTCCCATGTTAAAATGGCCGACTTCACAGCAGAAAAAAACATGTTTACAGCCTGGTACAAAAAACCACTCTGGTCTCAGATGATAGGTTCTCTTCTAGTGTCAATTGTAGGGAGGGTGAATTTTTTTACAACTCACTCGTTTCAATGGTATTCGGACTTAAAATTACGCCTAATTATGGGCGTTGCCGCTTGAGTGACAGACAGTTGACGTATCACAGTGTGAGTTTCCTGCTTCCACGATCGCCCGCCCCCCTAAACCCCGCTCGTGCTCCCCCTCTTTGTCCATAATCGGAGTTTTAGTTGACGTGACGCTGCCAACATGGCGGCGGTCATCAAGTCCCGGAACCTCCCACCGAGCCTCAAAACGGCTCTTCAGAAACAAACGGGTGACGTCACGGAGGCTCTGTCCATAGTTTTTACTGTCAATGGGTTACACTGATGTTTCCTGGTTTGTTTCTTCTTATCTAGGGCAGCATGATCCGTATTCCTGTCATATTTATTTAAAATATGGCCATGAAATTAATACTTCCTGGTTGCAACAGATGAAAACATAAGTAAAACATAATGACTTGTCTAATGTTTCGCGTTATTGCCCAATTTTCCCACACTGTCATTCATCAAATCCTAAGATGCACGCCAGACATGTATTTGTGTGAGCGCTAGACAAAAAAGAGGTCCTAGCTCCCTTCCATCACCTGACAGTATCATTGGAGTTTGCAGGACCTTGCAGAAATTCTACTCAGTTTTGACTGAGGCAGCGTTGCTAAAACCCTTGTCAGGTTTATAGAGTTAATTCCGAGATGTGTAATTGCTGGACAGTGTACCCCGTTGCTGTTGACTCTGGCCACAGGGACAGAAATAATTGACATGCTGACTGTATTCATCTGTGCTGTGGGGTGGCCAAAGCACCGTCTGCCAAGGCTTACCTCTGGCATTGCTGTGTCCACATCTGGGCTGGATTCATCAAGGTATTTGTTACAAAGTGCAAACAAGTATAATGAACAAAAGGCACCCAGGAAAAAAATGCTTTGCATGATGCGCAGCCTACATGAAGTAAATAAACAAAGCAAATGGGGATACAATAAGGCAATTTGGGGTCCTATTTTTAAATCCAGATGCTTGTGGCCTCAAAAACCCAAGCCTGTAATGTGACTCGATGACAAGAGATGGAACAGGGTCAATTTGTGCTTTTGATTCACCAAAGTTTTGGCCTCTCTCTGTGGTTTGACACAGGAGGGGGAACGGGGACGTGTCCAAGTTAACAAACACTTTGGAGCTCTTTTTGCGCAAGTAAAAGAATTAAGGTTGCACAGAAAGTCCTTTTCCTCCAGATCCTGTATCCGCGCTGACCAAGAACGTCAAAGACACTAAACGTCCGCCGGTGAGTTAAACAGCATAAGCCCCAACTGTCACAGATACATCCACATCATTAGAGCATTACAAACACTAATACTCAGTCAGAGCTGCAGCCAAACACAAGAGGTTCATTATTTTTCCATCATTTTCAGGAAGAGATGGTGAAAATTTCATAGACCACTGCAGAATGTTAGGTTCAGACAGAAACCATAATGTCCCTTAGATAGAAACTCATATTGTCACTCTCACAGAGTTATTGAAGGCTGCTTCTGTTTTTTAATAAGTAAATTCTTACATTTCTTGCATGACTACATCTGGTAATCAAACAGCCTGTCCACAGGCCACGCAGGCTGCCATTTGATTTTTGTTTTGATTTGCCCCTGACTTTATCAGAAATATCACTTTGTGTCATGTAGCAAGTGGAAGTCAGTTTCCTGAAGATACTTTTAAAGAATCATCAACTTCACTTTTAAACCTGAACATCTGCAGAAAATCATATCCAGTGTCTCTTGGTTGGCTCAGTCTGCTCTGCCCCCCCCCCCCCCCCCCCCCCCGGTCATTATTTCATTATGTGAGGGATGAAGGTCTCTTCTCTTGTTGAATACAGTGTAATTATTGCTGATGAAATGAAATGCCTTCCTGTCACAAGCCTTTTACATCCCTGACATGTTTTGGCATTTGGGATGGAGGGTGGTGTCTCTGGGATGTTGCTAGCTCAGACCACACAGAGAAGTGTGAGGAATGGGGTTATTAGACAGAGACCAGAGAATCGATTTCTGAAAGAAGCGAAGGAGATTTGTCAGAAATGCACACAAGCTAACATCTTAAAATGAGCTCCACTAAATAAAGGAATTCTTCATTAACAGACTGAACACACCCTCCCACCCTGTGGAGCCAAGCAGATGCTGTCTGCAGACTCTGAGGCCTGGGCCTCTGGGCTAATTGTATATCCCAGAATGCACACAGCTATAGTGTCTGGCACTGACACTTAGCACATGTGATACCAGCCGCGAGTGCCAACTGAAAGCCTACTGCTACAGGCGATGCCGAATGGAGCTGCTCACTGACAGACCAATGTTATTTGGCTGTTAACAGGTCCCCAGCTGGTGTCTGGTGTGCTCTGTACAGCCTGGTAAGCAATGCCACTGTTTTGGGTCTGCGGATGTTCACGAGCATGTGTGCGGCATGGATGTTGGCATGAAAGCGCCAGAGGCCCCCCCGAACACAAGCTGCCACCAGAATAAAGAGCCGAGCATTTATTTAGACAGCTTGTGTCTACGACAGGCGGAATGCAGACCACAAGCTCCAGGGCTGAAGTGACTGAGAGGGCTCGTTTGTACACAAAAGGCCTGTGCAGGGATTGGGTTACAACTAGATTAGAGTCTGGGACTAGTAGCAGCTTTGGCACTTTTTATATACACTTCAGAAGGTACATGAGAAGCACAAAGTGATCCCTGGATTAGAGACGAATATGGTAACATGTTTGCAGAATTTTCACTGTCTTATTAGAATTATTAGACAGATGTCTGGCTTTTGAATTCTTAAGATATATGTGTGTAGGAAGCTGTAGCTTTTCACAATGGATTATAGCAGCATTTTAGCACATAGGGAGAAATGAAGTTAAGAAAGCCACTGGAGCAAGTCTCAAGCCAGAGAAGTTCCTCATCTCTGAGAAGGAATGGGGTGGTGGGAATGCCTGCGGTTTTGGGTTTCTTCCCAAAACCTCCTTGGGTCACCAATATCATTTAATGAATCACTTGGGGTGGCTTCAAATGAGAGCAGACGGGTTCTTGAAGGCACCCCACTGAACTGGCTCCCCACCACTGATCATACACTGCACCGCGTTCATGAACCCTAAATGAGAGGCTGTCAATGTTTCACAATTCTTCCAGCAACTACTTTGCTGCAGCCTATACTTGTCCTGTTATCGTCCATAGTCGTCCACATTATGTACTTGTTTGCTCAGCTAAACAAAGAAAGTGGCTTTTCCTAGAAGAAGCACCTTCTCAAGGAGGAAACGTGGTGTTCTTCATTATACTGTGGGAATAAATTACACGTCCGGTAGAAGCTAAAACAATTCTCTGGAGACAATTAATATCAGAGCATGTCGCTGCTAACAGAAGCGTGACAGCTCCTCCTAATGAGCTGTTTACTCAATATGCAATTATCTGACCATAAGAGGTGAAGACAGCTTCTCTTTAATATTTGTGTAAATACTTATGTCTCTAATTAAGTAAATCAGTCAAATACGGACTGCTCAGGATGGGTTTAAAAACACAAACCTGCTGACAGGCCTATGCTGGAAGCAAACAGCTATCCTTCGATGAAGCCTTGTTTTTGTAAGCATGCTGCATAAAAATGACTCTAAAATTGTCGGGCTTTGTTCTGGAAGTGGCCATTTTGCTGACAACGAAAATGTGAAACTCTTCCACATGCAGAAGAGCTTCCAAGATTTGGAGATTTTGAGCGATGAGAACACCGTTTGTGTATCCTTGTACGCGAAACAGGAAGGTTTCCAATTTTATTCTACAGCAAACTGGTGTTTTCCCTGTGGACTTTGATGGGCTGATGATCTTTGACAATAGGACTTATATAACTGTACAATATATCAAAGCCATTCTCTGGACTGCTGGCTATGACTTGTCCAAAGTGCTGTCATTGTTATGTGACACTGGGGGCTCACCGTGAGGTCCTGTTCATTAATCTTGTCAAGTGCTAGACCACAGTTGTACTGTATTCCTGCCTCTTACACTGCTGCCATGTTATAAATACTACTTTCCTTTGAAGACAACTCAATGGCAACAAAATGAAAAAGCAAGCGAAGCAGTGGCTTTTCTCATCAACATGAGCATTCCAATCATTAGGAATTTTGGACAAGTGGATTCTTTCTAATCATAGTCATCAGGATTAATTTGAGTCGACAAAGCCCATCAGTTTGAACCTTTGCCCGTCCGCATGACTGCCTCTGTCTGGCAAATTGTGCTGCTGCTAATGAGTCAGAGCAGGTCCAAAACCAAGATAAAGAGGAAGAGAAAAAGTTACACCGAGCACTCTGGTCCTGGACAACAACACAGTTTTTAGCCAAGATCAGCATCATATCCTCAAGAAGGGCCCGATATCTCAAATACTATGAGCACAAAGGTCATCAGTTATCTTTAGGACACAAAAAATACGTCTTATAGTCTCTGAGTTTCTCTTAACCAACTTCCTAAACCTAGCGGGCACTGTTATTCCACAGCTTTTGGTTGTTTTGTGGGTGCTGACAATGCCAGAATTAATGACTTCAGCTTCCCCTCATATTATCCTGTCATATGTCAGCTATAAGTAGTTTCAGGCATGGAGAGAGCCCCTATAAGAAATAAGGATGTGCCTGTGCTAATGCTGGGAGAGCTGGGCTGTGATTAGATGAACCGAGGCACAGCCAGCTGCAATCTGTCTGGCTGCCACCTATCCCAACAGGCTAGACAGGGAGGAGAGCGGGAAGGAAGCCTCCTGTCCCTCCTCTTTGGAGCTGTCGCTCGTGTCTATTGTCAGGGTTATTCTAATGGAGGGAGACACAGGCGCAACAGCCAGTGGGACCATGCACACAGGGATATGCGAGTCAAGGGAAACAGGACCAGCAGGAGTTTTCAACAAGCAGTCACCCATCCCAAGATCCAATTAACAGATGACCAGGGGAAAGAATGCATCCTTATCGCATCTCCACGTAGTGCCTGATTTATCAAAACAAGGGAAATAAAGTGTAAAAAAAACTCCAGAAAAAGCTTAAATAAATAAATAAATAAAGAATTAAATAACTTGATCCCTTTCCATAATTTAAAAAAATATACATATCTAAAGTTGTGATTTCTGTATCAGTTAGCTTAGCATAGAAATGCTATAGCTAATTGTAAATGTATAATTGATACAAATTAAAGAGGATATATTAGTTAACATGCTAGCTCATTTGAGCTGACAGCATACAGTATAGCGTGTTGTATTGTGTACGCATTTCTATAGCTTTGAAAATATTTTATGCAACAACTCCAGTTAAAGCATATCACATGTCATTTAATGGCACCGTCATGTCATATTCAGTTTGCACTAATCTGTGTACCTCGTACTGTTTTTATTTTCCTGCACCAGCCATTCCACATGAATGAGAAAAGCCTCTTGGGTACTATGCATTGCCTTTTTCAGGGCACAGTGTGGAGAATTCATTATTGCACATGCTTTTTAAGAGAGAGAGACTAAAAAGTATTCCTTGTACGTTACTGTACGCGCTCGCCCAGCAAATCCACAATCAGCAGCACAGCCTCCTGTATGCTCTAAAACATTCATTAAAATATTTTTTCCCTCTGATATGTGTGAGAGGACTGAGGGAATACTAATGATCGCACTTATGTTTTTTTGTTTACATTAATCACCACGGGGCTTTGCTTTTATTTCAGCAAGGGAGAAGATGTGATGCTGGCAATGGGAGTAAAACTAATGAAACATTGATGGAGATAAAGGTTAACTGTTCTTCTCTGAGGGACTTTTGATGACTAATTGATTTGGCATACAGAACAGGCCAACATGGTGTGTCCCTTTGAAGGAGGAAGGGAGGCAATTTTGTTCCTTGCAGATGTATCAGACAGTAATTAGCAGATGAACAAAAGTTCCCTCAAGATAAATATCATGTGAAAACTGTGATTTTCTGTCCTTCGGAGCTGGGTGGCATTTTGTTCCTTATGGATGGGTAGCAGGAGCTCATTAACCAGCCACACATTTCCCTCCGAGCTAGTGACTCTAATGGTTTACCAGCCAATCTGTCACTTGTACACGCCTGCTAATTTGAGTAAATTACCATCAAGTTTGTTTATAATGAGGATAAAAATCAAGCCTATCAATATTCACGTACTGTTAATTTGCTGATTGTACATCAAATGCACCACGTGATCGTCGAATACACTCGTAAATCTCTCCTTCATCATCTTAAAAATAACCGCTCCCAGGAAGACACCTGACACGACAACTGTGTCTGATGGCAGGCTGTGGTATGCTGAAAGCTAGTCCAGCATGTGAGAGCAGCCAGCGCCGCCTCCCATTTCAAAGCCAAAGGAGCCGATGTCCCGTCGTACCCACCGAGGCTATTTGAGAGAGCCGACCTGTGACCCCATCACCCACACCCTGATCACGTCCCACTGTGCGTGCTTTCAACTGCTCGACCCTCTAACCCTCGCGCCCAGCCTTTGGCTTTAAAGTGCGAACCATGTATCGATTACCCAATTCCTCGTCTCGAGCTTCGCTGTCACTCCGAACTTTTCTCAAGAAGCAATATTAGATTGCAGCTTTATCATAGCTGCACTGTAGAAACACTGACCTCATGCTGGCCCTTTTGTCCAAAAACACAAATCAACATGGCATTATTCATCTTCTTAAGTTTCTCTCTTAAATCCCTGCTCTGCAGAGAATCAGAGGTTGCTTTAACCTTGGCCTCATTGCTCCTGTGTTCCTCCCTGTGGCCCCAGCAGCAAATGCATTAGTCAGTGAGTGCCAGGCATAGCTCTCTGTGCCAGTGGTATGACGAGCTTAGCCCAGTATACTGGGCACCCTTGTTGGCCCTCAATGAGTGTACTAAAGGCACAAGCCCAACAGGTGGCATTCTATATGGGCATACAGGAATACAAGGAGTGGAGAGATCTTAGACAGAAGAGGTAGAGATGGAGGGAAATGGATGACATAAAAATGGTGGCATGGTGGGAAAGAGTTCCAGTGAGAAGGCAGGGATTTAACAGTAACAACTCTTGAGCTGCTGTGTGCACATTCTCATTGCCCATAGCTCTCCTTGCTAATTACTCTAACCAAACACAAATTACTCATTGCTCTGACATGTGCGCCGCACAAACTCTCAGCTCTGTTTTGTTTACTTTATAAGAACCAATAGCCTCTGAAAATGACAGCTTTCTCCTGGACCTTTTAAAGCAAAGCAGGTCGTGTCACAGTCAAACACAAAGTAGGGATCATGTGCATTACTTTAATCCACACTGTAATGACCATATCAAGCAGATTGATGAGATTATATTCTGATTGCCCCAGTTGCTGCCTCACATGGCTGCCAGAACCCGACGATTACATCCCCGGGATTAGCAGTCTTTTGAATTGATCCCTTAGTCTCCCTCGTCAGCATTAAAGCAACCCCCTCCCGTCCTCATCCTAAATATTGTCATCATCCATTTTTGTGTTTCTCAACTTGACTATGCAGCCAAGATATGTCTCCCCTCTGCCTGTTTCTCTAGTGTAGTAAATTAGAAATACAGGTTCTTACTACATTGCAAAAGGAAATACATGCACAGTTTGAGGGAATTTAACTGAGACTGTCTCTGCATGCCATCTCCGTGTTATTGCATAAATCAGGTCTTTTATTTAAGAAAACATTCCTGCACTGTAGGGGGATGCAAAACGAGAGTTTCGGTTGCACACTAGGCTTCGTCTTGTTTGTTCTCTGGTTGAAAAGCAGGGTGCAAATTGACGGTTACACAACACGGAGATGTGAAATCTGAAAGAGGGGCTCTTTATCTCTGCTGTGAAAACATAAGGACTGAGACGGTACGAGATGTTTAATACGAGAGAAAACATGAAAAGGTTTATGTGGTATTCTGACCACTTCAAAGCCTTATTTAATGTCCCCACTCAAGGATTTTTCATTCCATATTAATTTACATAATAAGCATACACTGGAAGATGCTAGCTCAGAAAGCTGAGAGCCACAGAATGTGTAATTTCCTCATACAAATATGGTTCTACTGAACTGCCATTTTAAAGAAAGGAGAGTTGGTGCGGGAGGTAATCTGATTAGTTACAGTATAAAGAGATCTGACATACCTGAAGTCATTCAAGGCAATCCAAGAGAAGCAGTTGGGTTTCCCAGCAGAGAGTAATGGAAAAAAAGGGAGAGAAACAGAGCAGTTAGCATCATCACAAGGATCTGGACATTTTTTAAAAGCAACTTTGACATCATTTTAAAACGTTTTTTAACGTGTGCACAACAAACTGTCAGTTAAACACACACACAATATTCCTCAGCTGTCAACACAATTCATGTGCCTGTATGAACACACTGGCCTCCCACTCCATGATATTTGAAGCGACTGGTCTAAAAACACTCCGGAGTCAAAACTATATCTTCTAAGATCTATTTCCAAAGAGAGAACGAGAAGATTCACCAGAGTTAATGGGAAAAACATGACTTTTTTTTTCTTCCTTTGACCATTGTTCGCTCTGCTTCTTTTCCTTCAATTTATCACGTTTTGACATTTTTCTAAATGCTGTCACAACAGATAAGGACTGTCAGCATTCCAAGTTAAATATCTGCTTCACTCGTTGCTACAGTATGCAGATGCAAACAGTTTAAGGGTGGGGGGATATGGGAGGGGGGGGGGTGTCAAATTCAGGATATATTACCTGACTGAAAAAACGATCCAGATGGATTTGTTGACACTTTTTTTTCACATGCTGGCAGGACCTTGTAGCTGTGCTGTTGACAGCGCGCATAAATACACGGGATATTGACTAAACACAAACAATCCCACAATCCCATCCGATGAGTGCCAGACATACGTTTTGGAAGGACACAGCGGCAGTGTCTTCCAGATTAAAACATTTCTCTCACGCCTCCGCTCTGGGACGAGGTTTTCCTCCGAGCTGTTCCCTGTTGCTGCAAACATTTGTACATGTATGCCTTGTTTTCTGCTTGTTCTGCCCTGTGTGTTCTTACTTGTTTTGTCACTGTAAGTTTGTTTTCACAATAAATAAATTAGCTCCGGTGCTTTCTCAGATCCATGCAGTTTTCCACTAAGCTGAGTGAGCCGATCGATCCTCTTTTTGCTGTGTTTTTATAAATCTATAGCTTTTTGCAGCAGCAAGCTGTCCACATAGTGACTTACACTGCTGTAGTCTGAATGCTTTCACTGCATGTTTAAATACTGTGGGAGTTTATCAGCATTGATGAGGCAATAGTGCAGATGACAGAGTTAAAAACCTGTGCCCAGCTTGTCATTGAAACACATCTTAGACAAAACCCTAGAAAACAACACAAAAATGCAAACCGTGCTAATCAAACCCACATCTTATGATGTTTTAAATACTTTTAAGAGGGCTTCCTCTGCAAGAATTGTTCAGTTTACATAAACAAACTGTGTACAGTGTAATTAGTGAGACACCAGCAGATATTGTCCTCTAAAGGAAAAAAAAAAGTCTTTTTCTTAAATAAAGACATTGCCAAGTAACCCTAAACTTTTGAACGGTAGTGTATATAATGTTATAATAATGACCCAATGCTTGATTGTTGTCAATAATCCCTACGAAACGAGCGCAGACGGCTAATGATCACCTCGACCTTATCATAGAAGAGGGCGCCCACTCCTTCAACTTGAAATAACCTCACCGTCCACATTTAAAATACATATTATCAAACCAAATGTTCTTTTCCCACAGTTGATAAAGACCTACAGCAATAAATACATTCATAAAGTTGATTTAATGGCCTTAAAGAGTGGATAAAGCACTTTAGCAGATGCCATGTGTGCTATCAAAGGAAATCTTGTTTGGTTACCTGGATACAAAAATGTTCTACCGTATCACTGTGCAGGAGGCATTTGATGCCAGACAGAAGTCAACGTTTCCTTCTAATATCCCTTCTTATTACTTCAATCAGTTCCTTTTGTAAAAGCTGCTCTCAGCAGATTTTCAATTCAAGGTTCCCTGAACTTGCGGCCCTCTGCTACAATAAATCGCAGCGAGTCTTTATGGCAGATTTCAGTGAACCGTATTTAGCATTAAACAGTGGTTAGCAAAAGGACTGGAGCACTCATTCGTGACACTGGAGGTTTCAGAGAGCACAGAAAGATATACAGGTATTTCATCTAACTTTTAAAGAAAGGGGTCAGGTTTCCGCTCTTTCCAAAGCTGTGTTTGGATCTACGGTTTGGGATCAGATGAGTTATGCTGCTTGGTGGGCAGATACAATGGAATAAAAAGCATGTGCTTTTCAATTATGCTGCAGAAGATACTTATGCTTTACATAAGTATTTACACATTTCACATAAAGTTCAGCAGTGGCAGACACTGTTAAGCAGCACCATAAATCCCCACATTTGGATTGCTAATATTTTCTTGTGTTTATGACTAGTAAACCTGTCCCTGCTCTATGTGGAGGCTGCAATTTTCCAAGCTCCAGGCTCAGGTCAGAGGCTGATTTTGACCCTGCTGTTTGCTTTATCCATCAAAAAGCTCAAATAGAAGCTGTGGTCTTTGAACAAAACGTTAAAAAATAACACAGACCCTCTCTGGAGGTGGTTACAACACTTCTCAGCACACTGATTTGATTTGATCATGACTTCTTTGTAGTAATAACAGCCTCAGGCTCATGTTTGAGCAGCTAGCTTTCCATGCTAAGAGGACTTTTATCATGCCTTGGTGACAGAGCCAGTAATTGGAGTGCCCTCTGCCTTTAAAAGCAACAAAGCCACATGCTGCAGCTACAGTGCACCACTTTGATTTACATCCCTTCGTTACGCAGGGACCCGCCCACCGTGGGTTAAATTTGTGGGCGCTGAAAAGTCATCTGCCCTAATCAGTCGGGGAACTTGTGACAGGACAGCGTCCTCTGTGGCGGTCGGATGGCTCCACTGCTCCAGAATCCCAGCTATCTGAAGGACGGAGTAAACAGGAGGAGGAGCATGTGTGTCCTCCTCTCTGTAAGCACTTTGCTTGGTGGGCCCTTTTGATATTTTTCATAAATCAGTACCAAGTTGGTGGATGGGACAGAAAGAAAGAAAGAAAGAAAGACAGAGAGAGAGAGATCAAATCTGAGAGTTTTGGACACCCGGGAGGGGAACAGCTGTCTTTGAGATTGCTCCAATGTGTGAGCGAAAGAGAAAGAATCCTTTTGTTTCCGAGCGGTTCGCTGCCTCACCACGGACCTTTTCATCTGCACAGTGCACACAAAGGGCCCATGCATCTCGGATGAGGCAGAAACCTCAGGAAGGCGCGTGCAGGAGGAGTAATGAGGAGGGAGGGAGAAAACATAAACATGTTCCAGGAAGTCAAACTGTGTGCAGAGCAGGTTTAAATGCTGGATTCCCATAGTCTTTAAACACAACATGGAGAAGAGTCACTTTGGCTTTATAACTCTGAGAGGCATCCTCAGATTGACACTTTTTATTCTCCCTGTCATACAGTAACTTCATTAAGTGAAGCCCTCTGTAGCCAATGAAAAACAGATAGAATTACATGCTGGTGTATTTTTTTTAACCATATTGTTGTTGCATTATAAGAGAGCCTCATTGTGGCAAAGTTACCCACATCACCCCTATCCTTTGTTTTTGGGTCATGCTGTTTTTGCACTATGCATCATACACAAAGACCCAGTTCACACTGGGGAAATCGGGCTAGAGTGGGATTCAGGCTGTATCTGAAAATATCCGGATAGATCTTGAGCCTCTCGGACATCTCTCGTGGAGGATTGGCTTAAATCTGGCTCAGGTCTGAACACAAATCCGGCTAGCCATGTGATACTTGTCGAACTACGACAGCTTTGCCCCGAGTTTTTATTTCAAACCTAGCAGTTTGGACGACAACAAACAAGCCGTGTAATGCCGAATTGAGCGCGGACACGTGTGTGATTTGAAAATAGGTCTGAATGTATCCAGTTTAAAGACTATCCGGATTCAATCCTAATCTAGCTGGATTGACTTTCTCCATTGTGAACGGGACCTAAGAGACAACCTAAAGCACATTTATTTACATTTTAATAATCTATCTCTAGTCTGCCCATTGTTTTTTCCACTAATCATTTTAAGCCCTGTACGATGATCAGGTTTCCATTTAGTCTAAAAAAAAAATCTTCTGACTCATCCCGAATGTTTCATGTGGTGTGCGATTGTCACATTATAATTCGATTTTGCATAATCATGAGCACATCCAGCTGTTTTATGTATTTTGTTTGTTTTTTATCATATGAGGATGTTGCGAGATTCTGGTTTCCCACAACACATGCTTAAAAGTCCTTTACTAATCAACGGAAGATGAGTGAGGATGCCACATGTTGGCTGCTGCTGTGGCTCTGGTGCTGCGGCATAGATATTTTCACATTGGAACACAAGTAAAGGAAAACCAAATCCTATTAGGGCATCGTTCCTCGGAGATACAGTTCTGCAGCAACAAAAAAAAACTACTTTAAACTTCTTTAGCTCATGAATACAGATCAAATATGACTCCTTTCGAATGCTTCCGCGAGATACAAAAAAAATAAATTAATGAGTAAAAACTGTTTATTATCTTCCTGCACTTGTCAAGCAGCCACCTGTGTGGCCCTTTAGTGCCTTCTGGTTTTGTTAAAGTGAGCAAATGACTAAAAGAAAAACCTTGGCAAGTGGCTTCCTTCATCTTCTAAATAAAGAGTGCTGTAGAATGTTCTGTTGACATTTTTTTTTTTTTTAGTTTTACAAGAAAGTTTATGGCGAGCATTCAAAGTCTTGTCTCTTCCTTCCACAAATGAGCTCCCAGTGGAACAGGGAGTGTTTTCTTTGCAGGTGATACTTCTCAGTACAAGACATTTGAGACTGAGTTATGCCTGCTTAAATTACTCATAAATGCCACCCCGCTAAGGACGGTCAGCATTGAGTGTTTTGGTATTAAAAGTAGCATAGATTGTGTGTCATTTGACGGAGGTTGCTCAGTGCTATAACAAATATAGACATCACCTCACATGCCTTTGTGAGTACATGTCTATACAGTTGTTTGTGTATTTATATTGCTAACTGTGACAGTGAATTCAATCCAGTAAACAAACATGGCTACCTCACAAACACAAGTAATGTGTAATATGTCTGGTGTTGTGTTCAATGTTCAAACTGCAGCAGCTTCCACAAAAACAAACTGTGCACTAGCTTCCCACGTAAAACATTAGACTAGGTTAGCAACTAGCTAAAAGCAATGAGAAATGTATTAAAGAAGTCCAAAACAATGATAGCTAATGCTGGAATTCATTGGGCTGCATGACTAAATGCTAATGTTGACCTTTTTTTCTTGTTAACACAATCACAGTAAAAACTAGTCGTACTTATGATTAAAGCCATCATTAAGAAGTAGAAAATACATCTTTGTAAACATGTTTAGTAGCTAATTGAGATCAATGGCTAAAGATCCATGTTTGTTTTCTAGAAAGCTTCAGAATGTGGGTAGCCTAGCTTAGGCTATAGCAAAATGACTAGTTGAGGAAACAAATTAAATAGAAAACTGAACAATATCAACTCTCTTCAATTCTCTCCTGTTGTTTGTGATTAAAAATCGAATTTGAGTTACCTGTGTGAACTTTTGCAGCAATGTAGCACAGGTCTTGATGTTTAGCTAGCACCACGCAGCATGTTCAGGCTTTATAGCCTGACCCTGAGAGAGCTAGCATGCTATTTCAAACAGGATTCATGCTAAGCTAGCACAGTTGAAAAGAAGCTAACAAACATATGTCCCAAAACTGTGAGTACCTTGAAAGCATGTAGAGAGTGTAAATTAAATTTAAGCTGAATAATAAAAAAATATGCCCTTCCCTGAGTGTACAGTTGCAATAAATTCTTCCATTATATTTCACTTGGGTGGCAGATATTGCTTTTTATGCAGTTATGTCATAATCATCACAATGAGTCACAGAAGACACGCTGCAAGCTTCTCAAAACTGGTTACATGAGCACAGGGCATTCAAGGATACACTTGGCTGAACCCAGTCGTCACTTTCTTGTACTTCACAAGGCTACAGAGCATTGCAGTAAGAAAACTGGCATCAAAAAGATCATATTCTTATAAGTTCTTGCCAAAATATAAAAGAATCTCCCTTAAGCCATGAAATATAGCCAGCTACATGAATGCGGTTCATAAAGGCTGCTGAAAAATGTGCTTTTTAATAAGCAGAATGAATTATAATAGCCATAAAATTCACAGTGAAAGGTGTCCAGATGATTTATTCTGCCCAAATGCAAAGAAAGTTCTTGTCACCATAGATTATCTTTTAGTTTTATCAAATATACCGGTAAGTAGCTGAGAAGTCTTTGTGTGTGTTTTTAGTATACTCAGAGTAAAATACAGAGCAAACACTTCTCACTATACGTTCACAAGCTGAGGAAATGGTGTGTTTTTATGGACGGTTTGCACGTGATTACCTTCTTTATTTATGAGTTTATAAGGCAGTGCTCATTCAAAGCTATTGGAGGATGCAGAGAAGGTTCAAATAAGGTGATGTTGAGCTTTATCTGCATGCTTTGGGGTTGCAGGATGAAGGTCTATGTTTTTACTTCTGCAGTCCACCTCCACAGTAAAACTCTCCCTGCACAAAGTCTACAAGAGGTGATTGGCAATATTGTGGTGGAGGGGTGAGGACACAGAGTTAACTGCTGTAGGTGATTATGCAGAAATATTTCACTTTCCGGAGGTGACTTCTGCACTGCAGTGGTTTAAGTTGTTTGAGTCCTATAACCTGAAGTAGCATTACAGGCCCAGTCCACACGGAGATGAAAACAGCCATATCCGCTAAAGTTTTTTATCGTTTTGGCGTTGTACAACATGTATGTACTACAGCGTTTTCAGTGGTTTGTGCGGATTCGTGTGGACGCACGCATTTTTCTGAAATGACGCCATCTTTACGGAAAACATTTTGGGAACGAAAATGACTTAGTCTCCGTGTGGACGGGGCTTCAAACTCCGTCACCCTGTGCTGTATAATTGAATTAATTGCTATATAAATTGGGATAAATGCATAGACCGTGGACAGAGCATCAACAATGTCACTCATGATGTCACTCTGAACTGCTTTTTGGAGTTTCTGTGGGAGGCTCAGATTGCCGCCATGTTAGCAGCATGGTGGAGTGGAGCGCAAAAGTGGGGGTAAAGCAGACGGGCACTGTTTCAAGTACAACAACACATATATCACTAAAAATATACAACAAAACTGTCATGTACAGGCACGCAAACCTCCACCACAGGTGAAGCCAGTCTTTACTTTAACGATAACAGCTACCTCCTGTCATGCCTGTGTGTGTTCACGACACACACACACACACCATCTGACAGCATCAGGACAAGAGCGGGAATAAAAGCAGTGTAGTGTATGTTGGGCCACATATTGATAATTCAATTAAAACTGTCAGGAGACATTTGTGTGACCCAATTTAAATCTATATATGACTCTTTCTATCAGTGCTGGTATTTGTCCTTTTGAGCGATAGGATCAACAAACCATGCGTGGATTTATTTGGGTATGTTGTATAATGATGGTAGAGAGGATTAAGAATTTAATACGGCACTAAATAACAGGTGTAAATACTGGCTGACTCAGCTTGTGAAGCATCCCCCCTGATCTATTCCAGCGCTCTGATGTAGATCCAGCAACAGCACTTGAAGAGTAAATACATGCTGCAAACATAGTCTGTGTAACAGAATCACTCCTCCATAAATCAAGTCCCTGCAAGTCCTTCCCGAGGACTCGTACAGTCGTGAGTGTCAGCGGTGGCAGCGATGAAACAGATCAGGAGCAGCCAGGCAGAGAGCGCGCCATGCTCAATTGACACATGTTTGTGACCTGGGCTCAAGTTGTGACACTTGTGATTAATAGCTGTGAGTCTGGCTACGAATGTGGAGCCAGGTTGTTATAGTGTGAAGAGATTTGAAGAGGAGGGATCCTCTGAAACAACTAAAACATTCTGGGATGAGCCCCCTGAGCCTCATATGAGCAGCGGTTTGGGCAACAAAAGTGGAGGGAGGGGGGCTTCAGAACACAAAGGTAATGTCTGTGGTCAGAAGAAGAAATGCGTCTGCGCTCACGATTGGCCCAATGTGGTAAGCGCCTGGCAGTTGTGAGGTCTGACGCTGACAGCTCGGAGGACTCTGAAACTGAAAACCTTGTCAGTCAATCCCACACTTGGCCTGAGGGGCGATGACGACGGGAAGTGGTGGAAGGCTTGTTGTTGTATTTTCCTTTCAAAGTGACCCCTTTTTTCCTGAATGTGTTCAGTGAACAAAGGATGAAGGCTTCTCTGTGCATGTAGGAAGTCCAGCCTCACAGAGGGAATGTGTAATTTGGTCCACAGAGACAAACATATTGGTTTCAGAAGAAATGCAGATGCATACATTTTCTTTTGGTAGCATGACACAAAGGCCGGTTGGAGAGGATCAAGGAGGATCCAGTTACAACCATGACTTTTTATAGTTAAGTTTCTTTTTGGTTGTCACAAAAACACTTAAAATAAAAACTACTTAAAATACAGCTTGGGTTCCCAGGATGACAACGAACTTTAAGCATCTCACCTTTTCTTTTAGGTGAGATTTATTTTGAAATCTCATTTTCTCTCTCATTTTCTGTCATTGGGCTGTTACAGAGAATCTTGCAAATCTGCCAGGTATCACCTAACAGTGTATGAGGAGTCAGACCAGGGTTATTACTGCACATTTTGTGGTTTTTATGTGTTATTTCTCACCATATAGTGTCAAGATCTACACCCTGCTCTTTACCCTAACCACCCAGAATGTTGTTTAAACACTGTAAAATGATACAGAAAACGCTCAAAATGCTACATGTAGTGGCATTTATGTGCAACTACGTAACATCTGAGAACTTGGACCACTCACTCATGAATGCATAAGCTCAAATAAAACATGATATAAGGCGTCATCTGATCCGAACCTTGAGAAATGTGCTCCGAACAGTGAAGGTTTTCATTGGGATGGATTTCCACTGAACTCCACTGATGTGGCTGCTCTTCCATTAATTGCTTCATTTACTTTGTCACACAAGACAAACTAGTTAAAGGGCTTCAGCGCTGCCGATCGGTCGATCGGGCCGTTTTAGTGTACTCAGTCAAACATGGGGCTAATTTCCTCGCCATTAATCACAGCCGCTCTCACGCTGACAGAGAGGAAGACTCTTACAGAGATGAATGTGAGTGCCGTGCGCATCTCACAGGTTCAGTAGCAGCTTGTCAGGCCCACAATGGGTTAACGAAGCCACCCATGTCCCTTTGTCCAGTAAGCAAATAACTCCTCTGACCACTGATAATGCTAAATGCATAAGTAAGAGTATTTTCCTTGGTCTTGCTAATATGCCTGAGGAAATCAAAACACACCTCAGATATTGCTAAATTACATTTAACTTAAACCAAATAAAGAAAACTGTATTTTTTTTTCCAAAGTTGTTGGAGGTGCCAACAAAAACGTATGTCTGGATCCAAATTTGGCCCACAGGCCCCCTTTTTTGGGGCCACCTTAGTCTCAACACAAAATACTGTCCTGCCAAAACTAGACGGGCCAGAAGCTCCCTCTTGTGAGAGCTGCGCAGCTACAGAGTGCAGTGGCCATGATGGCAGATATTGACCTGGCCTTGTTTGCTCTAAGCTGGGAAATGAATGGCTGGACTGGGCTGACACCCGGTTCAGAGCCAGACATTTCAAACAGAGTGTGGAGTTACCAGCTGCTCTCAGCGGCGACCGACTCCCCGTCTGTAAAGACGTACACCAAATCTCAACTTCCCTATCAAATCCATCTCACACACACACACAAACACACATGCATAACACTTGATACTCCGAGCTGCAAATACAGAGGATCAGGCCAGACACAAATAACTCCACCAAAGTTTCAAGTGATTCCAGCAGACCTTTAATTCCACAGTGGTCACTCGTTTGCTCTCTCCAGATGACGAGTTCTGAGACAGACTGTCTGACCATGGCTGTCACACCTCTAATACCCCGTTCACACTGGGGAAATAAATCTGGCTAAAGCGGGATTCGGGCTGCATTCAGATGTATCCAGATGTTTTTTATCTGAGTGTAAACACCTCGAATCTGGCTGTATCCAGTTTGATTTCAATCATTGGCTCAAATGGTGTGAACGCAAATGTGGCTAGGGAATCCGGCTAGCGACGTGATACTTCCGTTTAGCGACATGCTACTTCCGGTTAGCGATGTGCTACTTCTGGTTCACAGGGCGCGACACAGGACAAAAAAATTTGAGTGCGGACACGCTTGTGTGATAGCCAGATTTGAAAATAGGTCTGAACGTATCCAGCTTAAAGACTATCCAGATACAATCCTACTCTAGCTGGAATCTCTAGCAGAAAGTCAATCCGGCTAGAGTGGGATTGAATCTGGACTGGGCTGACACCCGGTTCAGAGCCAGACATTTCAAACAGAGTGTGGAGTTACCAGCTGCTCTCAGCGGCAACCGACTCCCCGTCTGTAAAGACGTACACCAAATCTCAACTTCCGGCTACTTCCGGGTGTCAGCCCAGTCCAGATTCAATCCCACTCTAGCCGGATTGACTTTCTGCTAGAGATTCCAGCTAGAGTAGGATTGTATCTGGATGTAGCAAGCAGCATGAAAGTACTGTTCAGTCCAGAAGTCTCACTAAAACACAAAAACTAACCCCATGCTGACACTATAGAAAAGTCACCAAACCTCTATAAATGAATGACAGAATTGTATCCTCATTCATCTATTATCACAACAGTTATAAAAACGATTGCACTACAGTAAAAGGGAGCTGGCACAGCGGCAAACAGCCGTTTGTAGTGAAATGTCATTACAAAGGGCCCCCGTCGTGAGTCAATAAACATGCTGTCTCATGAAGATGACAAGCTCTCCCCATCAAACACATCCACACACAAAGGGGATCTTTGGGATGCTTGACAATGTTGGCCTTTCATGGAACGGCCATGGGTGTTTGAAGCACCCAGCTCACACACACACCCCACCGGACCCCAGGCCTCGAAATTTCGTTGCCATGACTCTAAAAAATAAACAAACTGTGCAATGTCCAACAAGAAGGCCATCATCAGAGCACTGACTGGACTCAGAATCAAGTAAAAATGAGTGATGAACAGGAAGTGGAAGAAATGCTGTGTGAGGAAAGAGGACAGCAGACAGAGGCAAAGGGACCGGAAGCAGTTTTGCTGTTTAATTTCAAGCGCTATTAACTGCAAGCTAATAGAAGACTCAACCAGGGAGTCCAAAAAAAAAATCACACAAGTTGATCCATCAGGTTTCAATGCTGAGTGTAGACAGAGTGAATTCACTTTAAAACTCCATTACTCTCCATCTTTAACTGTAAAACAGTCATTTTATGACTGTAATCTACCTGGACTCCTTTGCCTAAAGAAGTTACCTACGGTTTTTTTTCTCCCAGAATCCCTTGTGTGTCTTTAAAGATTTATGCAAAACACTCTCCATCAGGGTTTAGATTTGATTTTACACACACACATTTTCCAGTATTTTACAGGGCATCTCTTTCCATGGGCGGAGTACCTTGATTTGTAGTTTTCCTAACCTAGGCACAGTATCAATGCTGAGTCCCCAACCCCCCTCTTTCAGACTTCTTGCTGCAGCTGAACATCAGGGGTTGTGCCTGCCAGAGACACAATACTCTCTCCTCAGGGCTCAGGCTTGAGCTCACTGTTGGCAGGGTTCTGGATTTGGACACTTTAACCTGCCAGCAAATCTGGGTGGGCAGCTGGTAGTAACCTGAGCTCCATCAGATCATCGCCAAGTTCTAACTCGGTGCTGTCCCTGGGGGACTATTTCTAACCTTACAGCATGGTGCCCGACCTTACCAGCACTGCGTCTACGCTTTAAAATGACAAACTTGTGATACAAATTAGTTAAAAAAATGTCATTTTGGCAGCTAAACACTGAAACACTTGTATTTAGAGAAATGAAATCTTACTTGTCATGACAGCCAGTCAAGTGTGACATGCACATTTTTCTGCAGCACTTGCTTCGTCTGCCTGTAATTAGCACGGAATTTAATTAAGATAGACAAGATGGTCTCACCATCGATCGTGAATGATGAAACACTTAGGTTGGATTTTCTTTCTTGGCTTGGGACAGGAGTGGAGGGGTGATTGCTGATCCAGCTCTCGTGGTTTAGTCATTAGCAGACTTTGTCTTGGTCACTATGTGAACAGCGGTTTATTATTGGGATGCAGTTACTGAAGAATTTTCATCATGCTCTGGCTAAACACCTAAAAGAAAGTGCTATACACACAACCAAGGAAAGCAATAGTAATATAGAAAAGAGTCATAAATATGTCTCCAGTTATTTGTGCTAAGCTACGCTAACTGCCTATTGCGCTCATTTCATGGAAAAATGAGCGCTACGTGCCTATTACTGTAGGTTAGAGTTCGTAATTTTCTTGAAAATGATAGGAAAACGTCCATGATTCAGTCTGCAGTTGGGTCTCCTTTGTCATCCAATGAGATGCTTCATTTGATTTTATTCATACTTGTAGGTGATGGTGGCGGTTGGAGAAACAAGGCAGCTGGTAGGTAGCTTCCCTAGTTAAAAACCACCAGACTGAAGCATGCTGGGCAGTTCCTGCTCACTTTCACCAATCAGAGGAGACTAAACACACCAGGAGCATATTAAAGGTAACTTGGATATATTATGATGTTTCAGCTGATGCATTCTCATCAGATAAAGGCATTGAAGGGATTTTTATGAGCCGTATGGGATCAACCACTGGCTGGCTGCATTGTACGGTATGAGGTAGTTTTCTGAGAAAGGGTGGAGGAATTCAGCAGTGCAGTGCAGTCACAGACAGCGGGCACTTTCTCTGCAGTTGCCTTTGGTCTACAACTTTAAATCCAAGCACAACACTAAGCTGGTTCAAGAGTCAGAGCGTAGCTGTGTCCAGTGTGGGGGCAGCAGTGTTTACAGACAGATACCATCAGCGTCGATCTTATGTCATAATGACGAAAAGCCAAGGCTTTGTTGACTTCTAACCGGCTAGATTTATCTGACCTTGTTTACAATGGTCCCTTAGGGCAGCGGTCCCCAACCTTTTTTGCACCACGGACCGGTATCATGTAAAACAATACTTTCACGGACCGGCACAGAAAAAAAAAAAAAAAAACAAAAAAAAACAAAGTGCATAAACAGACTCTTACTCTTATGCTTAATTAGTGGGAGCCTTTGAGCTTTCCCAGCAATGAGGCGGTCCCATCTGGGGATAATGGGAGACATGACACCCGAAGTGTGTTTCTTATGTCCAGTCCACTCCGTAATTTTGTTTTGGCCGTCATTAATTGCTTCAGTCGTTCTTGTTCATGTTTTCTTCCATGGCTTGTCTTTTAATGCAGGGTGGTCGGTCTCGCAGTTTTGAAGGCTTCGTTGCCTCATTTGCGAGTCTGTCGCCACATATCGCTCAGAGCGGACTTGGTGTGTGAGAATCACCTGTTGCAATAAATCCGTATTTTAAATAGGACTCCTGATATAGTCTTTTAAATGCGGGTTTCTTTTTCTTTGAAGGGGTAGGCTCCTCTTCTTCTGTCTCCTCGTTAGGCCTTTTCCCCTTTCCGAAGAAGCTCTCCAAAGACGTTTGTTTTTTATTTATTTTTGCTGCTTGTGGGCTTAATTTTGGGGTTCCGTATCCCGTGACCGAGACAAGCGTCTGGGCAGGTGCTTAAAGGCACAGGCGGATGAATCTGATCGATTTATAAATGAAACAGCTGTCAGACTCAGATAATGAATAATATATGTTTTGCTCAGTCTTTCTGTGCGGCCCGGTACCAAATGACCCACGGACCGGTACCGGTCCCCGGCCCGGTGGTTGGGGACCACTGCCTTAGGGGACAACTTTAAAACCCTGTTCCTGAAATATCAATATTTGCAAAACACATTATGTGTAGTACAGGATCAGAATAAGAATCTATGTGTCTGAGGTGCAGTTGACAGCATTCTTTTGTAAAATATCACCAGGTGATATACAGCACTTTAAGGTTTGTTGTGTCTGAGGTGGTAAACAGACACATATCTTTTTTTATTTGGGAGATTAATCACTTTGGCTGTGGGCCGTATACCTGCCAACCAACTGTCAACAGCTGCAAGCTGTTGTAAACTGCCTGTAGATTGATCTGGCGGAGGTGCACGGTTCAGACCAGGAACCAGATTTTAAAAAAAATCCAAACAATAAAACTGGTTTTACAGAATTACACAGCAGACTTAACAGGGCCCTGAAAGTGACGCAAAGAAAAGAAAAAGATGCACTTTTGTGAGAAATCTGAAGACTTTTCCTGCAGTCAAGACAAGTTACTAACTGATTAGCTGTACCTGATGCTCATCACTTTTTTGTGAGGTAAAAACTGACCAAAAATCTCAATTTGATCTATTTTCTGTTTACATCTTCAGATGACCAGATCATCAAACTAATACTTTCCATAATTTATACTATTTCCACTTGGCTGCAGTATCAATGAAAAGTCCACTACTGCTACTGTTGTGGCTCTCATGTTCACAGCTGTCCACGCCTAGTTGGCAGACATCAGCATGCCCTCCCCCTTCTGAAAACTTCATAACGGCCTCTCCAAACATTTTACAAAAGACATCAGTAACTGGAATAATTGTACATTTTCTAAACTGTTCTGCCTGTAAGAAGCCAAAATTCTATCATACACACAGTCGCTGTTTGACCTTGCAACAATGATTGTATTGAGAGTGAATGATTGAGTAAAATCGTTGTACAGCCCTAATCAGGTAAGTAAACTTCCCGCCAAGAATAAATCAATGACTACCTGCTTAAACATAACCCATCTGCCTGCACTGGAGGCACCTGAAAACCTAGCAGCAGGTGTGTACTCTCTGTACCTTTCTATAAAATAGCTCCTTGGGCTCTTTCCTAATCCCCACAGTGATACAAATGCATTCCAATTAAACCTGTGAAAACAAATGATCCCGATGTGTAATTCAAAAGCAAATGAAAAATTGCTGACACATTGCTGAAGTGTATTTGACAGGCAAAAAACACAAAACTACACTTGGATTTGTTGGCAAACTCATCTGGGTTCGGCAACAAGCCCAAACGCTGTGGACTTTGGAGCGAGCCAAAGTGGGAACAGGTGCATGGTGATTTTTTTTTACTGTGGATGCCTGCTGCACTGTGAGCTTCAAGCAAAATATAACAAAGGTACATGGGAGACTAATTTTAAGGAGGTGCGAGATAAACAGTTACTCTGCATGTGTTCAACCCGTCAATCATCCCTGATCCATTTGGGATTTGAGAGAAAAAAAAGAGGAATCAGCTGCTAGCTTAAGTGTTGATCCTCAGATTCCAATGGCAGGTGTTGCTGAATGACCCTGTTCACTTGATTGCACCCAGGGTTTTGTGGGTCTTTACCACATGACGGGCATGCATATGTCGCCACGCGGAAATGAGCATGTTACACACATGTACAGCTGTCGCAAATGGGGACAGCTTTAGAAATACCGATGCTCAATTTAGGAAACCTTCTGCACAACAGGTTTTTTTATTGATAACTCCCATTATCACTTATACTCCCAGTTGGCATCTATTGCAGAGGATGGATTTGCACAAAGTCAGCCACAGGGGATCATTGTTTCAAGCTAAGCTTTAAGTCGTACCATCTTTCCGGTTAGTCTTTCCAGTTAGCTTGGCACTAGCAATATGAACCTGATCAGTACATTCCAGTGTTAAGCTGCACACCCATTTACATGTTCTTAAAACACATCAGATCCACAAAGCAGCTGCAAAAAAAATGGAACATGGACCATATAGCCAGGGAGCTGAACAGTCTGTGGGTTCAGCAAACAAAAGAAGTATTGATTACACCACACTGGATTGTTTCTCCCTGAACGTTGCTAATAGTTCCCACATTGTAAACATTTCCCCATGAGCCTTCATTCGAGGAAATGCTTCCCAGAAGAAGGGGGCAGCCATTGGCACCCATCAATCCCAGGCTACAAGAGTGTGTCTTGGCCTGATGGAGAAGGAAAAATGTAGGGAAAGAGAATCTTGTGTTCCTGCGTCTTTAGATGAACCGGTTCCACAAGATTTACAAAATGGATCATAGGCCAGGGTTTGTACCACATAAGCCAAAGAAAAATACGCTCAAACAAGGTTTTAGTTTGGTTTCAGACCAAGAAAGGAACTAAATAACACTTCATTTTCTACATAACCAACGACACTTGTGTCTCTTGGACGGAGTTATTTTAAACTGGTTTGCTTGTTTAAGGCTGTTTGGAAAAATTACATATTGTACGCGCTGGCAAGAACAATCCAACGGTCAGTTTATTCGGTGCCGTTGCAAAGGTACAAATTTGACATGGGTGTTTATTGAAATTACCTGCTGCGCAAAGTTGACCAGGACTGTTTTCAAGATTCGAAGCCAGCTGGAGACTAACCTCACCCACACTCCAAGAAATGTAAAGGTTCTGTTGCTGGGCATGCACTTGAAATTCTAAACCCTTTTTTGGAGCGGTGAGTGTAGCATGCTGGCATCTTCCGGTAACTTTTAACAAGCACTACATCATTCTGTTTAAACATCGTCCTCCATAAATGATCCAAACTCTGTGGACTGACAAATTACTGGGCACACTTCTTCAGTGTGCATTACAATAGAGATACTGCAAGTAGTATTGTTAAGATTTCTTTCAGCGCCATCTCTCCATGACTTAAGCGTCACAACAGATGGTCAGAAATCTCATGTTTCCCCTCCCCGTTACTATTTTAGTCTCGAGTGTTGTTCTGCTGCCTGCCTCACAGTTCTGATGAGAGCTCTCTCAGGTCAGAGGCCTTGTCCACTCTGAGGGCACCAGACCATAAACAAGCGAGCAGCCATTTCCCCCATGTTCCCCTTCTGTTTGTCAGCGCTGACGTCAGAGTGCGGTATCTGTGGCATCTCCAAAGAGCCTTGAGAGTTTGGAAAGGTGGCGATTGATGGATGAGCTCAGGGAGTCATCAAACACGGCTCAGCCGTCTGTCTCTGTGCCAGGCTGTAGTCTGCCTGCCTGCCTGCCCACCCACTCGCCTGCATGTCCAGGCTTTGGCAAAGCCTGTCAGTGCTGAGTGGCTGACGTGATGGCGCGGCGTTGCATACAAGTGCACAGTGACCCAAGGTCAGTGCCACCTGGAGTGAAGCCATCAGACCTCGTAGACTGTTGAATGAGGTCTGCTGAATTCCAAACAGCCGCATAATTTAAAGAGCTTCATGGTGTCAAACTTATTTTGTAAGAAGAAGTGCTGCAGTCACTGGCATGTTCTAAGGCAATCCTGAACTGAGCTTTAGGGTGCATCTTTAAAGCTTTTTGTAGATTATTCATACAATTTTAAGCAATTATGACACATCATGTGTGCCGGGAGTGGTTAGCCAGATAGCAATAGTGCTAATCCTAAACATACAGATTATCCAAGAATTGCTATTGTGCTCTCGTTTGTGTCCAAATCTACAAAAGCTGCCAGAACTCACAGGCCACTTGAACAAACCTGGGTATTAATTGGCCCATTTCGTTTCGGGTTGGTGAAAAGTAAACACCCCTGCAGTATAGTTTTAGTGGAGTAGAACCTTACAGGATATGGAGTTTAGGGTGAAAACCCCTCCTCGGAGAAAACAGAACACGATCCAGCACGATTAGGACAGAAGGCAGTTTAGTCTGTGCAAAAGTTGAGGTGGCCCTGAAGCTCTAATTGAGACTGTCAGCCTTCGCCAGAGCCACTTTGATGTGGACCACTGCACAGCTGCAAGGCAAGTGGACTGTCAAAATTTCCTGTTCCTGAGCAGAGGAATGATTGTTTAAGCAGAAGAGCGGACTGAACATTTATACAGAAGAGGCAGAAGATTTGATTCTAGGGACACAAATACTGAGTGCTGCACAAAATTTTAATGCATTCAAGCTGAGTTTTTGCTGCAGTGGGAGGTGTATTTTGACACAAATAGGTGACGAGTCATTATTGGATTTTACAGCGTGAAAAACTGATGCTACAGCAAAGCAGGTCAGACAGAGGACCTACACCATGCTGAAACATGGGTAATATCATGCACAATATGGTAGCCATATCCTATTGACACCCCTCAAGGGTAAACACAGACAGAGAACAGAAGGAGCACACAAGCCAGCCTTTCAGCCCCCCCACTTCTGCTCTCAGTCATCTGTTTTCTGTTTCGCTGGCGCTGTCTTGACTAAACAGCAGCAGCAGCAGCAGCAGCAGCCGGGACAGGCCTCACGGCACAGCTCCAACACTTTCACCTTCTATAATCCTACCCCCCCCCCCTCCTCCTCGTCAGCACTGCCACCCCGGAGGTGCTGCAGACATGCACCTGTCTGTGAGGATTCAGTTAGTCTCATCCATATATTATGCTACATGCAGACGGATCAGGCAGAAGAGCTCCACATTAGGCACAGTTCAGTTTAATATATGTTTGTCTTGATATATTTTGTACAGATGGTTCCACATTATTCTACTCATCAACACTTCAGCTAGTGTCAGCTTAGTGGACATCAATACCTAGTGCCAAATAAATTAAAAGAAAAAAGGTGGTAATCCCCCGTCTTGGCAGACATGCAGTTCATGTAATACACTCGTTTGCCCCTTTCCTCTGAGGGGATCTCATATTCTTGTTCAAATATTAGTGAATATTTCGCCTAAGAAATTTAACAGAACACTTAAAATTCATCAAATGTCTATAAAATAATCTTTAAACATCTGAATGTTTGACAAATCTTATCGTAATGACACGAGGAAATGAGTAATTCCGTCATTATGTTCGAGTTACCATTAAAATAAGTAGGTCTGCTTCAACACTTCCAGCTCGCTTATATAAAATTAAAATCTGTGAACCCCAGCCGGAGGCCTCGTTCCTTAAAAGGCAGCTTCTGGCTCTCTATTATTTCTAAGTGTCATTTCTTTCCTGAACAGAGGCTCTGTTGTTTTCGGTGACATGCGTGGTGCGCCACATTCACTTAATGAAGCATGCTGACTTCCTTGCTCCCCAGCGTGCCTGCGCGGCCTCTCGGAAGACTGTGGAGTGTGAGGAGGAAGGAAGGAGGCTATAAAAGGACACTAAAAAAGACTGCAACAAGGGAGAGCCGGGCGGGCTGCAGTCCTGCTCGGCTTGTTTACCACAAGCTAATGCGGAACCAGAAATGTGTGTCTGCTCTGCATCGCCTGTAAGAAGGTGTGTGCACGGCTGAAAACCTTAAACTGGACTTAATGGCGTCTCACCAAGTGTTAACCTGAGCTTGCCTGCTTAAGATGCATGCGGCCTGCACACTGCTGCTACTGTACCTTCTCACATATTTCCCAATGACGTCTTATAAACCGTATCTCTGCCTATTTTTGTACATTTACCCCCTCTTCCCAGCAGAAGGTGTGTAACCTTGAATAAAAAAAAACCTGATAAAGTCAAGACTTGAAGCCCCGTGAGAGGATGGTTTCAATGAGCAGACAGGAGCCGGAGCAGCTCACCACATGAGAGAGTCTGTGATGGAAACCCCTCTGTACACACTGCAAATCAAAGCAAAACCATGTAAGTGTTTTTCCACACACTTTTCAAGAGACAGGGCGGGATGGACCCAAACACTGCCGCAGTCTGGTCTCCTGTGAATACCTTCAAATTAAAATGTGGACTCTGTGTTCCAAAACTGAATCTGAAAAGAAGAACGTTGTTTTTTTCTTGTTTTAATAAATACTCTTGTTTTTAAAAAAAAAGGCAGCAGTGGACTAGACTATTCTGAAAGCTTAACATTAACCACATCTACTTATTTGCTTAAAGTATAAATGTACAATTTAATCAGTAGTAGTAAAACACTAAACTATGCTATTTTTATTGACCTATTTTTCATGGTTGAATGTTGGTTGTTGCAGCTTTAAATGACATAATATTGATGTACAGTCAATTGGCTAAACGGTAGTGTTCAGTAGAGATAACTCATCTTCTTTGTACAGAATTTGTGCTTATTTTCTCAACAATGATGAGCGTTTAATGGAAATGTTGCATCTCCTGGACTCGTGGACAAGCCTGCTTTGATACCAGAACAGGCCCGGCTTTGATACCAAGTGCAAATATTGACTCCTCCAGGACGGTTTCACTGCGGCCTGGGCTTGAAGGAGCTCAGACCTCCCCTGCTCCTGGGACTTGCTCCCCACACCTGCTGTGGTTGACGACGTTATTTACACCAGCACCAGTTGGAAAAACCAGTATGGGGCTCTAGGAAAGCCTGGGATGCACAGGGCTCATACATTTATATACCCATACACACACACACACTCTTCTCTGTTTCATCTCCAGCCCAGGATTTTTGGGAGTCTGACAGGGGGCTGCTTTCCTTGGCGAGAACTCGGAGCCGTGCCAAAGGTCTGTCTAACATAAGCTTGAATTTCAACTCACACACACACACCTACCAAACAAGCTACAAGAGCTAACTGACATATTCGATATGTGTAGACATCAATAATGGGCAAAAAGTTAAACTGCTTCACCTCTTCGGCACGTTTAGAGTTTCATAGCTCTCTAATGAATGTAGTGAGCACAGGTATATAAAAAAAGAAGGCTATCCGTGACAATACCATGTCATCAGCTGCAGTCACAGCAGTGCACCGCTGTGCTCAGTAGAGAGAAAACACACGAACGCAGGGAAAATGACTCAGGATGAAACCTTTACCGGACTGTGACATTTTGTCAGAGCAGATAGAACAGTGTACCATTTACCATCATCAAAGCATGCTATACAGAGAAGGCAGTCAGCTCTCAGAGGGCCTGCTATTTTCATGAGCCATTTAATGTGGCCTCCGAAGACAGTTATATAATTTATCATTCTGAGGCTTCACAGAAAAACTCTTCTGCTAAAAACCATGTTTGTTTCCTGTTTTCATCCCTTCAAACTTTGAGGCGAAAAACCCCCAAATAAATCTTTTTTTTTATTATCATTATTATTTCTGAGGCCTGTTCGAGGAGGGATTCAGTGACCTGAGCCTTCTCATGGGGGATTCATATCAGCAGCACACACACAGGCTGCTAAAACAAAGTGGGCTTCTCAACCCCAGACGGCCTGCTGTTTCTGTGTTTGCCATTGCCGCCTATTTTGGACACTTTTTTGTGTCCAAAATAGGACACAAAAAAGTTTGTCTCCCCGTGCTCCCAGCATAGAAATCAGAGAGGCTTCTGGAAGAGGACAGACCAGAGGAGGAGGGACAGATGTAGGAGGCAGCTTTGCTCCTGGATCAAATCGAAAACATGTCTATTATGTCTTGACAGAGGTAAAAATGAGTCTGAATACTCAGCTCCGGCTCGCTCTGTGCCACTGTCGCGAGAGCTCTGGGAGCTCTCATTTGACAAGTGCAGGAAGGAGGAAAATATGCTGGCGACCCGAGTGCAGACAGCAGCACAAAGAGGCGATTTGAGTGAACAATTATTAGGCCGCACCAGACTTGACTGGTTTGTGTGCACATGGGAAATTCTTTGGCACATGGCAATTAAACACGGGTGGGTTGGGAAGGCCCCTTCAAAGTGACCCAATTTTGACATCAAGAGGTGGCGAGCGGCAGCCTCGATGATGTTTGGTGACTTTTGCGTAACCTGTTTTTACAAGCTGTATTGCCTCATTTTCTGAGTTATTGGCCTTTCATTTTACACCCATGTGGATATAAAACATGAGTTTTCCCACACTTGCACAAAATGCAGCACTTTGACTGTGTTCAGGCGGCTGACCAAGCTAACATAAAATATGCACAGAGAGGAAGATAAGGAATCACCTGGTAGCATTTGCTAACTTAGCTTAGCACGAAGATTAGAGATACGGGGATATAACGGCCGCAAATTTCTAAATTATACCCTCTATTTCTTTTAAGAGAATTTGGTCTGAATTATACATGTCAAAGTCACTTGTCTGACACCAGATCTGGCGAGGTATTAGCAGCTGTGGTGTGAACGAGGGAAGTCGTTTCTTCACCGCCTCTCTTGTTGACTTTGTAGTGCGCACGTTAATCTGAGAACGGGCCCGCGGGGAGCAGTCTACCTGGAGCAGTGTGTCAGAATACTAGAAAGATGTCTTCCATTTTTTTTTTCTTCCCTTCTCCTTGCAAGTCCCTGATGTCGCCGTCTTACCCCGTGCTGTTAAAACAAGCCAGCACGCAACCACAAATAATGCATTCAACAACCGAATGCACACGTTCTGCCCGCACTGTGCCCGCAGCAGCAGGGCAGCTTTGCAACCTAAAACTCCCTGACCTCTGTCAGCACTTCACCCTGCCTCAGGCAGCACCTCTCAGAGGTAGCTTCATATCCGCTTCACTGATTTGCCACCTTTAGTACAAACACAAGCAAAGAGGCAGCAAACCCAACACTTCAGGGAAATGGAGAGCATTAAGGGTGGTGACGGGTTTCAGCCATCTTAGTGCATTCGCTCTATTACTGAAGACATTGTAATACACACTTTAATATCCACCACCCAATATTGAATGTAAAATTAATGTCGTTGAGCTCAGTATCACTGTGTCCAACTGCAACTGGATCTTAGGCTGGCAAAATGGAGATTTATGGTTGTGACATTCACAAGCAAGAGCGCCTGGCCTCCTGTGGGACTCTTTGGTTAAAAACCTTGAGTTATGTCGTGTTTTCCCCTGTTCTCACTCAGACGAAACCTACACCCTCATCTTACTGAGCCATGACATTTGCAGTAATGCAGATGCTTTGCCAGCTCCTGCCAACTGACCTCCACCTCAGACTCTGAGTTCACAGGCAGGATAGCCAATAGCGCGTGAATAACTGGCTTTAAGAATAACATGATTTGAGTCTGCGTTACGCTGGGGAGCTGACTGCAAACCCACACATGTGCAGGACTTTCCTTCTCATTTATTACATGAAAGGAAAAAGGCTGACAGCAAACGCATGCTGAAGCTGAAATACAATAGTCAATTTGGGTGTCAGTGTGTTTATGAATGTCCTGGTATTACACATCCATTTGGGCAGAAAGTAATCTGGTTGCCATCTTTGTGAGGTCAAACTCCTGTCCTGTCATGTCACATATAATCTGCTGAAATTAAGTATTGTTTCTTCTCGTCTTGTGATGTTCAGCAGTGGCAGTACAGGCGGAGGGGAGAATGGCGGAAAGGTAATTTGTTTTGAAGGTCAAGGGCGCAGTGATGGGTCGCTACTCATCTTTTACTGTTTAGCACTGAGAAAGAGATTATCTCTAACTGAAGCACCTCAAATCCGTCAAGCTGACACCCTCAAAGTCACAATAGCAATAACCCACACACACACAAACACACACTTTTACTTACAAAGTATTTTTGTATATCCTATTGATTTTGTTAGTGTAGCTTCAAACTCTGTGGGAAAGCAGTAAAAGCAGTATGAGACGATAAATATTTACAGCGCAGTAAAAAAAAACATGAAGAAGCTGGAATGGCACTAATTAAGCAAATCATTTACTTAAGCCCTCATACGCACACACAGGCACTCCCTACTATTAATCCTAACTTCACATGTGAATTAGCCGACTCTGCTTTGCTGCTCATGAAGTTGCATAGCCTCAGAACAACTGCCAATCATGTGCGACTTTCCCTCTCTGATGCCATGTTGTGTTTGCACGTTTTCTGAAACACCTCACAATGCATTCTGGGAGTGCGGTGCTGTAAAGCAGGCTGGTCCTCATTTGCATAAAGTTAAGGGCTGAACTGCTTCATGCGGTTCAGGATCTAAAAGTAATGCAGATTATCAAGAAATGCTTGAAACTAATTTCTCATCTCAAATTTTTGCTCAACTATTTTGGAGATGCAACACACTCAAGACAGCCCACTAAGAGTGTGTGTTGTTCAATCAGCCAAAAATAGTTTGGGCTGCTTATTTATGTATGGATCTGTCATCTGTCAATCATAAATTGTCACTGTTTAGCATGTAATGCTTGAATGATTGAATGTGCGTACTGTACTTAGACAATATAAGCATGTATGTTACCAACATTTCCCAGCAGGATATCAAGCATTTTGCATTTATTTATTTTGCCTAATTTGCCACAGCAGGTGCCCGAGTGCGTGCAGTGAAATCAAGCCAACATTCAGACTCAATCTTGTTGAGAAGTTAAGCTTGTCGTGGCTGTATGAGAGTCTCATGAGACACAAAAGATAGCTGCAGAACTCTTGGGAAGCGGTTCATTAACCTGGATCGTAAGAGCTAAGCACAGCAGGATGCTGATTGGAGTGGAGTCAAAAAGGTTACTAGATGTAGGCCAACTGATTGCATTTAACATTATACCAGCAGTAACTGGCACCAATGACCATATTCTGAACAATTTTACAAGATGCACTAACAAACTTCTCAAACCAAGCACTGCAGTGTATGTGGGGACAGTGGGGGTCTTATTCTGTGTCACACTGTGAATTTGGGTCATTTCTTCAAGAAGTTAATGAATAGAAATGAATACGTTCATCCCAGCACCATGATGAAGAAAACTTAAAAGGCAACTTTTTGTGACTTTGCATCAATTAGAAGTGGGTACACTCGGCACAAGTGAACATTATACTTTTATGTTTACAAGGGGAATGTATAAAATATGCATGAAGTATTCTGATTTACAATCTCATAACATTTCCACTCAGTAGGGCTGCTGATTCATTAAAACCTAACAAACACTACTGCATGAATGCACTCAAACAGCACATCAGCCTCAGAGTGAACAGCGTGAATCCAGACGAATGACATTTTCAGCTGAGGTAATCTTCTGCGATGTGTGAGAAAATACCACTCCTACCTTTAAAGCTAAAAATTTTTATGCATGCACACTTTAATATGTGTGTCTATGACTGTAAAGGTCAGCATTATGACTGAACCAGTTCAGCTGACCTTTCAATAAAGCTGAGCTTTCTTGGCTTGCTACATGTCAAAAAACACCAAGCTTGCAGCGTTTGTTGTGATAAGAATGTGAAATTTACAGTATAGTTTTGGACACTTCTCATTTCCTATACGACCATTTATCTTGTCAGCTAAAGTGCCTGCTGCAAGGAGGAATCGCATCTGAAGTGAGCTACCTGATCGACGACCTTCTTAAAATAAGTCAAAAAATCAAAATACTATATAATATTTATTTATTTCCATTATACTACAGGGGGAAAATCACATGTTTTGTTTAACTGAGGATGTAGAGGATTTTACCAGAGGTGGACAGCATTATGAGGAGATGATTTAGGCAAAAAAAAATGAATTTTGTCAAAAAATGACTTAAGTCATTTTAGGAAGGTGACAAGATGCTACTTGATGCTTACGTTTCCTGAAAGGGGCTTTGGACACGAGTGTGCTGGAACAGGATGTCATCTTGGTAGCACCTAAAATTAGCTTCAGGGATCAGAATCAGGCTGGGAATGTTTCATTTCTCTTGTGAACTTTGGTATATCCACATAAAGCTCAATGGAGATTGACTCACCATTGGATCCACCCTCAAGTGGCCATTTAAGAAACTGCAGTTTTTGGAATTGGCTTCCTTTTTTTTACCCTTTAAAGCTGTGTCTTTACATCACTCATCTCATGAAGTTGTACCTTCTACTTGCAGTTTCATTTCTTATAACTGTTTTTAAAGACGTAGGCCTAAAGAATAAAGCGTGCAGACTAGTATAGTTCTTATATTTATGCCACTGTGACCCGGGCCCTCCGTCTGAGGACTAGAAATCCGACAAATCTATTTTCAGGCCGGCACACATACACACACACACACAGCATCAACGCAGTTTATCAAGCTGTCAAAAATTACAATTTAACCATCCGTCTAGCCTGCTTGGACCATATCATATAACCGGCCAATTAAATTAAAAGTGCATAGGGTTGTCTGTCTCACCACTGGGTTTTCCAGGCCTTAACTGTGGCTTACACAGCTGTTTCTACCCTCTTCTTCATCAGATACAAAGAGGGAGGGGCCCCCTCCTAGCACGACTGTCTGAGCTACAACCAGACCATGAGGCAACTAGCTGCATATCAATTCATCTTTTACTGACAGTGATGCAGTAGGTGCGTGTACACTCCCAGGTATACTGAAGTTGGCAAGCTGCCACTCGGGTTGCTGTATTGTTTGGGTCGAATTAATTAATTGCATGCTCCTGATTAATTGCACGCTAAAGGGGAAAGGGTATTCATAAATAGTACTGCAATAGTACTGTGTGAGTCTTAATTAGAAAACCACATTCCACACCATTTTTAACATCACAGCTTGCTGAGAAAATTGAGAATGAATGGCTTCAATCAGTTTATTGCATGCTTTCTCCTTCGCTTAATTTAGAAAGTAAAATTAACCAAACCGCAGAAACTGAAAAACTTTGTCACTGGTAATAGACCAAGTTGCAAGTCGACAGTGAGGGACTGCAGGGTGTCACGAACGGCTGCGTGTTTCTGCATGTCGTGAGCGGGATCGCTCGCGAGCGTGCATATTTTGTGTCCATGCGGGTGTGTGCGTGTTTGTGAGTGCACACAAGCTCGAATGTTTGCTCCGTGTGTTTATTACCCTCTCAGATCGACAGCATGACTCATATTTCATGTCACATTTAGCACAGCTTAGAGGAGGAAGAGACGCCTGGCAAAGTGCAAGTCCCCTGGTGAGAGGTGGTGAGGAGGAGGAGGAGGAGGAGGAGGAGAAGGACACGCCAACAAGATCTCAAGCTGGACATCATAAATGAACGCAACACAAGAGGGTCCTCTTTCTCTGACAAACATTCTGGCAGTTCTGCTGTGTGTAGCCCAGTGGACAGGAAACAGCAACAGTCTGACCAAACCATTTGGACCGCTTTTAATCTGACCTCTTGGTTGCGCCCCAGGGGAGTCTGGGAGCATACATCATCTGGCCAGCCGCTGGGCAAACCCTGCTCGCCTCCATCACTTTTTCCACTTTGAGAAATGGTCTGAATCCCTGCTGTCTTTGGATAGCTGGAGGGACTGCCTGCTTGTTTTTGCTGGGACTAAATGGTTTCAACATTGAAATGTTAGCTGGAATAAATGTTTGCAACTACTGTGAATAAATGTACTGACGGCGCTGCTTTTGTGTGGACTGATATATCTCGCTGGGAAATAAAAAAAAAAAAATACGCCTCCTCTCTCCCACTCTCCAAAACTGTTTTCGTCGATGCACTTTCTCTTAATGTAAGCGGTTCACTGCACAGACTAATGTGTAAAAGTTTTTTTTAACTGAAAATAAACTGTAAGTGGAAAGTTTCTCTGCATGTGATCACCTCAAATCTGACTGCACGTGCAAGCAGGACTTTTGAAAAGAGTAAAAAATGATCTGCGTACACGCAGACTCTGTAATTTTTAGGAGGGTGGAGACCTGAATGTTATTTTAAGTAGGTTTGAACTGGTCTTGAATAAAAAAAAATCTGTTATCTCTGTAGGGCATTGATGCAGATCTGTTTTAATGCTAAATCATGACATTTTTCTAATATAATGTTAGGTAGTAGGTATGTAAAATGTAATCGTCCAACATGGGACAGAATCCATGTTATATATATATATATATATATATATATATATATATATATATAAACATTTGGTTTGGAATCAATCAATTGATTATTAGTAATTTAAGGAGTTTTTTTTATCAGTTCAGTATTGTGGGGTCTGAGATATATCCAGTTGGCTGAGGACAGAGTCAAAGTCAATTTAAATGCTGAGTTTCATGCTCCACCTTCCAGCAGGAACACTCATAGAGTTGCTTACGTTAGAAGTAAAATGTAAAATCACATTGTGTTGAGGTGGATTTACAACAATGTTGACAACCTTAGACTAATGCTGCCTGCACACTCAGTGATGCATGTACACAAACAAAAGCAGCATCATTGTTTTCAGAGATGCCCGCAAATAATGGCAGAGCCATAAGGACAGTTTGCATGTCAGGCGCACGCTGGCAAAATTATAGCTTCCTGCCATGGCACGTCCCAGTGCTTTTATATATATATATATATATATATATATACACTTTTTTCTTTTTCGTTGCACACCAGCCTGTTTTATTTGTAGTGCCTGTTCTTATTAAGCTGATGGAATACAGAGCCGCAGCATCTGTGCCCCTCACCCTCCATCCACTCCATGCCTGGAAGGGCTGAGAGGCCTGGGGCACGAAGCCGCAGGCGGTGGAGGAGGGATGCGGGTGGGGGGGGGGGGGGGGGTGCCTCGGGGGTTCCTCGTTTTCTTCGCTTGTCTGGAGCCCAGAATTTCCGTGACACGGGTGAACGCTGGCATCGCCCTGCTTTACTGATTTGAAATTGATGACAGACACTGGAAAGTCACCGAGATTGAAAACGAAGAAATTATGGAGACAGAGGGGGGCTGAACTGCATTATAAATCAGAGAGTGTGTATAGTTTTTAGTTTGCATTTTGCAAGCATCAGTCCAGTTATGATTCACTAAAAACTAAATATGTCAAATGTTTCTTCAGGAGACCTTAAATGAAAGAGCCTGCACTGCAGTGTCATAGAAAAATCATCATACTGAACAGTAGATGAGCTGTTTCATGGGGGTGTCATGCTGGAAAAGGTCCCCCTTGTCCATTTAAGTCTCTCTGAATGCCTGAGGGTCAGGGATGAGTATGTGGGCTTGTGAAAGGAGGTGAAGTTAAGCCATCACAAAGGAGACTTCAGTAGCCTTCAGAGGGAGGACGGCTGGAACTTTCAATCCTGTGTCAGAGGGCGGCGGCGTTGTGAGGCTTGTGAGTCTTCTTTTGTGAGGTTTTGTGAGGTGCCCTGCTCTGCCGGACCATGGGAGAAGGAGCATCAAGGGGGACCAACAGCAGTGGCTTTACACTGGAGGTTACAGGGCAAAGGGAGGAGGGGTTACGTCGTATCAGGCCTGCTGCAATCTTCAGCAGAGATCCCAGATTTCTCACTTCTTTGGAAGTTGTGTGAAGTCATGCAAGCAACATAGTTTGACGAAATCCTGATAAGCGTTTTGAACATCAATATATATCTTCGTCAGAGCGCACTGATGTTCACTGTCATCTAGGATGCACATTTTCTCACAAACAGAGCCCATTTTTGGAACGAATGCTCATCAACTAAACTGGGAGACAATCCTTTGATTCAGCAGCGGGGTGTGTGTGTGTGCGCTATTAAGTTGTGGCGATGGAAACCCCTTCATTTAACTCCCAGCAGTAACGGTACCAGCAGCCAACACAGGATCTCCAAACTTCCTGCTTTTCTTCCACACAAAATGACGACTGAGGATCACCGCCAGGAAATGTTCGAGGACACATGAGCCCCGGCCATTAAAGGCGCGAGCTTTTCGATTCTCCTCTGTTCTTTTTGGCCGTGTTCTCCCTGAGCCTGAGGAGCTTCCATCTCCAGCAGAGTGCTGTTGTGACATGGCTCCTATAAAAAAAAAATCATGTCATCTGCTCTCCATTCAGAGTGTCCCCTCAGGTTACAGTATAGTAAAAAGAGAAATAAGTGTGCCACCCTTTTGATAGCCTGCAGTCATTTTAAGTCCTTTCAGCTGGCATGCTTCACTATCTCCTATAAAAAGTGCTGTGTCAAAGGTATAAAGACACCATCTGTGCTATTTCCAGCATCCTTGCCCTTTATAATCAACCTTGTATGAGAATTGAAAATTAGGGCAAACGTACCACTTCTGGTGATTCATCATGATAAATCACGTCATGTTCATTTATTGGAAGTGATGTAAAATCTTGAGTCAGGCTTTTCATGCGTAAAACGACCCCCTTCAGGATGTTATGTGGATTACGCTCCTGATTTATATGACGATACTCTTATAAGCAATTGAGCGGCAATCCAAGTCATAATTGCCCGTCGCCTCTGGGCGAAGCTTCCCAGGCTCCATCACCGTCTCCGGCCTCTATTGGTCACAGAGACGTCCAAACCTGACTCCACTAACCAGAAGCAGCTGGCCACAGTGGCTACCTGGAAGTCTGCTTAGCTTTACCTAGCACTCAGTAATTACATGGCTATTAGTGCACCTCCCAGCACCAAACCACACAGAGGGCTTAATTCAAATGCTGTCAGTGATTAATTACCCAGTTGAGGTGAGGGTATCTGAAGGGATTGGCACAACTGTAACTGTATCAGGCCACTGGGATTACACACTTTGTGAGGCGGAAAGGGAGAGTGTAACCCAGCTTGGCCACAAGGAGTTGAAACGGAGTGATTAGGCTGCATAGTTTTACTTTTGGTGAAGTCAAATCAAGGCTCGACAAGCGAGCCGAAAAAACTGCTGCATCTGCTTATGATTTCGAGATTTGAAGACATAACATCCAGCGGATATGACCCCCAGCTGCCCCCTTTTTTGCACTTGACAACCAGTGCTGGGTGTTTAGTCGGGCAAAAACAAAAAGTCCCACACATTACGAGTCGTGTGTCGCCGTTTTTCTCAAGAGTACTTTGGCTGCTGTTGAGCTGCCGGGCTTTTTGAAGCGTTAACGTCTAGAAATGTTGCAGAGTGGAGTAACGGGATGCATGGGAGGAGGGGGGGGGGGGATTTGGGGCGTATGGGTGAGTAAACAAGGAAAGCGCAAAGCACCGGTGCTTGCTGACTGCACATTTTATTATAGTCCTATTAAACAACAGGCCCTGCTTGGAATGCAGATCCCAGGGGAGGAGAAGGTACACACACAAAATGAAAAGGAAAAACAGCCCGCCAATGCTGAAACCATTATTAGAAGGAGACTCACTTCATAGAGTGGGCGTGACTTCACACCATGTTGGTTTGCTTTTAGCCCAAATGTATACAAAGTTTGACAAGAGCCCAACATAAAATGGGGAGTGGGAGCCCAATCCTAAAAAATCTAAAGCATGCAAACGGATCACTGAATGTTTGAGCTGAGATTATGGTTTATGCTAACATAGCCCAAACTCCAAGCTAATCCCAAAATGTATCTGTGGATGCTCTCATTCATCCAGGTCATAGTCACTTCCAAGAGTTTAAATCGAGGCAACTGGACTCAAGGATTATTTTTTGAAGACGTTTCGCCACTCCCCCAAGTGGCTTCTTGAGTTCTGCCCTTTACACTTGGGGGAGTGGCGAAACGTCTTCAAAAATCCTTGAGTCCAGTTGCCTCAATTTAAACTCTTGAAAATAATCCCAAAATGGTTTTAATGTCTTTTTTGACTGCCATCTAACGGTCTATTCATTGTATTGACAGGCAAACGATGTAAAGGTTCCATTAAGGGAGAGCTAGGTCAGTTTGCCAACAGAGCAAAAAGTTGAAGGCGGCGCGTGCTTGATGCAGCAAAGCATGGGTATACATTTCGACTTTTACTGTTGCAGACTCTTTGTTTTTAAGATGGCGTCCTTTATCAATATGGAGGCACCAACATTTTGTACAATGGGCTGAGGGAGGGCTGCATCATCCATCCTTCTTCTTCTCAAAATTTAAACATTACATAGCGTCACAAGCGTATTGCTAGCACTTCATTCAATTTGGCAATAAATAAATAATCTGGAAAGTTCACCATACTTTGTGCAAACACTATCAGTGCCAGAGTACTAAGCTAATCATGCTAAATGACTGAAGGTATGAGAAATACCACCAGCAAACACTTCACTTCAAGTTCAGACTTTTTGTGAGAAAAAAAAAAAAACTTGCTCCGATTCAGAAGCAACCTATAAAACATCCCCAAGCTATGGACCATTGCTCTGTGTATGTAACCACTCCATCTTCTGTGACAGCAATAAAGTGAAGACTGTGAAAAGCACATTACAGTCCTCCCTCAAAGAAAGAAAGCCACATCTGAGCCACAGGCTGTCTACTAGATAGATATTAAGTGAACCCATTCAGCCTTCATACAGTATAAAGTTATTTGAGTGGAAAACGCCCACTCCATACAAACAGTATGCTGCAACTTGCATGAACATTACAACATTAGAGTGTTAAAACACGCTGCAGATCCTTCAAAGTACACTGATGATATACAGTGTATGAAATCATAGTTCAGAGAGCCGGACTCGGTGCCAGCTTCTGCATGATCAAGCTCTGTGCCGCCTCGGTTTTAGCATCGTCGCGCTTCATTTCATGTGAAATGTTTTCATTGTTTTATTTCTGCCCTTTACAGAAATGCGGTGGGAGAAAATAAATAGCAGACATATGATAGGGATTTAGAACAGAGAGCGGCATGATTGTGAGTCTCATTATGGTTAATACTTCCAGTACTTCTGGCTCATTAATTCAGGCATGCCCACTCAGCAGATGAGTCATTTGCAGTTGTTAAACTACAAACTAAAGACTTCAGATCATTCATTCAGGATTAACACATTCATTTGTTTCTCCTTTTACCTACATTGGATTGCACTGGACTTAAGTGGAATTCGGTTTTACTGTGCACCAAGAGGTCAACCATCCCGGATAGGGGACACTTAAGTCCACTTGCTCAGATGCTTGCATCGTCCACCAAAAATATCCAATGTTATGCGCCCACTTCTCCAGAAAGGTCATGTACAGTATGTTCACACTTTACTGTGCGACATTCCCAGCTGGAGCTGACCGAGGCTGTGATGCAGACTGATCCGTCTTCATCAAAATTTAAAAACACGTCAGCATCCTGTGGAGCCCGTTCTTCCTGTCGGCTCAGCAGTTACACAGGAATGAGCATCTAAAAGGTGCACGGGTGTGCCATCAGGATTTTACAGCAGTTTGGGTTCTTTTGTGCCTGATTGAAATTTACACTAAACAACAGCCTCAGATTCTCTAAATGTACAAATCCACCGCATTTTGTTCCACTTAATCGAAGCAACACTGGCCGATGTGAACATATTATTAGAGGAGTTCATAGTACTATATCAGCACACACATCCTTAAGTCATTCAGATCTTGTTGCTGCCTTGAAACTACGCTGACATGTTTATGAACTGAGAAAAAAAACTTGTTTTCTATGCAGATATTTTAGATGATCAGAGGAAAAAAAGTGAATTCTGCAGACTTATTAAAGAGAAATCCATAAATCATTTAAATATACATGCCTTTCATTAAATAGTGAGTTTAAGCTTTTTTTTTTTATCTACACCAGGAAAAAAATCTCTCATAATCTAATAAATATTCTGTCTCATCTCCATATACAACCCTCATAACTGCACTTTCTGACTGCATCTGTCAATCACATCCTGATCGATGTAACTCTGGGGTAGATGTGATCCTTTAGTTGCATTCCCTGTAACATCCTTCTCCCCCCCTCACTGCTGCACCACCTCACCCAAAAGTGATGACCCGCTCTGAAGGATTAAATGTTTCCATCTACTGGCGAGAAATGTGAATTTCAAGTTTGTTTGTTTTTTTTCAGGCAACATCACAAGTCAAACAGGCTCTCAGCACCTCTATGTATAGGCTGCTGTTAAATACCTTTCTTTCTGTTAAGTGTGATGTCCCGGTCAGCTGTCTGCATCATTCACGGCAAAATCTATCAACACTGGTCATATGTCATCAGTTTAAGTGAAATCAAGTGTGCAGGAAGCTCCCATTCATTGATTCATTCAACTCTTCCATACAAGACACAGAGGAAAAGTAGTTTCCTTTACCTGGAGGGCAGTTGCATTCAGATGATGCTTGTCTGGCATTCCGGATCTTGACATAATTCTCATAGGAGCGCTGAAAATGTAAATAAATAATCTATCACCTGGCAGTTTAAACGGCTGAAAACAATTAACTCACAGAGAGCAAGTGCAAACGTCCGCCTTACCTGAGAGAGCAGCTCATCCACTCTTTGTTGAACCAGTGAATTCAAATCATCCAGGGAGTAGCCAGGGCCAGGGATAAAGGTGCGCTCGCCGTTCCCACTCTCCAAATCCACAACTCGGTTTTTGATATCAGCCGCGTTAATGCTCAGAAGAACGCAAAACGCGATGGACGCCACTGAACATAAAGACGAGATTATGTTCAGCGCGGTCGTGCGGCAGGACTGTCGCTTCTGTGTCGCCACTTCTTTCTCCATTTTTTCCACGCACTTAGATGCTCCTCTTGCCTCCGCGATTTCCATTTAACTACAACTACACGCGCCGTTGGGAGCAAACCGCATCTGGCGCGGAGTCACGAATTTGTGGCACACTGCTTCTCCCTTCTCTGTGTGTGTGTTGAGTGTGTGCGCTTGCAACGCGGCGTTCACGTACAGTGACTTTATGGTGACAGCGACAGATTATGAGTGGAGCGCCACTCAAAGCGAGTCAACCTGTGTGAGGTTGGAGCTCCTGCAAAAAAAAAAACCAAAAAAACTTGTTGCACGGAAGCTTTGCACAGTAGTCTGCTGCGGAGGAAGCCGCTGTAGTGCACAATAAAGTAGAAAGAGAGGCTGGGGAGACAGGAGGCAGGCAGCGCGCACCAAGTGGAGGCAGCGTTCACCGCGGCGCAGGCATGATTCCCCTCATTAAGACAACAACACGCCTCCATTCTGTCCTGGCTGATTAACATAATTTATCAACCTGCTCCATTACCATCAGCTGATATATATATATATATATGAAGTGCAGTTACAGTGTGTTCCTGTGAGTGTGCGCAACAGAACGCTGCGCAAAGAGGCTTATGTAGGATTAAAAGCTGCATTTTATACAAAAGACATAGTTCACTGTGAAGGCACTGCAAACAGGCCTTTAATATGAATAACTCATGTGTTGTTTGAAATGGACTGAAATTTGGAGCCGCGTCATGGAAACGTTTTGGCACTGCTGCGTAAAAACGCACAAAAACCACACAAAAAGGTGCGTTCCTAAAGGTTTCAGGAGATCTCCACTAACACAGCTGTCCCCAAACAAGATACGTTTTTACTTTTTAATCAGTTCAGTCTCATCTATAGCCCTCACGTGAGTAAAAAGCCACGAAGTCCACAGAAAGACACGCGCCGGTTTGGCGTCTGTGCCGGTGACCCCACTGCCCGTCTACACTAATGACTGACGTATTCCTTTAATTGTGATAAAATGTCAATCAGTGTTGCTCAGGCCAACAAGCTCACTGACATATAACCCAGACCTGACTTCATCTTCATTCATTACATGTGATTACAACACATGAGGAGGGACATGCTTTTAAATCACCAAGAGCACATTTATCACTGAAATCCCTGCACTTTGTGTCAACTCATATCCAGATCAATTCATTTTAACGGTTTAGCTAAATGTCACCATGATAACGAAGCGTGTTTACTAAGCTTTGGCGCCACCATCTGGCTTAGATGTGCATCTGTAGCTCACCACAAAAGTCCTCATCGTGCGTCAAAACTGAACCAAGAGCTACAATTAATAGACTTTTTTTAATGGCATGAGAAGCATTATCATCCTGTCCTGCAGAAAAAAGTAAAAAATTATACTTAAAACCAACCAAAATAAATGTCCTGCTTTTTTGGATGAAATTCAGTTTTTTGCCCGCTGTGACGTTTTTACATTTTCCCTCTTATTTTGTGTGTGCCGCTTCTATTTTTGTGCTTACTTGTTTTTAAATTTAACCTTAATTTATATCTAATCTAATGCTCAGAATTACATTCTTGGATCAACACAGCAGTGTCTTTATCATCTGTAATGACCCCTGACAGAAGTTTTCATTCTTTAACGTCAATTTAAAGGCCGTTATTTTTCAAGGTGTTGGACGCCATCTAGCGGACAAACATAGCAAACGCTTAATCTAGTCATTTCTAACCACGACAATCTGTGCTCAGATTATATCTGTCTACTGACTGTGAGGTCACTACTAACAATCCCCGTTAGTGCACGTGCACCAGCGTTCATGTTGCTGACAGATGTCGTAAATCACATTGCTAAATAGTCAAATGCGCCTTAAACACTGGGCTCATAATAAAAGGAAACAAGATTACATAATCTACATTAATGTGACCTTTTTCTAAAGGGGCTCTTTCCTTTGACACAAGCGTCAAAACAAAACATCATAAATGCCCTCACCATGGCAACGCATCACAACATATAATCCACTAGTGTTTATTTTTAGAAGGTCATTCCATGTTTCCACCTGTCAGTGATTCATGTATTTTAGGGCCTACAGTGGGAACTCATGCTGCAAGATCCCGAAAAATACAAAATAACTCGCCGGCAGCGATGAATCCTAAACCTAATCCCGTGAGGTGAGCTCATCTATTTATTTTGCAACTTTAGGTCTTTCTTGACTGAAAAACTGACTGCAACTGACTGCAACTTTTTCTAAATGGACAATAACGGGGAAAGCCGCCCTGGGCGGACAATCATAACGCCGACACACATCGGAAGCGGCGTGTGGCGGTATTTTTTTTTCTACACATTGGACGGTAAAGTCGCGTGTTCACGTCGGCAGGCAATATTTTAACCCTTGTGCAACGTTCGCAAACACTACCTTTATGTGTTGTTCAGGACAAAAACGTCCCCTAACTTTAACGGTTTATAACAAAAATCAGATAAATATTTTTTTGAAATTTTTTTGCATAGACCTTTTAATCAACTTCAGTTCTAATCAACAGTAGTGAAAAAAATAATTTTACCCCAGGATTTTAACCCTTTAATCACCAATTTTATAAGGGGTGGTGCAAATAATTGGAAAAAAAAACACACAAAATGGCTCATTTTTAATAGTAAAGGTGAATGTGGACTGGATTTTTTAACCTTAATTACAGTCTTGGTCATGTCAAACATCAGTAAAAAATTTGACTTTATTGCATTATTAGTTTTTGCACAGCACTGGATTTTCATTTTTTTTCTCCCCAATGTGTTGTTCGTGGCCATTTTTGTCCCATAGACTTCCATTATAACCACATTTTTTGACTGCACAGCCATGGCACCACATAATCATGCATTCTTGATTGTTGGTGGTTTACCCTGTTGGTAACATCTGTGATTTTTACACTTAACAACTTAATGACCCTATTAACCCTTTAACTGCAGGCCTGTGCTCATGTAGTGTAGTTTCTGGCTTGGAGTTATAGGGAGTATTTTAGCACATAACTGTGTGTCTACACACTGTGTGTGTATGTTAGAGAGAAAAAGAGCCATTTGCACACTGATCTGAATTTTAAAATCATATTAACAAAATGTATGTAAAATTAAGCTTGTTGAGCAAAAGTTATTCAATTTGCTCACATATTGACAAAGTTATGGCCAAAATATACAGAAAAATTACTCTCAGAGGACAAAAATGTCCCGAACAGACAAAAAAAAAAAAAAGAGCCGCACTCGATCCCGATCACGTTGATAAAATCATGTTTCTTGCAAATTGATGATTCGGTTAGTAAAGTTTGACTGTTGCTCTGTTTAAACTTGCTACTAAATAAAAATATACTGAAAATTAACCAAGGTAAATCAGACATTGCTTGTGAGTTGTTGTTCAACATAATCATTTTAAAAAACAAACTACTGAAGCAAGACCTGGACAAAAATGATGGTACCCGAGAAAAGATTGAAAATAATTTGACCATAGGGACATGTTAAACTAAGGTATGTCTTCAAACTTGTAAACAGTCAGTCTGCCTATTTAAAGGGTGACAGGTAGTCACTGTGCCGTTTGGTGAGATAGTGTGTACCACACTGAACATGGACCACAGAAAGCAAAGAAAAGAGTTGTCTCAGGAGATAAGAAGGAAAATCATAGATTACATTTTAGTAGTAGTGGGTGACATACATGAGCTAATCTTTCCACTTTCCTCAGGAAGAGCAGCCGCTCTCAGGCAGCTGTGACAGCAGCCTCCTACACCACAGAGCACCGGGAAAAATTCCGCCACCCTGGCTTGTACAGAGCTATTCAGACAACTACTAAATCATTCAGTGCATACCATCCACTGAGGAACACCACTGAGGACATCTTTACGTATGTTTCTTTTTTTAATATTGAAATTTTGGATGGAGTCTGAAACTGTGAAGCTGTAAAATGTACGTGCAGATACATGTGGAGGATTTCCCATTCAGGATGTTTGTGTGTGTTTCAGTTTTTCAGTTATGGCCACACAGAAAAGAGTACCAAAGAAACCAGAACAGCTCCAATCTTCACCACCCAGAGATTACAGGAGAAGCAAATTGGTCCAGTTTGTGCCACAAGAGGTGGCACCTGAGATGGACTACGTATCGACATATAAAAGTAAGCAACTTGTAGCTCAGTACAAGAAAGAAACACAACACAACACTAAAGGACATCTATTTTCTATTATTCGGGTTCTTCCTGCAGGGGACTTCGTAGCTTTTCCACCATGCAAGCCCGAACCTTGGAAACCTAGAGGGAACCTGCATGTCAAGCGCGGCCTAATTCCACAGGGGCAGGACATTACACCCACTGACTGCCTCGCCGACTACAAAGGCACCACTGTAACCTATATTGTGCACGTGGAAACCCACAAAAAGCCTCCAAAAATAGGCTACATAGAAACTCAGACCCTCCCCTACCTTTGTAAATGTTCTTCCACACATCAATACAAAAAATGATGGTGAGTTTGTGCGATGATGTGTTTTTAACACCACGTGACAGCACATCTCAGTTTGAATGAATCCAACTGACTGTGTGGGACGCTGATTTAAAGAGATACTCAGTGTTTAAAGCACAAACATCGTCAACAAATGCCATTTCCCTGATTGGATTAATAAAGTATTTCAAAAAATATTAATGAAATATTGGTATTTTATTAAAAAACAACTATGCATCGACTTGTTCACATCTGGACTGGGAGAACATATATCAATATTTACATCTGTACATCTTTCTTTTTTAAAAGTGTTGATTTAAAATGAAAATGTCTCCAATATGCAGCATTCCATATTTTCCTGGGATGGCTCCAGTGCAAAAAAAAGGTAATTTAGGGGACATTTTGGCATATTTACTTCTGTTCAAATGTCCAGTCAAGTCTCTCTCTCTTACACGTCCACATGTGGTTGTCAGGAGCTTGTTTCAGTGGCTGTCAGTCTTCTTGGAAACGGATGTGTTTGTTAGCCTCCTTGGCCCGGGCGATGATGATTTTTTCAGCTTTGGATATGAGCTGATGTGTGACAAGATAACAGAATTCAGATGTGACGGCAGACAAACAAGCGAGGCGCTGGTGTAACTGTGTGTGAGACTGGGCGTGTTAATGTGAACAAAACGATTCCAGCAATTAGTCTGCGTCCAGGATAACAGTGTGCTCAGGATGAACTGGTTTAGCAAATATGCAACAAAAAAAGGTTTTATATTCTAAATGATAGTAGTTAATGCCCAAAATGTGTGTTTATTTTGTTGCGCACTTTAACATGGATACAACTGTAAATGAGCTCACCTTCTCTGTACCCCGCTTCTTTTCCCTTGGACGGTTCAGCTTGACCTGGCGGTCCACCAAGATCTTCTGCCAGTACCTTTGTTCATGGTCACCTTTAAAATGAATGACAACAACAACAAAAAAAGAGTTACACTTTGCTTTGTAATCACCTGCAAGCTAATGCCTTGGAGCACTGGGTTGGCATAGCAGGTCCTGCTCTTAAGACGCACTTGTTCACATTGGCGTTTGGCACCACTTGAGATATTTGACCTGATTTTGTTTTTATTTTACTCTATTTTATCTAATTTTAATGTTTTTTTTATTATTATTTATTTTAACATATTTTAAATTAGTTTTAATATATTCTGTCATTTATTGTTTTTAGTCTGTTCTATTGCATTTTTAGATGATTGTAGCACTTTGGTAAACCTGGTTGTTTTTAAAAGTGCTTATAAATAAAGTTGCAGTAATGCCTGCAGGTAAAATTAGCACCGGATGATTCCACACATAAAATAAATGAGAAAAAAAAGTTTGATTCCAACCTGAGAGAATCTCCAGTTTCCACTTGTGCTCCTTGAGCAGCTCCACTCTCACGTCACTGACAGCTTTAGCGTCCTCTGGGCTGTGAAAACGGATGTGCCCCTCAGCGTCACCTTCCAAAATGTCAACATAGGCCACGGGGGATATTTTACACAGTGCATCCTATACACACAAAGAAAAGAAACATGGAAGTTAAATAAACCTAGTTCTAATCCAGTTAGAGCTTTCTTCTTCTACTGTTTTTGGCTTGTGTACCTTGATGATCGTCCTCCCTGGTAGCGGCTTGTTGTCTGTGATCTTCATGATGACCCCACTGGTAAACTGAGGGCCCTGGGCAGCCACTTTTTCACTTTTGTTGCTTTTTTCAACTGAACAAGAAGAAAAACAAAACACAAAGTTGCAAAGTATGTCAATGTTTTTTTTCTAAATTATTTTTGCTAAAAGTCCAGGGCATGTACAGTGTATCCTGTCAGTCTTCCTGTGGTTTCAGCTTTAAGGCTGTTCCATTCTCCACGAGAACAGAGAACAGAGAAAGAGTAAAAAAAAAAGAAAAGAAGAACAAGAGTTTGGTTGCTGGGCAACCAAACTAAAAAGTTCGTTTTGGCACGGAGGTACTATACTCCACGAGACGTGTGTGTGCAGAACTCCTCATACGGCCCTCCTACGCAGCGCAGGTTGACAATGCAATTGTATTGCAAATTGTGAGCACAGTCGTGGTTACCTGGCCTAACGAGCTGATAATGCTCAGGGAAGAGGGCACACAGCATGACAATAGATAGAAGATCAGTGTAGCTGACTGTAACAGACCTCTGGTCTGTGTGAGTTAATTCTGTGAATGATGCAATAATACATCCCGTCTCCCAGTGTTTAATGTGCGCATCGAGCCGCTGTAACGCCGTGATCAATACTGGGATTCCTTTTTATCGCCACCTTTTGGACAGACGCTCTGCTCTGTGCGCCGTGTTTCTCCTTCCAGGAGCTGTTTGCCAGCTGCTCATCTAAACTGTCCATCATCGCTGTACTTCCTCCTTCTATCTGTGTGTTCTGCACCTGAAGAAGCTCTTGCCCTTCTCGAAATTCATCACACCCACAATAAATTCCGGCAGGGGGGGAGGGAGTTCTCTGTTCTCATGGAGTATGGATCCAGCTTTAGTGTTTGCCTTTTGTTGACAGGAAACTCACTGTCACCATCTTGCCGTTCACCCTCTGTCTCCATTAGACTCTTTTGTTCCTTGTCATCTATCTTATTCATGCACTTCTTCAGCGACGACATGCTGCGCTTCTGCAACGTCATGTACTCCTCCTTCAGTGTCAGCCACTCTTTCCTGGATGTGGACAAGACAAAGACGTTTTATTTTCCCATCCTGAGTCATTACATCACCTGTTTTCAAATAAAAGGGGATGTTGGGTCTTACTTTGATAAAACCCGTAGTGGGATGACCTCTTCCCCGATTTTCAGTTTCTCTTTGTGTTTCTTTTTTCTCTTCCTTTTTGCTTTGACCGTTGCATCATCTCTGTTTTCTTTCTCCTTCTCAACATCCCTCTGCGTGTCGCTTTCAGTTGAATCTGTGAGGGGAAAAACTCAGTTTACACAACAAGCTCATGAGACGCACAAAAGGAAAAAAAATGTCAGATCCTGTTGACATTTTGGAATATTTCATCATTCGTGGATTATACATCAGAGGACCCTGTGATAGCTTACCAGTCTTTGTTACAACTTTCTCTTTCTCTCCAGACTCACTGGTTTTTCTTATCTTTGATGGCACATCGCTTTCTGATCCTTCTGCTGTTTGTGACCGTCGTCTTTTCTTCTCAGACAATTTGCCGGGGGTCCTCTGAGTGTTGCTGACCTCTGGTTCTGTAGCTGAGCGCTTCCTCTTTTGCTCAGATGGCTCCGCCTCCATCGCCTGCTCTTTGACTTCTTCTACGGGTGTCTGCACTGTGGCTCCTTCTTTCTTTTTCTTCTTCTTCCGCTTTTTCTTCTCCTCTTCTTCCCCTGAAACACATGAATGTCAATAGCACATAAACAGGCTTTTACCTGAAGTTTCAGTACTAACAACAAAAACCTCAGAGTTTAATTCAGAGGTATTAAGTTAAAAAAATATATAAAATATATCTCTATATAGATATAGAGATATATTTTACCAACTGCACCTGATGGGGGATTGTCTGGGGGCAGAGGAAGATGCTTCCCACTTATTGTCTTGGGGAAAATCCCTGGTTTCCTAGGAGCATCTTCAGGAGGGTTGTTTAGCATCTGTTTGAAACATAAGAAATGAGATTTCACGCTGCCAAAAACAGCTACAGTAGGAATAATATATTTCAGGCAACTCATCACCTCTATGGCTTTCTGTGCTTCTTCCCGTTTCTCAAACTCGACAAAAGCAAACCCCTTGGAGTCACCCGTAGACTTGTATCTAGGGATGCTAATGTAAACCACATTGCCGCATTTTGTAAACACTCTTTCTATCCAGCTGTGTGTCACATCCTTGGGCAAAAGTTCCTTCAGAAAAAAAAGAATTGTATTATCTTTTTATCAGTATTGTCCTTTAAGCAAAAAAATATATAATAATATGATGACAGAAAACTTTTTTTTACCACATATACAGTGCGGCTGTCTACATCATCTGGGATGTCTCCAAGTGGGAGCTGGCGTCTTACTTTATTTCCTTCAAGGTTTACCTGAAACACAAAAGGACCCACTTATGTTATCAGATATTATAATTATAGCATAGTTTTAAGCAAGAATTGCCACATTAGGCAAAGACTGTAAAACACAAGTTAGACTACCTCAACCACAGATGAATTTTTCAGCGCTCTGGCGATCAGCTTGGTATCAGACGTCAGCTTCTTCATTCGATTAAAGCTCGCCAACACAGATATGTCGACATCTAGAATGTATGTAAAGTGTAATTAGTTCAATCCACTGTCCTTGCATCAAATCCTGAAACATAGACTTTTAGGTATTAATTGCTGCTTACATCCATCATCTGACTCTTCAATCAGCTTTTTCAGAAAGCGGTCCTTGTGAAGGTTGACGTCTCCAAACCAGAACTCCACCTGCTTCTTCACATCACCAAGCAGCTGTTTGACACGGGACCTCTTCTTCTTCTCCGTCTCCTTTTTTTCCTTACTGCTGGCCTCTGCAGCACCAGCACCACCAGAACCTCTCTCTGTGCTAATCATTCTGGGGGCTACAACGCAGATCAGAGGCACACACTGATTCAACGCTATGCTGAATAGGGGAAATTCGGGATGAAATGAAATATGAAAGCACCCTCACTTAATTTAAAACTACACAAAGGCCACGATGAGTACGCCCCTTTACTATGAGTACAGTCATAATATTAGTTTGTAAAATACAACGCCAGCTTCATATTTAGCAGCTAAAACTTGGATATTAGTGAGTGCTTAGCTACATAGCTAATTGTTTGCTAGCTTTAGTACCTCCAAGTAACTGATTAGAACTTCGCGGGTCAAGACATTTGAAAAATCCTGCAATCATGCCTGCACTTCAGGATCCGTTAAAATCATGTGAGATAATATTTCACAAAACTCACCCTATCTGAGTCGAGAAAATGGTCCAGTAAAATGCTGCATTCAAAAAAAATACATAAAAAGCAACCAGTCGGCTAACAAACAAACGGCAATAGTTCGTTCGATGTCGCAGGATAAATTCGTCATAGAGAGCCAAAAGGTTATACAACTTCCGTTTGTATTTTCAAAATAAGACACATAATATTGCCTATTGCCTATGGTTTCTATGCGGAAATACAATACTCGCGAAAACATTATTTTAAGCAATAGTACTTGCAATGGCCTTAATGTTTTCTTAAATACTGTCTTGTTTAACATTAAAACTAAGGATCAAGGTCTAAATCACAAAAACTGTAATGTTTATTCCTGACAGACAACATGGCCGGTTAGCTCAGTTGGTTAGAGCGTGGTGCTAATAACGCCAAGGTCGCGGGTTCGATCCCCGTACGGGCCATTATTACATTTTCTCACTTTATAATTAATAGGTTAGGGGAGACACAGTTATGGACAGCCTGTTGGACAAAAAAGACACTCTTGACAGAGATGATTAAGAAGCCATGCATGTCTCAGTGGTTGTTTCTATTATAAAATGTATTTTGCAAAAGATTAATAGAATAGACACCACATTCCGTTTTGTCAGCACCAACACATATAACACATACTTGATCTAAAGCTCATGAAGCGGCTTTAGTCCTTATCATTTGTTCAAAATGCTCTCGAACTTTTTCAGCTTCTTGCACATGTCCTCCTCAGTGCAGCATTCAATCCTGCTCTTGATCAGCTGCGACAGTCTGTTGTAGAAAGTCTTTGCCCATCTGACCTCTAAGCATTGTGCTGAAATGTTGCAGACTTTGTGGAGGAACATCACCAACTTCTCATTGTTGCTGACCTCACATCTTTTATGGACCCACTGCCCCCACAATTCCCACATATCATCATCTGTGAAATTCACTGTAATACTGTCTTGGGAGCTCACTGACTCTAGTTCTGCGTCAGTCAAGTTATTCCATATGACTCTGTGGGCAGAGGGGTTTTTTGTTGTTGTTGTTGAAATTTTTGTTGAGATTAAAATGATGTGTTTCAAAAAGACATTCACTCACACAACTTTTTTTAGAGGATCTGGGGTCAGATCAGTCAGTGACTGCAGACCTCTGTGGGTCACTCGGTTCCCCTCCATCCTGTAAGTGTACACAGGTAACAACAGTGAGTAGTTTTAGATGTTTTACAACAAAACACATTAGGTCATACTGCAGCACCACCTACCACAGTTCTTCAAGTTTCTTTTTCGCCCGTATGGCGTTACAGAGAGTCTGAAGCTCATCATCGCCAATGTTTGACCATCCAAGTCTAAAAGGGGAACAGAAAGTGTGATGCAATGTCTGGAAGATTCCTGTTCAGTTTTCGTTCTTTTACACATGCATGTCTTTATGCCCACTTAGCCCACAGTTTTTCCTAAAAAAACACATTTTACCCAAGCTGGGTGATGCTTTCTGACACTCGCAGAACATCAGCGATGACCTGAACCGCATCCATATCAAGGTTGTTTTCTCCAAGCCTTAGAAAAACAATGAATGAAAACACACACAGTTAAAATCATCTAAGCAAAGTGTTTTACCCACTATAGAAACTGAAAAACAGAGAGGTGGCAAGAGTTAAATTTTACCTGAAACTCACCAAAGATTCTCACACCTGAGCAGCAGTGGTTGAATATCTTTCAGTGCTTCAAAGCTTATTCCAGTCCCTGTAAGGTCCAGCTCAGATATTTTACCTTTCGTGAGGTTTAGAAAGTATTTGACGGCATTGTAGTCCATTTGAGAGAGCGTTTCATCGCTAACGTTAACCCTTAATGTGTTAGGTTGCACAGCTTGGGCTACTGAGGGGTCCTGTTGCTCAAACAGGCAGTGTAAACAGTTTAGGGCATGGGCTCCGTTCTCACAGTGATTTGTCAGTTCTGCAATGATTTTTTGGCGATAGGCATCCGCTTTTTCTTTCTGACAGCACAGCCCCACCTGCCTTGACAGAAAGTTAGAATTGCGTTCAGAGAGGATTCCAGACAGGAAGCGGTTGAAAAGGTCCAGGTGTCCAGAGTTTGCTATCTCTCCAATACTTTCTGTACCCTGAACTGCATCAGGCAAAGGTTGATCCGTCACTGCACAGAAAACAGCTGCAAAGAACTCCTGGACAGTGAGATGAGTGAAGGAGTAAACCTCCTCAGTGCAGCCGGGTTCTTGTACAACTGTCTTGTCCAGAAAGGTGCTGACGAGGCTGCATCCTTTCAATGCTGCAACATCCTGGTCACTGCTATAGAAGAGAGTTTGATGCTCCATTAGCTTTTGGAAGGCGAGACGACCCAGCTTCAGCACAATATCAGACAACTGCTGGATGGTCCCCGCTCTTGGGTCTTGAGAAAAAGTTTCAGTTCTTCCTTGCGTGTGAGAATGAAGCAAAGCCAACAGATACTGCACGTAGATATCTGTCATGGTCTTAGGGCTTTCTCCACAGAGGTCTTTGCTCTCTTTGAGGATGCAGCACACAATGTAGCAAAATGCAGGTATATAACACAGTGTCAACATCAGCTCATTTCCTAATACCACAGCGAACATGCGTTCAGCAAGCAAACTGTCTTGGAAGTATCGCAAGAAATAGTCTTGAACTTCGTCCTGGGAGAAGCCAGAGATGAGCACAAAGCGGTCGATGCAGCCCACAGGGATGTGGCTGATAGCTGCAGGACGACTTGTCAGCACGACAGAAGCGTTGGGTAGCAGTTCACCCAGGATCAGGCTCCCAAAGATTTCCTTCACTTCTGCGTCTTCGTCCGGCTCAGTCACAAATACATCCGTGTCACAGCTCCTGTAGTGTCTGAACTCATCAAAGCCGTCCAGGATGATCAGCAGTTTGTCATCATTAGCCAAGATGTTGTCCAGCTCTTTGGCAAGGTGCCTGTTTTTCCGCAACACCAACTCCTGAAAGTTTGTGGGTTTGTCTATCAGATTTAGGTCTCTGAAGGTCATGTGGATGATGAAGTCAAATGCTAGATGGTCCTTGTTGACACCGAAATCAAACAGAATCTTCTGGACCAGGATGGTCTTTCCAATTCCAGCCACCCCGGTCACTAGGACCTTCTTCACAGGACGGATTCCATTAGTATCCGAAAACAGTTCAGCCGGTGTGATTTTTCTATGAACTGCCGACTTCTCTTGCAAACAAAGTCTCTTTTGTCCAAAGGTCAGCACCTCGTGTCTTTTAACGTCTAACCCCTGGTGTCCGTCCACTAACAGCAGGTTGACGTAATGTTTGGAAAAAAGGATTTTCTCGCCGTGTCGGGTGTTGTAGAACAGCATGCTCTCACTTCTGCGCCGGAGGACATCTTTGTGCTTTTGCTTGACTTTGTTGTACTCTGCAGGAGAAAGGAAAAATGACATAATTTGTCAGTCACACCGTTTTTACAGTGCTAACCTGCAGTGTAAGCTGTGATGCCCTGATAGTTAGGTTGTTTCCTAACAGAAAATAAAAACAAGAAGAAAATCCAGACTCACCATTATGTATATAATTAAATACAATTAAATGCATTAAATATCACAGTAAGATTCTTATTGTGTATTCTACGGGCATACATATACACAAAAATCGGACTTAAAAATGTGAAGTTGCAGACATAGCCAGTTCTCAACTACTACTCATGAGGGTTAGTTAGTTTGGAAGCAGCCTAGTTTTTACACATGTTATATATAATGTTTATGACAGTATATATTAATGACACCAAACTTTCATTTATTTATGTATTCTGCATTTGTTTATTTATTTGTGACAAATATTAGCTATATATTCTATATGTTCAAAATGTGAAATATTTGTTCAGGAATTGGTTCAAGCTTACACACACACACACACACACACACACACACACACATTTTACACACATTATTAACATTTGGTTTTCAGTTTGAACAGAAGTTACCTGTGGACTGAGGCTGTGTGTCCCCTTCTCTTGAATGCTGAGGATGACTTCTTAAAGAGAGAAAAATCTTTGCTGCTTCCTCACCTTTGCACTCCAGGATATCCAGCACTTTTCTCACTCTGGCTCGGGGTCCTGGATGACACAACACTTCCTCACGATCATCTCGACTGAACACTCCCTGACTAAGTAAAACCTCCACCAGAGAGTCTATCTGTCCTTCTAGTTCATCCACAAGGGAAACTCTCAGCATTCTCATTGCTGCCAAACCTGAATTGCAAACAGTTGTTTCCACCATGGCTGATGTGTGATAATCCTCTGTACCCGCAAAATGACTTTTTTCCACAGAGATCCTGTGAATGGTTGTAACACTTTCAGAGCTGTAGCAGAGACAGGGTATCAAAAAACAATAACAGGAAGTGTTAGTTCATTTGTGTGACGTCCACAGCGCCTACTAGTTGCTAGGGTGCAGCTTTGTTTTCCAGGTTTGCATCTGGGTGGAGTTGAACAGATCAGTAAGGCAGAGCACCTGCCCATCCCACATGCACTCATCGCAGACATGCATCTACACACCACTCCACTGATACTCACTTTATGAGTTTATTTTTATATTTATTGTATTGTTTTTATACTTCCCCCCATTCATTCGTTTTTTTGGGAATAAATAATGATTGATTTGATTAATTCAACAGCGTGTCTTCCTCCTTTGTTGTGGTCTTAACACGCGGGCCAACAATCTGTTAATATGTGAAGGCACATATGAGGACTGTTGAAAGACTTGTTTGTCTGGTTTGTCTTGTAACCTCTCATTGTCCCACACAGAGCTGTCACACTGCGAGTACACCTTCACTCAGATGTTTATTAAAATAAGACTAAAGAGAGAAAATCACAAGAGCCAGGTTATAAAAAGGAATGTATTTGGTTTTATTTACTGATAAACCAGGCATGAGCAACACATCAAGTCACCAGCAGAGGGTCCCTGCTGCATACACATCAAATTCCATCAGCTGCATGGAAACGAATGCTTAAAAACTACCCCAGAAATTATTTACAAAACTACGCACGCACACACACAAACACAAAAATAAATAGTTAAAATGGACAAAACGAATATCAACATAACTTAAGAGCATATATGTGAATGATATTTTCCTCTCCAGACATAAGTACTCATCAGTGAAAGGCTGTGTAGTCTCCTGCATGACAACGAAGTAGCATTGTGGAAACAAGGACATGATGTCCAAAGTGCAAACCCTCTCCGTCCTGCACAGAAATGTAAGCATGGTACAAAATTCCCTAATGTGATTAATGTCTGTCTAAGACTGAACATTCACATGAGCTACACAGGCCAAAGCTGTGATGTCAAACTGATGAAAAAACATATAAAACGTGGCAGAACTGATCAGACCTTTTAACATGCTGTAGCATCAGAGAGTGGTTAAAGGAACATTTTGATAAGAAATAACACAAAACAAACTTTACAAAGTAGATATTTTTAAAAAAAAAGACTCCACAAGCCATGTTCCTAACAAAGACTTGGATGAGTTCAGAGTGCAAAATAAGTCTTTTTTCACCCCCCAAAATATTATTTGCTTCAGTTGTACACCTCCTGTAGTGCAACCACCCACAGTGCTTAGACACTGGTAAATCTAATTTACTACCAATTTAAAGGTATAATAGTGTAATAGTGAGTCACTGTAGCATCTTATCTTGCTGTGGCAGGTATCACATCATCAGACAGTTGGTTTTTTAGACAATTTAGACTAGAGAAAGTTTCCACACATTTTTTTAATGACTTTACCGGTCACTGCAACATCTGGTATTAACTGTCACATGTTTATTAATAATAACCTTTTAGTCATGTTACCTGTTTCCCCATTTATAATCAACTTCCTGCTGTTTGTCACAGTTTCCCCACACTATTAATAAAAGCATCAGGATTATGTGACAACACTGTTTTGGTGACTATTGCAATGAAGGCACAACCAAGTGGTCATCACAAGCTCAGGGGGTTACCCGGAATACCTAGGTAATAAAATGTAATTATTATTACATCTAAACATGTGTGATACCTTCATAACATACATCCAGTTTTACATTGTGTTGCAGCTGGCATTGTATTTTTGTTTGTGGGGAAAACCCTGAAACTAAAACTGATCAATGGGGACAATCAACTTCCTCTTTATGCAACTGTGCAGTTGTCTACTTCTCACAGTGGAAATATAGGTTTGTATATTTGGGAAGGAAAGCTGAACTGGAGCCTTCATTAAAAGACAAGCCTCTCCTCTCATAACAATACTTTCAATTTCCCTCCCATCTCTGAGGAGAGCAGATTGCAACCACTCTGGGTATGACAAATCAAACACTCCTCCTCCACACTCAGGTGTCCTCCCCCCCCTCCCCGAGCCACTGAAGACAGTTTAGAGGTTCCGCTGCTGTCTTCCCCTGATCTATCCATGCTTTCCTCGGCCATCGTCTCAGGTTGTGGCCTCAGGTTGTGGCCTCAGGTGTTTCGGCAGGAGTGGCAACAGCGGCTCTTAAACTGAGGCAGCGGGCAGAGCTCCAGCTGTCTAACCTTTTCGCAGTACCTCGTGCTGTCTCGACACTCGCCTGCTGCAATGCACACAGATTAAAAATACTTTCAGTTTTATGTGACAAGGCTTCAAAACAACAAAATTCCCACCTGAAAAATTCTGAAATTCCAGATGCACTCAAGACAACAGCAAGTGTCCACAGAAAATTAGCTACACCATTGTTTCAGGGAATAACTTGAGCCACAGAGTTTTTGATGTTTACACAAAGAGACTGGAATTCCCCACACCTACTTTAGACATGTTACAACATCCAAACCTCATCACATAAATCCTAATACTGTATCCTTTCACTTTATATTTATTCCTACATTCCAAAAGGCTGGTCTCTCACCTCTGCCGCAGGACAAAATATTACACCGCTGCCAGCTGGGTGGGCGTGGCCTCCACATGCAGTGATGTTCTCGTGTGGCCTTGCCAGTCCGATGGTGCACGCAGCTCACCTGGCGCGACTGGAAGCCGTGCCGTCCGCAGGTGGCAGTGCACTGCGTCCACGACCCCACACGCCAGTAAAGGCCACAAGCATCTGTGGTGCAATTCTTCAGGGAGCTGGGCCTAAAACGCACATAAGATTACACGAATGTATTACTTGATCATGACGTGTCCTAGTAGTTTTAACTGAATTTGCTGTTTACCTCTGGAGTCCACTGCACATCCTGTAGGGGACTTTGGTGCCATTTGTGTTTTGACAGTAAACATGGCGGTGCTGTGTGGCCAAACTGGGACCCACACACTGGCCGTAACACTAATAGAGGAGAGTTCAGCTTTTAGTATAACAACTTTTCTTGCATTCACTGAAAATACAATCTATAACCAGCTTGTGGAAAACATCTACTTACCGGCCCCCAGGAGGTGGTGTTCCATCTGGCACAGGGCAGAATGTTGCATAGCCTGGTATGAGACGGTCTCCTTCCTGTCCCAAGGCACTGCCTGCTCTCTACCTGTGTGGACCTGCCCTCAGGACCCTTTATGCAATGGACACTCCTTGTTTGGGATCCGCCTCCACAAGTGGCTGAGCATGGTGACCAAGCATCCACTCTCCACCTTATCCAAATGTTAACAAACACAGTGATCAACATTCTGCATATCTGACAGCACAAACCTGTAGTTGCTGCTTCCTACCTCAGGAGACAGGCTTGTCCTTGGCACACATCAGCTGACTGGCTGCTGTTACTCCTCCCTTTGCCACCTGAATGTACAAGTACACATCCGCACATTTCTTTTAAATAAACATAACACCAAGGAACATAGGTTATTTTGAGTACTTGAGATAGCTAGTTCTGTACTCTATCCTATGAGAGTACACCCATTTCATTGCTTTTAACTAGATACGGATAGAAAAAAACTACAGTTGGGACAATCTTCAGCACTTTTAAGCCACTTTATGCTTTCCATTTAGATTAGCTGAATTTGTACGCTGACTTAATCGTCCCTGAAACACTGCCTGGAACCTCTAATTGTTGCCTTATGCGGAGGGTGAGTGGCACAGAGTCAGGAAGCACACAATTGCGGTGCTTTGATGAGAATTTTGTAACTGGTCATGCTTGACGAAGAGAAAGGGCAGCACAACTTAGAGAAGACCTGAGCCATGACGTGCCTGATGAGTCACCAGGGTAACTGAAAGCTTAATGTATATCTGTGTGACTTCAAAGGGACTTCATTCTTGATGTTGGCACGTTGCACAGATGCCAAGGTATCAGCAACAAAATGTATTTAAGCTAACTAAACAATAAACAGGATATTAACATTGTTTTACCTTGTGGTCAAAGAGCCTTATCTGACAGAACTTAAGCAGATGTCAGTCTGTGTATCTATTCAAACCACCAAACTCCATTGACAAAAAAAGCAACTGAAAGTTTCTATCTGCTGACTCACCGCAAGCTTAATGGTGATGATACTGTAAATGATTGTAAATATTGTTTTTATTTAAGCATGCAAAAATGCCACATGTATACCCCTACCTGTAATCTGCAGCCATGAAGAGAGGGATGCACTTCCCACACGGTTTCTGGCAGTACAGGTGTACAAACCTTCATCCCCTTTGCCCGGAGACTGGATCCTCAGGTATCCTGAGGACAATAGGCCTACTCTGCAAACAGAAAGTCAAAAACAAACACAATCAACTAAGCCTTTTGCACAAAATAATTCTCATTAAAGGGTAGTTTTTACCTGCTATTGTAGCGCAACTCTTTTCCATTCTTTGTCCATGTCAGGGATGGTTCAGGGCTCCCCAGTGACTCGCATTTCAGCACCAATGAAGCAACTGGTTTCTGCAGCAAGACTGGCATTCCCACGTACACGATCATTTCTGACTGCGGCGTTACTACAACCTTCTTGGAGCGCTGGATTATCACTGGGTTTCTAGCTCTGGATGTGTGCACTTTCATGTTTGGTTTATAAAAAAGTGGGCCTTGTGTGGAAGACTCTGAACTTTCTGGAGGGTGAAGAGTGGACTCATTCGTTTCACCCTGTGTCATGGTGAGCTCAGTGAGCAACTCGGCAATGAGCCGCTCCCCCTGCTGTCCTCCAAGGTTGTGTGAGATCTCATCTAGCCTCTTGGTGTCAGCAACAAGCACAAGGGGAACAGAGAGCTCTGAATCTGCTCTCTCTTCCTCCAGAGTTGACCTGTTCTTTTCACCAGAGTCTGGTTTGTCAGCAATGTATTTTTCATCTTGGACAGAGCCCTTGAGTTCAAGCAGATGCTCAACAATGGTGTCGTATTGGTTGAGGGAAATGGGAAGCTCTCTGGCTGAGGTCACGTCTGACCGCCCGACCTTTTGTTGTTCAAGCAGCCATGACTCTGGAACAGACAGCTTATGCTTGTTGCCAATGATCTGTAGGACAAAGTGTTCTCGTGCCTGCCCTGCCACACACGTGTATATCCCAGCATCAGATGCATGAACCTGCTGAATCTTGACGTATCCAAGTGATGTTATGGAGAGGTTAGGTAGGCTGAACAGGGGCTTCCCTTCCTTCAGCCATCGGATGTGGCCCTTGCGGAAATGGCGAGTTGGACAGCGAAGGACCACAGTTGTCCATGGTAGGAGGTAGGCGTAACTTCCAACAACCAACTGCAGCTTTTTGCCTTTCCTCCACTGGATGTAAACCTTCCTCTGGGCCAGTATGGTGGGATCAGGCTTAAGTGAATCTGCAATAAATTAGAACATAGGTGAATTTGATGCATTTTATAATAGATTTGACAAACAGAAGGTTTCTTACTTTCACAGTGCCTGAGGGAACATGACCGGATTCTGATGGGCCGTGCTGAGGTGGAACAGTTCTTTGAATCTATAGTCCGATAACGTCCATTCTCGCCCTGCTTCTTGCAGATGGTCTGCAGAGTCTGAATGCCATATCCACAGGTCACAGAGCACTAGACAAGTTATTAAGAAACCTTTATTAGTCCCACAATGGGGAAATTGCATAATATCAATACATCAATATGTAAAGAAATGAGCCAAAAGGGTATATTTTATGATCATTTTGATAGGAGGACAGGTTACCTGGGACCAGTCAGTTGTGACCCACTGAGGTGGACAGTCCTGCTTGCCACAGGGCTGCTGGTTTACAGGGGTCATGGAAGGGCAAAAGGTGTCAGGCAGCTCCATGATGCTACCGTCTGCCAACCGCTGTTTGCACAGTACCTGCCTCCTCTGAACTCCCCCGGCGCAGCTCTGGGAACACTACACAGACAAAAGGGTTACATACATGTTGGATTCATGCTGCCAGGAGAGACCTTGATGAAACATTTTACCTCTCCCCAGTCACGTGTGTCCCACATCGGAGGGCAGTCAAAGCGGTTGCAGGCTTGGACCGGGCTGGGCTTTGGCTTCTGACACTCTTCATCCCTCAAAGTCACAGTGCGGTTGCTGTCCCGAGAGGGCTGGTGAGTGCAGGCCACAAAGCGGGTCATTAGACCGACCCCACAGGTCGCTGAGCATGAACTCCATTCCCCTGTTTCCCACCTGCAAAACAAGTTTATAATCAACTGCTCATTAATATTCTAAAAATTCTATGTGAGTTATATTGCATGAAGCTTTATTACATCAGTAAAAAAGTATAGTCCTAATGAGCTGAAACGGTGCTGTGTTTTCTTGACCAAAGTAAAGACACTTTACAGAATATGTAAATTCATTAAAGTGTGTGTGAATGCAAAGGAAAGATTCATGAATCACCTGTGGTTTGTTATCTGAAAAACCCCCCATCATTTACCTCTTGCATTTTTTTTCCAGTGACCTATGCACCATCAAAGTTACCCTGGCATATTTATTCCTGTTTGAAGCCTATGTCTTAACGTTTGGTATACCTTTAAGCAACTTGACAGATTAGTTGATATTTCCAAACTCCTTATATTTACTCAAGAGTCTATGGACTGAGGAGAATTGGGAATGAAGCGTGTACATGGAGCGGTGCTATACTCAAAGCTAAATCCTATGGCTGTTTCCCTTCAGAGGGAACACTATCCAAAGAGTGTAGCTTAATATGGGAGGGTGAGGAGGCCTCAGGGAGGGAGCAAAGGGCCAAAGGAAACAAGCCCAATGCAGCGTTTGTTGTGCCTAAAAACAAGACTCAAGGCCTGGAAAAACAGGCGAGGGCAGGCTGCAAGCCTCTGGGTTTTCTGACAAGAGTATGAGTGGTGGAGCACTGACAACGCACACGGTGTTAACTTGAAACGTGTGGCCTACCACAAAATCCACTCATGGTTGAGACTTGACTCAGTAGAGTAGCTGTATGTTATGCTATATTCTGTTTAATATTTGATGTTTTATTTTGATAAACTTTATTTGTTTGGTTTACAAAAACTAATTACCATTACAAATGCAATATTCCAACCATCTGCAGTTTACACTTAGTCTATAGGTGGATAGAATGTAAGTAAAACTGCCCACCTAAAAAAGCTCCCACTGTGTTCAAAGACAAATGTGAACCCAAACTATCAAATCCAATCAGATCTATTTAGTCTAAAATAATCTATTCTAATCTCATGGAATAATTACTAATCTAACCTATCATTTTCATCTCAGCACCTCAGCATGGAATCTAAAATAATCTTACAGAATCCTGTGTAATCCTGTCTAATCTGACATTAATTTTTATAGCCTTGACCCCACACTTATGTCCTTCACATAGTAATGCTTCTCAAATATTTAAAAATGAAGTAGTCTACGCACACAAATCTGTATAAGTGATTATTAAAGGTCTAATCTAGTTGCATCAAAGTCCAGGAAGTCATGATATTTTGCAGCTTCTCCAAAAGAAACAACCTAATTCTACTTTACTCTGGGTCTCACAGGTATTTGTAATGACTGACCTGCTGTCAGATTCTGACCAGGCACCACAAGGATTCATTTCCTGCTCTCAGTGAACCAACCATCCATCTTTGTCATCTGGCCTCAGTATCACTTGGACACAAGTGGCCTAAATTGTGATTTAATTGGCTCAAGAGGTTACGTTCAAATGTAGCGGATTAGAAGTATTTGACTGTCTTTTGTATATAACTAGTGATTAGTGGAGATTAATTGGTTCAGTTGAGTGGTTTTTGATAGTTGGAGATATAAGTAGTTGCATGTGTGTGACCCAGGAATGCATCGGGGCTCTACAAAAATGTCCCAGTTTCATATATTGCATATTTTTGTGGGATACATTCTTGGCAAACCAATAAAGGGCACAGCCAGATTTCAGACTTACTTTTAATTAATAATTCCTTCTTTAATGCAGCCAAACTTCTTCTTTCCCCCTAAAAAACCTCATTTCCTCAGAATTTTTACTGCATCCATCAGTCAAGCCAATTTTAATGTTCAGGCACATACAATTTGAAACTATGGTTAAATGATAATGATGATGATGATGAGGTTTGATCTGTGTTTTTATTTTACTGTACCTGGGCGGGCAGGGCTGAGTTCTGCAGTCCTGGAGGAGCTGCGGGGGCCGACGGGAGCTCACGCACAGGCTTTGGTCTGCTGCTTCTCTGGTCTGTTTGTTCAGGCAGATGACCACGGCCTCCTGCACACCTGGATCACCAAAGAGAATTATGGGAATTATTTAGTGTTCACATAAAAATAAATGGGGAAAAATACACACACAAAGTGTTGTTTTGGCTTACTAATTATCACATATTTATGTGGAGCAGGATGGAATGAAAACCAATGGAAACCCAGATATTATGCTCCTGAATAAAGGTATGGCTGCTTTATAAACATCTGGTCTGAGTTGTGAATACACTTTTAGAAAATAAAAGTAATGTAACATAAATCTCTGAACCAGCTTGTGATGGTGGTGACAATAACAATGAAGCAGGCACTTCACACACACACACAGTGGTGTGATGGTCCACAGGAGCGCAGCCTTCGGGGTGTGTATGTGACATCTGATACTGGGCTGTAATCATCACCGAATGTGCTCACACACATAGAAACTGACAAAAGCCTACGCCCATGTGCAGAAATTATGCAGACATTAACCCATAGATACACAGTGCAGGCATACAGGCGTGGATGTGGAGGTGGGGAGATTAAAGTGGGTCTCAATGCGTGTTGACAGGATGTTTAGGAAAACTGTCTGGCACAGAGTTCACTGCTGCGCTGAGCGTTAAACTTATCATCTAATATCATAAAAACTACTTCTGCTTTAAGCTTATACTGGCATGGCTGTGGTCCATCACATTAGGTAATATTTACACATATGTATACAGTGTGATCGGTTACACCAGGATTTATGAATCTGCTCTTTTCTTTTTAGCAGTGTATCACTTCAAGTCCAGACTCAAATACAATATGTGACTAAAAGTAAATAGACCCCATGTGTTACTTTAGCATTCTACTAGTCTGTTTCAAGTCTACTAGATTTGTAGCTGATGCTTGTTTACTTTGATTGTCCATTTCTGTTTCAACAAGGCACAAGATCACAAGGAAATGTTCTTCCCACTTTGTGGGGAGAACTTATGATCTCAAGGCCATCCAACACCTGACCTACCATCCCTTATCCCTAACTTATGTTGCTTAATGGGTTGGACAAGGAGCCAGAAAAATGGAGGCCAGCAAAGACATATGGTCACTTGGTGTCCAAATTTTGTACTTCCATCATTCAAGGGCAACTATTGGATTGATTTTTGTTTTGAGAAATGAATTTGTCCAGGTTTATAACAGCAAATGGCATTCCTACTAGCCTTGCACAATTAACAGTTTTAGCAAGCTAATGTGCTAGTCAGAGAAAGGTGCCTTCACGTGCTAATTATAGCCTCATTTGTTAACATTCTTCCAACTTCTCTTTCTTTATTGTCTTATATGATAGAGATCAGTTAACAACTTACCTCCCCCACAACTCTCTGAGCACTCCGTAAAGCCCTCATACTCCCAGTCATGCAGTTCCTCTCTTTGTAGTGTCTTGCCTCCCTCCTCCTCCTCCTCTTCTTCATCTTCCTCTTTGCCATCTTCTTCTCCTCCTTGGCCTAACACTCCAGAGCAGGGAGTACGATAGCAAGGCTGGCTTGTGGTGGGTTTGACCCCCTCGCATTCATCATCAGGCAGGTCAGCAATGCTCTGGGAGAAGGACAGCAACACCTGGCACTTGACGGTTCGTCGCTGGACCCCAGCGCCACAAGTCCTGCTGCAGGGCTCCCAGGGTCCGGGGATAAAGCTGGAGGGGAGAGCCAGAAGATGATTATTTTAAAGTATAATAAACATTCTGCTAGACAAAGTGGTCTGACTGCAGTTCACAGGTTTGTAGCATTTCCTATAAACAAGTTTTATTCATTTGCTTTTGCTGCTCGGTTCATAAACTAAGTATTTAGGATATGCAGACCTGCTGTGATTAATTGAACAGCTGTGAAGCATTAAGAGCAGCTCCTCTTAGATAAACAGCTTTCAAGCGCATCCTTCCTCATCTTAAAGAATGGATCAGAGGCGGAAATACTTTCAGGCCCAAAGACTGAACTGTCAGCCATTCAACAGATTTAGAAAAGAGATAATAAAAAACTAAAATAAAAAGTAAAAAAACAGAAAAAAAATGAAGCTGAATGAAGAAATTAAACTACAAAGAAGACTGAATCCATCTTTATCCTCCAATTTAATTTGAAAATTCAGCTTCAATCCAGATGGGGGTTAGAGGGGAAATCCTCACACTACGAACAGGGCTTTCATAATGACTGAATAATGTTCACGTCTTGAATCATAACAGCTGTTTCAAGCTGCTCTAGTGTTCATTAAGTGTTTGTGTAGCAGTCAGGGTACTGAGATACGAAAATACAAAGACAGCACCTGTGATCCACTAATGATGCCTTATTATTAATCTATTACATAGGAAAGAAAGCAAAATGTTACTGATCCACCTGCATGCTGGCAGGAAGTCTGTGTTTCATGATCTCCACATTATTGATGTCAAGAGTATTATTTATTTAGAAGAAGTAAGTCTATAATTAAACTCACATCAGATCCGTTCTACATAGGAAGTTAAAATCTTTTCATATGTGTTAAATGTAACGGTTCATAAAACATTCATGTGCATGCTGATTACATCTAAAAAAATATAAAACATATTTCTCTTAAAGCTAAAAATCCGCTTTTTAAAACCAGAGGTTTAACGTAATTTCAAATCAGTACTTTAAACTTCAAAGAAAAGGAAAATGGGCCAACATTTTATGGACAATATTGGCATATCAGACATAAAACTTCAAGTATGTGGACATTATCTGAAGTACATGTAAATGTATTCTAAAGTGTCACATTTATCAAGTGGTTTGTAACTAATAATATTAACTAAAATATTGGTTTCATGTGCTAAAGAGCAAGCTAATATTAGCAGCTGTGCTGTTTAGCCAGTTTAGCTAACATATTCTGGTTTTATTTTGACAAATATTATCCAAAAGCTAACTTAAAGAAAACATTTGAGGTATTTTTGCTTAGTCAAAGTTTAAATATGGCTAGTCAAATTGTCCTCTTGACAAACTACCTGAGGCATATTGCTCGCTGACTACAGAATTAGCTTTGGCGGTATAGAAGCATGCATATTAATATATATTAACCGTTTCCTTTTCGGTGACTGTATTCCGAAGCACTGTTATATTTAGCATTTCTAAAAATATTTTTCTATGTTCATTATATATCAGAAAAGTACCAGCCTCTAGCAGGGTTGCAGCATTCCTCCTCCACGGTTGAACATGTCGACCACAACACACACAGGCCCCGTGCTGTTTTATAAGATGCCTCAATAAAGAGCTCATAATTACCGCTAAAGTTTGGCTCTTTATGAGAGCTTGAGGACTCATTGTGTTTTGGACAAACAAATGAATCACCGGCAGTTAGACCTTGGAAGAGAAACACGAAAGCCAACAGGCGAAACCACAGAAATGTTTGTCTTCATGCGTAGTTAAAGTACATCTGTCAGTTCAAAAACAATCCTGATTTTATTCATGGATGGAAACAACACATTTATTTGATTTGAGTTTTTGTAATATCCGCCAAAGCCCCAGGTTAATCACATCAATTAAATTTCTATTAATGGAAATATTTTATGAAAAATAATATTTGTGTCCAGATTGTGGAGCATGTGTGGGTTTAATTTTTCAAGCAGTCGGTGGTTGAGGACAGGCACAGCGCCTGGCAGTGACACTGCAATAAGTCCAAGGCAGGAATTTCCTTCTCCTTGCTCTCGTGTCCGTAACCTGGCCCCATATGGTAGGCAGATATTGTTGTTGGCTCTAAGAATGGCGGCATATTATACACAGATATTTATGTGCTTTTGAAGGAAGGACAAGCTTTTTTTTTTTTTTTTGGTACAGAACAAAATCATATGTTTTGGCGTCCCTTCTCCTTCTATCTCTCTCTCGTCTCTCTCCAAAGATAAGTCACACTAACAGATGTTTTGAACTGGCTAACATGGTTGCTAATGTAAGTCATGCAAGACGCTGGGTAGAGCCCAAACATTGTCCATCTTCAGAGGACAGCCATTATTAGTCAACTAATATGTGGGGACAAGAACATCTGGAACATCTGAGGAGAGGTTTGCTGAGGTAATGCTGGTAGACAGAGACCGAACGGTCCAAGAAGATGTTTTTCTCTTTCACCTTCAGACCCCCCCACCCTCGCCTTAAATAACCTCATCCAGCGTGTGTGTGTGTAAACATTTCACTCATATTCACTGCATATTTTGTCAAGTGTCAGGAAAAAAAAATCTACAGGCCGTGCATTTTGACAAAAATTGCTGCTGACGTGAACACAACCACGATACTGTGGTGTTTTTTTCGTGGCAGCACCGGGCCCCGTCTGCTTCAATTTCACCCCCAGGTAAAGATGTCAGTTCCAGGTTGTGAAAACTCTTGTCCTGATTTTTGCTTCTTTCTCTCTCTTTTAATGCTGTGAATGCTGTGCTTTTTCCAGGTTATGAACTTTGGGAGCCATGTATAACTTTAACAGTTGCAGTTTAGCCCCAAAGAGATCACATGATCTAAGCACTTTGACTATATAGGTGCTATACATGTATAAAAAAACCATAGATGACATATGAGTATGGATGGTTCCTGTGGACCTGGGCTGTTACTCACGTTGGTTCCTCAGTCGCGCTGACCTCCTCCTCCAGCTCTATGGCCTGCTTATGCCACACAGGTTTGGCTTCAACGGGTAGCGTATCTAGAGCAAATGACATGCCACAAGATTTTAGACAAAAGTAGCTTCGTGGTTAACGAAACCTATGCTGATCTCACCCACCGATGGACTTGTAGCAGGGCACCGTCACCAGACACTCCTCCTTGATGTGGGGTTTGGTGGTGGGGTTGCAGCCTCCAGCATGTAGTCCTCTGTGATCGATGCACAGCACCACCCTGTAGCGCAGACCCTGACCACAGGTCACCGTACACTGCAGGTGACAGATAACATGCTGCATTATTTTATATATATATATGTATATATAAGCTGTAGTATTTGACTCAAGGGGGGCATTGAAAGAGACCTTCCAAATCCCTCGCAGCTCTGCGCCCAGGAGAACTCTGTGTATTTTCTGCCAAAGCAAGCATTTTTAATGGCAGAGGAAGAATGTGCTACATAAACAGCGTCCCGGGTTTTTAGGGGGCTGCAAATGGGGTTCCCTGGGCTTCTGCATGTGCCTCTTAAACAGGTGAGGAATAAAAATACCCATGAGGACATTTATATTGGTCATTTATGGTAGGAGCCTCGATAATCCCGTTTAATGGCTCGAAGGATGAAATAACTCTGTAGGTGTTGGGAGTTTTAATCATGTTCTGTTTGTTTTGGATGGAGAGTTGAAGGCTTAGAGTAGCAGAGGGACCCTGGACTTCTTTAGTAGGTTGTACTTTAGCTTAAAGTCATCAAATGTATGGGTCTGAGATACTCACAGGTGACCACTCTTGTGCCAGCCAGGTGGGGCAGTCGAAGGCGTTGCAGGGCTGCAGGATGGCCGTCTTTGGAGAGTACAGACACTTCCACTCCTCTGTGGCAGTAATGGTTCCCTGCATATCTTCCTCCACACACGATACAGAGCGACTCTGGATGCCTCCTCCGCAGGAGGTGGAGCAGGCCGTCCAAGGGCTGCTCTCCCATCTGACATATTATACATAGAAAGTGACAGTACAGTAGGTGCAGGTAGGTTTTTAGGTTTTTATTATGTGTGTGTTACTATTTAAAATATAGGAGGACGTACCGAGGCAGGGGGTGATACAGGTCATACGGCATAATTTGCTTGTAGCCATCACTAAAACACAAGCAGTGAAACTGTCTCAGTTAAGTAGCCAAAATGGTGTCACAGACCAAATCCACAGACCAGAAGAAATAACCAGGCCCAAATACACACCTGGGTTCAAGTCCAGGAGCTGAAACTGAGCTAACATTATTGGATCAGGGCCATAATCACCATGTCAAAGATCAAAACTCTGATATCTAACCTGTCAAGGCAGGGTTCCATGTTGCACTCCTGCAGCTTGGGTTTAGGTTTGACGTTTTCTGGGTAATAATGGCAGTACTGGTCCACAACCACCCGGCCGCTCCTCAGGTCGTAGCACTCGGCTGAGGTTAACTGGTAACCTACAGACAGGGGAAAATAGTCAATGGTGACACTTTTTTGACATTTTTTGTGTGTGTCATGTGTCACAGGTGCACTTACCTCCACCACATGTGACAGAACAAGGGAAGAAGTCTGTCTCTCTCCAGCGGTGGGCAATGGGCTGGTAGTAGATGTACTGGACCACACTGTCTGCTCCACCAGCAAGCTGCACCTACACAAACAAAGTGTCACCATCAAATGTTTAATAAAAACCCTATATAGTTAGTACCTAATCAGGCTGTTGTTCTGTCGTTCTGGTTTTAGTTGAATTAAAACCTGTGTTGGAGTTTGTGCCCTGGCAGTTTGTGGTTTCTCAAACTGACATGCGTCGCAGGTCAGGCGGTCTAAGATAATTGCACATAGTAATCACGTTTAATTTAGTACTAAAAATGCATTTACAGGCCAGAAAATTTTAGCTTATACAAATGCCCACTAGTGAACATAAAAATGGAATGCCATGCATTTATTTAACATAGGAAGATAGTGTTTAAAGCAGGTTTTGTGAGTCAGCGCCCCATATTTAGTACAATCTAAAGCTTCACACAGTGTTAATGAGTGCTCATGCTATGTCTCCTAAAGTCTAAGGTGCTTATTACAGGGACTAAAAAATTGTTTTTTTACAGTGTTCCTTAAATAAAATAACAAATAAAGAGTGTTTTTTATAGAAATTACGGTAAACGATGTGTGTCAGTCTTTCATTGGGTCGTGCCCCCAGACACATTATAGCAACAATACACATAAATCTGTTCACTCAGTCATGTGTTTACTGTGGAGAGACTGTCTGGCAACTTTTTAATAGAATTTTCCTTTTGTCCAAACTCTTTTACAGCACTGCTATGATATGAATTGGCCGTCCGCCTTGAAACAGATTAGAATATTATGCATTTATAGCGCCTCAGGTTTCAGCCTGCTCGGTTTTCTATTTATTGTGCGGTCCTGACTTGTGTTTATGAGAGGGGAAGTTTTCACAAGGGCTTCCCACTCTGTGGCCTGTATAATTTTTAATGTCCATCTGCCTGCTTTAGTTGGAGAATTTGCAAAAATACAACTATGCCACTATGTCACGACAATGTGAAACTACTGACTATATATGACTGTAAATAAACATCTGAGGGCCAGATATACATCAAGTTTTCATCTAAATTCATTTCAATGGAGCAAGTACAAATTCCCTTTGACACCATCGAGTAATATTGAATGTGGCAGCCAAACACATTAAATCATTTAAAATTATTAAGCCAAAACCAACCACTGGGTTTTAGCTATGTATGTTTGTGCTACTATTATTAATGCATGACACAATGCTTCAAAAGAGAACAGACAGAGAGGCTGTTTCTTTTCTCTCTCTGTACTCTAATCTTTTAATCTAAACACACAAACTTAAATCTACAGAGAGGAGTTCAGGAGGAGTTCATAAATACATATTCAACTATCAGTGATTTGTGTGGTAACATTAGCAGTTTTGAACACACAAGCAAACACACAAGCCTTCAGTGAAGGTTGATGGGAACAGGCATGACTTCATTTTTGGATGTGGCGGGAGCCAAGCCCTAAATCAAACCCTGTTTTATCGTCTTCCTCTAAATCGGACAATCATTTACAAATTAAACATGTTGAAGCACCATAAACCGATTAAGGACCTGTTTACTGTGGTAATAAATCAAGAGCCAAGTGCTTTTTCTGTGTAATTTGACTTCAGGAGTCGCCCCCTGCTGGGCATTGGAAAAAAACAGCCGCCAATTTTGTCTACTAATGTATCAAATGTAATTAAATTCAGAGGTAACCTCTTTTTCTAAAATAGTGTTACACTTTAACAAGTGACAACAGCTGCTTCTTGATGAATGAAGGTCTAGTGTTATCCCCCCTTCTTCATTCAGTTTTTACTCATATCTGAACTCTGTGTTCTTACTTTGACTGTGAAGTCTGCTCCTAGTGGGCCTGTGATTTTCAGCACCTCCTTATCTGAAAGTTTCTGGTAGTCCAGGGTGGTGTTCTCCAGGTGGTACTGCCCTGTTTTATCCAGGACCAGCTCACCTTTCACCCCTTGTAGAGTCTTACTCTCCACATCTGCAGAAAAGAGCGCACGGGCCACATTAGAGCCATAGAACAGTCACAAAATTCTCCTAAAATTAATTAGTCTTTGCACATTTTTCATTATTACTCTAATAAAAAAGAAGATGTGATTAAACAGTGTTTGTAGAATGACTTTCATTTATCTCAGACCTTCAGTCAGATCCTGTTACACACAAAGAGTGTAGTCTGGCTGTTGTGTTTGGAGCCTTAGCGCTTAGCTGTGGCACTGCCAGGAGGTTCATGTGGGTCTGCGATCGGGCCAGCACTGCAGTGAGCTTTTGCTTCGTTTGACCTCACCTCACCCCCAGCCTGACAGGGTCTTTGTGTAATTCCAGCATGGACAATGGGGAACAACACAGAAAACAAGCAGTAACCAGCCATCATCTGCTGACAGATGGTTACAATTTAAGTGCCTCCAGGCAAGAAGGACGGAGGGAAATATTTAATGAAAAATCCGTCCATTCAGGAAACGATTTGTATACTAAGCGTGGAGCGAAGGATGGGTATGGAGATGAGACATTTGTTATCGATTTGATCCAGAGGGGAGTTTGATGCCAGTACTTTGACATCAGTGATATTTGTTGGATCCCTTTCATCTTCCCAGAGCCAGATCAAAGGGAAGAAATATATACCTCTATTGCTTAGCTTTTATAAAGCCAGTCTTTATAAAAGAAGCCACAGTGTAATCTCTTCTTAATTATAGATTTCTATTGAGCTATTCATTACAATGTTTTATATGCACAATGCATATAAAACATAACTCATTGTTTACATGTGCAAGAAGGCAAGAGCAATGCAACAATGAGTATTTGTCTTCAGTTTACAGTATTTTCTTGATGTATAGATCATGCTCAACTGTTCTGCATGGAAGGGCACCCTGGACCTACCAGGACTTACACAAGTGATCCGGGCCTTTCAGGACCAGGCGTACATGACGACTCTTGTATGGAATGATGACCACTGTGTCCTCAGCTTGAGTCAGACAGACAGAAAAAGCAAGTTAATGACATGAATGCATTATTTTCAATTCAACATGAGCAATTACAGTTTAGTATTGAACTTTCAGGCTGATATAAAACACAGAATATGCAAACTGATGCCACAGAAAATTAGATATTCTAATGGTTAAGCTTTCAAAAATAACTAGATCCTACATTTCCCATAATGCATCTCAAGAGAATCCCACCAAATCAAGAAAATAGCAAGATGACAGAGGTCAAGGCAAAAAACAAAAAAAACAAATCTAAAACTAGCAACAGCATGGACCTCTTTTAAAAAAGCAAACATAAAAATACACATATTTCTTACTTTTTCCTGAAGCATGCTGGGATTTGTAGTGCCCTCGCACAAGTCTGCAGGAGGAGCCGTCTCCATTGCAGACGCCGCAGTTGTCCTCCTTCACTGTGCTCCCCAGCTCATGATCACAACCTACAATCTGCAGGACAAAGATCATTAGAACATGTACTCAGATATTCTGCAAACTAATCTGAACAAGTAATACAAGTACTCAGGTTGGAATTCAATTTAAAAAGAGTTTGTTTTTTATTTCTTCATGCAAAAATATTGGATGAAAACCATCCTTTTGGGTACTTCAGCACTCATGTTTGTATTTCTAAGATAGCATGAAACATCAACTTTGAGCTCACTATGTTACCATTCTCCTCTGTTTTCTATTAAACATTATCTTCAACCATCCATAGTTGATTGATGGAGTTTTTTGCGATCTCTGTCGGTAAGACAAAACCAAAACCACAATGTGATTCTAAGCTTTGTAAGAGAGCGCATTCAAATCCATGTGTATCTCTGCACACGCAACGCCTTGGGATGTAATTCCATTCAACCGAGAAAAAAAGCACTGTAAACTATTTCCTGGCCTGTCAGTCAAAGCTCAGATATCTTTCTCATTGGGTATTCATTAGTAAAGCAGATGGTATGATGTAAGCCCACTGTGTGCTCGGCTTCATGCATTTATTTACATTTTAGCATCCATATACAAGTTACCGTTCAACTAGAAAGTAAAAGAAATAAATCTGTGACCCACCTGGCAGGCGCCACTGATACACATGTCCAAGGACTCGGTGTAACAGCGCGTTCCGTCCAGCACTTTAGGCGCCAGCTCCACCACAAGGCCTGAGCCCTTGGCTTTACATTTGAGAGTGCAGGGGTTTTCCGGATCGTTGTACACAGGCAGCCACTCGTGGTACTGACCCTGGTATCGCACATCTGCGTGAGCTGAACACTGCTGGGCCCGGAAGTCCCCAGCATCCGGAGGGCAATCCTGATGAAGACATATTTAAATTTGTATGTGGGAAAAGGCTCCCCTGACATCCATTACATAAAGATGAGTGTGCTGACTTACCACATTACTGCACGTGCGATATTTGATATTCTGCCCTTCACACGTCCTGAAGAAGAAGAAAACATGTGGGTGAAGTGGCTTTAGGAGTGAATGATAAAACAAACCACAATGCACAGCAATCATCCTGGCCTGAAGCTGCTGGTGTGTGTTATCCTCTCTGTTCTGGAACTGCCGAGCAGGATATGGAATTCTGCTGTGATAGTGCGGCAACCCACAAACATGAGTCTGTGGTGTGTTTGCAAAGCTTTAACAGTCAAATTCACACAATGTGAACAAAACAAGGGAGTGGTTTTACAGGAAGACAAAGTGCTATTTAATGTGTTAACTTTTATGTTGTATTTCCTGACCTTTGCATTCAATAGGAATGAGAGCAATCATTCCCCGGTCAATTTAATCTCTTTTCTGGTTCATATTGTCAGTAACTTTGTATTAACCCTTTGACTCTTTTCAAGCAGCATGTGAACAGAACAAAACATATGACCAAAGTCTGTATATAACATAGACGGACCCATCCTGTTACTTGTATATATACACCAGGTTGTAAACATGTTTATTTCTGCTGCAATTGTTACACTAGAGCCGATAAGGATTGACTTACTGTTGGGGCCTGCCCCTATAGGCTACAGGTGGAACTGCAGTTTTCAGCCCTGGATTTGCATATAAATTTAAGAACATCTATGAGGATCTCTTCTAAGGTTCCATGTGTTTAAAAAAAGTGCTTTTGTAACAAACCATGCCAGCATTAAGGCTGATTTCAAAGTTTAATTTCACCTTTGATTAAAACTAACACAACTTACTCATAAAAAGAATGAGCAAATCACAAAAGTAGTGGAGTAAATCTTCAGAAACAGTAGTCCGGTCTATAAACAAATCCCTTCTCTATAAACCAACAGTGCTGCACATACAGTAGTAAAGCAGACACAGTAAAGCCCTCCAGTCTGTGTCTGCTGAACAGATTGGAGCAGTTTGGATCAGGACTCTGTGCATGACAGTGTGCAGTGTCTCTGCCCAAATTATGGAGCTAACCGCTCAGTGAAAATGAGGATTCCTCTGCGCTTTGATGCCAAGTGATGATAAACCATTGATGGTGACTATGATAGGCCAATTTCCCAAGACCCCAGGGGAAACTAATCAAATGATATTCTTTTGAACTTAAGAGGAATTCCAGTGTCGTCGGCCCTTAGCTAATCTGGAATCATGATTGGAGGCAACGTTTCAAGAGTTTGGGCTCAAGGATGAACGAGGGCTTAAGGAGTTTTACGATATTATTCCACTGAGTGCAGGGACTGGATGTGGAGCGTGTGGCATGGCAAGAACATTAGAGCCTGTGACGAATCTAGACAGTCACCTCTGCCAAGCCAAACAGCAGGTCGCAGGGCTTCAACCCAAACAAGCGACTTTCAAAGAGCAGGAGCTGAGAGACAGGTAGCTAAGACGTGGATCAGTGAGGAAAATTCAGACTGGGACAAGCAATATATAAACTAGACATTAAATAATAGGCAAAGGGAATAAAATGAATTCCCTTTTCATTTCCTTTTGACTTTGGAAGCTCTGAAATGGAGGCTAAGCAGCAGCAGCAGCAGCAACAGCAGCAGCAGAGCCAGGGCTTTCAGGAGATTCATCATGACGTCATCATCATCATCTGTTTGGATTAAAATATAAGACTTTCTGCTGCATATAAAACATAACTCACAGACTATGACCCTGGTCTGAGTTTTAGCTACGCACAAAACTGCAAACAGAGTCAGCCTGCCAAAAGCATCCTCACACAGAAACGTGAACTAAAATCTAACCATGAAAAATGCTCATAATGTTGCAGTAAAATTTGTCTGGCCCATAATGTCCATATATATGTCATCAGCTCCTCTCGTTAGATTGAAAGTAATTGCAAGCAGGGCTCTGTAACCTTTGCCATAATATTGATACACTTGAGGGCACACGAGAGTGTGGCTGATTATATAATGCCTAAAATATGCTCGGAGCTCTGCTATTGATCAGGATAGAGAAACTGAAGGCATAGATGTAGATGATGTAGATCCACATCTAAAAGGTGGAACCACTTCCACTGTCTTACAACACCTTTTGACCCTGATTATCATGCCATTTGGTGAAAATGTAGAGGCTCACATGGGGATGATTTATAAGAATTTCGGTGATCTAATATCCTGTTTTCTTTAGTCCTGTGGTCACAGAGCATGTGGATGACATCATCTTTATTGTAGGGTAGTGACAGGCATATGAAGGGGGTTGACTCCAAAGATTGGTTGTTTTGTCCATTTTGGGGACATAGTGCAAGGGAAGTTTCCTTCCTTGGAAAAACAATCACTATGAAAGTTTTTAAAAATAGACTTTAAGCACAGCTGCAGCATGCCTGGATAATAAATGCTTGTAATTTCTGCATATCAATGATCCATTAAGCAGAGAAAATGTCTGATCCCTGCTAATCATTTAACAGTCTCAGTAAGGTGCAGGATTCTCTCTTTCCCTTCACTGTCTACTAAACTCTGGCCTAAAATAAATGCTAAGAAGAAGAATAAAGTGTTTGCTAACCACAAGCATTATAGAGACTGAAACAGCACTTTCTCTCTTGCCACGACACCCAATCCATATGTCCACACACGCTTCAAACCAGCTTTGCTCTTGTTAATAATGGAGTTTGTGATCAAGTGAAGTGTGCTGTATGGATGGGACTAATGAGGCCCAGGCCATCTGAGTGCAGACTATCTGCAGTGGCAGTATGTGTGTGTGTGTGTGTATAAAGTTGGTTTGGAGGGTGTTGCAGGCCCATTTCCAGAGAGTCTCTCTCTCACACACACACATACACACACAGGGGCCTTGTGCTGTGCTTTTTAATGACGCTGTTTGATCTGCCACCCGGGGCCAGGCTACCGCTCCCTTATTCCCACGCAACAGCGGGGTGAGGTGGGACGGAAGGTCCCAGCATTTGCTCAAGAACCCCATATATTAAAGCTGCTGCCAAAGGACACACCAGTTTGTAAACATACCATAGCCAGGACCTGGATGAGCACGTACATCCACACATACACTCACCGCATACATCCCATATGGAGCTCAAAACCCCAAACACCTCTTAACACGTCAGTTGCTTTTACAGCCAGTAGCATTCTGAGGTTTGCCTGACCAGAAAATTCTGGGCAGGCAGAGAGAGGTGGTTGCTGCTGATATCATGAAATGAACTCCTCAAAAAGCTATTGGCCTCAGTGTTTACAGAGCAGTTCAGGGGGGCCTGCTACTTTGGGGTTAAGGTTTTGACAGTCTAATGCTTCTCGGCCTTGTTCTCCTGTGCAGATGGATTGATGTGGAAGCAGCCTATAGTACATCTCAGTCACTGTTCTATGATCTCACTGGTTGCTCCTGTCACTGCTGGAGTGAAAGAAAGGTGACTTGAGCAGCACGGCTTATTGGCTACCTTTAGCCAGTGAGCTATACATTCTGGGAACTGTAAAATGGAGGAATGCAGTGAAGTCACCCTGGAGCTATTTCCCAGCCTATAAATGTGACAACATACCCTCTCACTCCTTCTGTCCCCCTTTTTTCTCTTGTTGCTTAAACCCATTTGTAATAGGCCACTTTGTCCAGTACACTTGGCCTCCAGCTTTAATCCTGGAGCCCAGTGGGTTAGCTCGAAGCCTAACCAACCGATGACTTTGGCACGAGGATGAAAGAACCAAGAGGTCGATGGTGCAAGTTCCAGTTCCTACTGAGACATAAGCCATGATGATGAGCAGTGGGAACCTGACCAAAGTGAGCTCACTGTTTGTCACACAGAGGAGTTATTAAAAGTGACATGTACTTTGGCCAGGGACATTGATTGTTCTCTGATTCGTGATAAAAACATGTTGGGGCCATTACTGAAAATCAGATTCCAATTGTCACTGATGAATTTAAGGTTTACGCTCACATGGCTGTCTAGACAGTTTTCTGTTGACCCCTCAGGGATTTATAGCCATCACATAACAGTCATGTGCATTTTGAGCCCTCCCATTACAGCCCGCGGGAATGGAGCCATTTGATTGGTGGGATTTACTCAAGATTATTAGCCTGAATCTTCAAGTCATGATATTGCATTTTAATGGATCTCAGTCCAACTTCAGTCATGACTATAAAAGAAGAGAGCTTAGATAGTGTGTGAGCACACGCTTACAAATTGCCCATGGGATGTTTCCATTTAACTGAAGGTCAAGGAGGGCCAAGCTTTCAATTTACTGTAAATCCTCTCCTCCTGTGATGTAATCGTCTTTATATGAGCAGCACTCACAATTCTAAAAATAAGTCATTTTATGAGTCATGTTAAAGTTAGCATGCTAACATGTCCAAAATGGGCAAATGAAGCTAGCATCTATTATGTACACATCTTTAACTTGTTGTATATGTATTTAATCATACTACCGATTAGCATTAGCATGTTGCACTGAAAACTATGAAGAGGTCCCACTGGTGCTTCCACAACAATGATGCACACATCACAAAGAGTGTGGCCTTACTTGGAGCTGAGGCATCGTCTGAGGGAGTAGGAGGCTCCACCACCGCAGGTACGAGAGCATTCACTCCACGAGCCCCAGGCATCCCACAGCGTGTCCCTGTCCTCCTCTGACCGGGCCGTCCGTGAGCTCTACACACCAGAAAGAAGAGGAGAATGATCAGGTTCTAGGTGCCCCTTTAAATGACATCTGGTAGAGATAAGAGATCCTGTGCCTGTTTGAAACTAATCAGCCATAGGTTGAAAACAAGAGACCTAATTTCTATAAGCTGCTGAAAACAAAACAAGGGTGCATGTGACAGGATGAAAGAGGTAGTTAGAGGAAGAAGCTTAACTTCTGACCTCTGTGCATATGACAGACATACAAATGTCTGAGTCATGCTTCAGATTATGAAATCCACTGTTAAAGTTAGGGCCACACTCGTGCACCTCTCTCTCTGTCTCTGTCTCTCTCTCTTGCATTGTGCTGTGTTTGGCAGTAGATGTAGGAATATTACTCCAGTGCCCAATATCAATATTATGAGAAGATAAATTTTTGTGACGGCGAGGACAAGGACTCAAATCTCATCATTTTAATCTCCTCTTTGCCGTGTAAGGTCTTTTGTGTTTGCAGGATTGGATTTTCACTGGCAGTGTTGGGCAGTTGGGTCATCTGTATCGTTTCCATCCTTACATCTTCTAAATACTAGGCCTAACTTAGGTTAAAAGGGTAGAATTCAGAAGATCAGCTTGAAAACTAGCTCAGTGAGAAATGAAAAACTGGTTAAATGGATGAAAAACATTTGAAAAAAAAAACTTGGAACTTGGAAGTAACAGTGGGACAAATCATCCACCTCCTGCGGCAGCAGGAATGTGGCTCAGTAGACCAGAGGTGCAAACACATTCAATAAAATAATCTGCCATTCAGCTGCCCTCTAAAAAGAAAATGATCATTTTCCACCTACAGTAGGCAGACTTTGGTGTCAGCAAACCAAGGAATAGAGCAGCTACTGTGTGTGTTAGACAGCCTAACGCTATGAACACCAGATTGTGTTCAAAAATCCAAATCCTGCAGATGAATAAACTTCATGTTTAACACCTGCTCTAAAAATCATTTGAACCCACTGAGCTGATACGTACTTGACAAAAAGGTGCACAGATTTAAGAAGGAACTCAAGTTATTCTGACCTTTTCCTAACAGCGTGGCATTGTACTAGGTCTACAAAGATGAATGAAAAACAGATATGAGGGTAATAATACAGCCTTGATTATTTTCTTTGGTCCGTGGTAGCAAAAACAGCCACACAGTGCAGAAAGGTCTGCTGGGTTCACGTTATTAAAAGTGCGTTGGGACTGATATAAATGGCTGTCAGTGCTCATGACGCCTGAGGAACAGCAGAGGGGAACCCAAACACACAAGGCCAGCGAAGCATGCAGCCAAACATATCGGCAGCGGCGCTACTTTCTGCACGGGCCAACTATTTCAATGTTTGGATCACGGTAAATAAACACAGGCTGTGCTCTGGGCAGCCGGTTAGCACACCACCTTAACTCTCCTTTGAAAAGCAATCAGTGAATTTTGCACTCAATTACAACTGTAGAGCTGTGTGTGCGAGGTCAGGAGAGCCGGAGGCTGGAGGAGAGAGAAAAAGAGAGGAGGGGAAGCAGATGAAGGATGGATGAGGACGGAGATGAAGAGGTTGTTTGGCCGGCTGCACTGCTATTGTTCTCAATGGAGGCGGAGGAAGACAAGGCTCCACTAGTCCTGCTGGGCTTTGGATTCAATAATCAGAAGGCTCAGATATCCACTTGGAGTCTTTCTAACCCTCCATCACCACATGACCCACCTCTCCGGCTCTGATCCCTCCAGGATTTTTATTTGCACTGGCCTGTATGCTCCACGGAGGGACTCAGACTTAGACTTTGTGGCTGTCACACCCCACATTTTCACATTTGTTACAAACGGGGAAATAAGCACATGATAAACGATGACTGATCTCCATGTTTTGAGCTATTCCGGATTCTATTTGAGTCACCTGTCAGCAGCTGAGACTAAGTACATTTTCCTTGAAGATGGAAAACTTCTAAAAGAAACCCGACTCCGGTGCCTTCTTCTGCAGACTGCGTCAATATACATACGATGGATGGCCTTTACAGTCGGCACGACACATGATATTTGCACATCTGCTGAATCCCTTGTCATGCGCGTCGGGCTGCACGGCACCACACTCGCTGTCATGCTGTGAGGCAGTCACTGCAGTGGAACAGGGAGCACTAAATGCACAGATATAGCTGGCCTGAGCATACAACTAGGTGGACTCCAGAGAAAGCTCCAGTGACACACAGTCATAAAATCCATACAATACACGCATTACAGTGAAGGTTCTCTGACCAGATAAATAGAACACTATACCCAATGAAATCTGAGTAAAACTGACAGTACCAGAATGAGAAGAGCCATCACCAAAAGCTTGCAGGATAAAAGTTCTGCCTCCATGTCTGTGCCTGTATCCTGATGTGCGATGCACTGCACTCCTCTGCAGGTCGTGTGTCCTCTCCGCCTGCCGTCTCCTCTCTGACTTGATCCCGTTCTTCCTCGTGAGTAACTTTGGAGAAGTTGAGGAAGGGATGGAGGGGAGAAGGGGGGGAGTGTGTGTGATGTGTTGGGGGAAGTAATCGTGGCAGGAGGGAGGGAGGGAGGATCGGAGCCCCACGAGTCCTCAGGTCTGGCACACTAGCCAATCAATAAAACGGGCCTCAGTCAAGCGTGCTAGTACAAACAAGGAGCTGGGCCAGCTGCAACTTCACAGCTTCACACGTTTGTGTGTAAGTGTGTGTGTGTCAGACAGTTGGAATAATGGCAGACAGACAACTGTAAACCAATTTTCTTCTTTCCATTTCTTCTCCTAATATCTCAAATTTCTGTCTCACATGTTTCTTTTTTTTTTCTTATTCCACTCGCTCTCGTGCCACTGGTTCTCACTTCTTTTTCAGCTTTGGACATTTTGATCCATCTTATTTTCCAGCAGAGAAAAAAAAACATTTCAGTCACTCTGGAAAGTCACTCTGGAAACACAGAAATGGGTGACTTCAAACACTCGACAACACATTTGACATCACATGACTCCATCTGCAGCTCCAGCCTGTGTTTTGAGAAATCCATGTAAAATCATATGACACAGTCTGATCACTGAAGCTATCAGGATAGACTTTTTTACAGCCATGGTGACTTATTTTTTGCTGCTCCTTTATGAGCTGAGGGTCTACTTCAATAGAGCCTTTCATAACATCTGGCAGTTTAAGCCGGTGAACATTTACACTGTGGAGGTGGGGAACAAGCCAGGTGTCCCCCGGAGGGACAAATCCTCTGGTTGTAGAAAAAAAAAACACACCCAGTTAAGATGGACAGCTCTTGGCACAGAGGGAATATAATACACACTGAGTGGCTTTCCAGTTTCTTTTTAAAAAAATCTTAAATTGAACATTAGAAATAAAGCAGTCAGAGTTGGTGCCAACCCTTGATGTGACTCACAAGGTAGCCAGGCTATCATTCAGGCATTCAAACCCCCCTGACGTTCCAAAGACAATAAAAACCCTGTGCCCTTCAAATCAAGACTTCCCAATCAAACACCAAATCAAAAACCACATAATTGCTATCAATTAAGGCTGCGAGGAATGTGCTGCACTCCAGAGCAAACAGCCAGCAACTCTAATCACAACATCGCAGCACAACACACACACACACACACACACACTGTTTTTATGTTTGACACAGCAGACCAGCCTTGCTGACAGTATAGGACGGTATGATTTGGTGGAAGAGGGATGTCTGTGTGAATTCCATGAATTGAGGAAAACACACACTAAAACTCTCCATCCACTTAAAAACAGTGTGTTCTGCACAGCCAGCAGGGAGGGACGCTTTCGCAGTCTGACACAGGCCTTACAACCCCCACGCAGCCTTAATCCGTAACCTTCTGATATTTGCTTTCAGAGGAAATCCTTCTCATATTTGCGAATGTGCGACTACAGAAAATAAACCGCGGCATCAGTGATGTTCAAACTAAACACAGGAGGAGGAAATGAATGTGTCTGACTGACACAAGCTTGGAGCCAGTTCTCTACCACAACATTGTTGGAGGTGTCTCCTCACCCTTTAAACAACAATCCATGAAGATGATGAGGTGAGAAAACATAATAGTGCATTGTTTTGAAGGATTATTCTGCTCTATTAGACTTTAGATCTCTCTATTTTAGTCTCTGTTGGTTCTTATAACACCATATGCTCCAAAGTAATCACTGACATCTGGAAACAAGGTCAACTTGTGGCTGACATGGCCAGAAACACACACACAACACCCTTGTCAGATTATCTAAAACCCTCTATTTAGAGGTAAAAGTGAAATCAAGTGGATCCAAATGTCGGAAATGGTCCTTTACAGTTTCCCTTGTGTACATTATCTGTTGAAAGGAAGCCCGGCTCTGATCATGTGATGGCTACTGGCCCTTTCTAACCTCTTTTTAGCAGTATTTCAGGATTTGGAATTCATTTGTAATAATAATATTATGCCATAAATGTAATCAATGTGATAGATGGATAGAATCTTTTTTGAAGGAAGATGTGGTTGGTAGGTGCTGTGCATCATGATCTCAACAACCATTGGTGCAACCTTTGCAGCCAACAAATATCATGCCTCCGGGCATATAAGAGACACATCCCCTTTGAAGGAGGCAGCTCTCATCATCAGTCTGTCCATTGGGGTCATAGGTGGAGACAGGGACAGAGCGACCCAGACCTCCCTGCCTTCACCAGCTTCCTCCAGCACCTCCTCCAAAGCTAACTTGTAGATGCAATCCCTCCTTGCAGTTCCTGGGTCAGCTTCATGGCCAGATCCACCTTCTCTTAGATGTGGAGGAGCAATGGACATCTGAAGTTCTTATCTGATCTCAGAGTGAGGGGGCTTTGTGGACTCATAACCCACAGGGTCCATGATATGGGTCGAGTGCATTGTTGGTGATGTCCCACTGGGAGGAGACCCCAGGGAAGACCCAGGACACGGTGGAGAGACTATGTCTCTCGGCTGGTCTGGGAACGTCTCAGGCTTCCCCCGGAAGAGCTGGAAGAAGTGTCCGGTGAAAGGGAAATCTGGGTGTCCCTGCTTAGACTGCTGCCCCCGCGACCCGGCCCCGGATAACCGCTCGAAAATGGATAAATGGGGGATGGCAGGTGATGGGTAGTTCCCGGTTTCAGCAGCAGAAAATCAGCCCGTGATTTTGAAATTTATGATAATTAATATAAAAATTCTTTTGGAAAAATCTGTTTTGTGAAGACACAATGATCTTTGAAAGCCAAAAAAATGTTTTTGAGCCAGGAAGTGAGGTTGAGGTTGTCCACTGTCCAAATATTAGCCTTCAACTAGGAGCCATCATGTATTAAGCTGTACCACAGCTCTAAATTACTACAGTCACATTGGCAGCTATTTCTTCTTCCCTTTTTTCCCTAAATAATATATTCAAGTGAACAACTGGCAATGTAAGTGGTATTTTTTACATCATACGTCACCATATACATGTGTTGTTGAGGCTTATTGAGAGGAAACGATGTAAGCTAAATGTGCTTGTTGTTTTCACTTTCTGACATAATGATGGAAAACCAGCCAATCAGTTTAAAAAAAACATGCCAGCACTGCTTCTATCATCGCTCACTGTCGGGTAAATCGACACTAGGAAAGCTCTCTCATGCTAAATGTTTTTTAGGTCTTGTAAAGGGTCAACAAGTTGGCTTTCCAAGCAGCAGAAGTTTTAACTGATCCCTTCCTCTACTCCTCTGTGGCGGAATAAAGGGTCAAATTAAAAGATTGCCATATTATGAGGTGATGACCTGAGCTAACAGTCCCAGAGTTCTCAGAAGGAGAGACAAATGAATCTAAAGTTACCACCGGCTGACGTTAGGTTACATTAGAAAGCTCAAACCTTTTGGCTCCCACGAGGAGACTTAAATGGTTTAGGCGGGATAAATGGTAGCCTCCCCCACCACCCCCGCACGACGACGCATGTGCTCCAGGCATGATTTACACCAAAGCCATTGTTTAAAAAGCTTTCTGGGCCACAGTATAAAATGTTTTACCAGGACAAGGGTTTTACGATTTGCAGCTGAAAATCAACCACACTTCCCCATCCCACCAAAACCAGGGGATTAAAATGAAGATGTAATTCCCTGACAATCAGCTCAATCCAATTTAAGCCAGATGGGAGGAGAGCTGAAAAATGGCAGCTCCAATAAGAAGTATTCCATCTAAAAGTTGTAGAATTTAATATTTCGCTCCCCTCCTTAATTATTTACTATCATGTAATACTTGATGGGAAGTTGGATCATTGGATCAAGCGATAGCACTATCTGCTTTCAGTATTTGGTGTTAATCTAAAGATGATAGATTTACACATCCATAAACACACCTTCTGAGGATACTGTATCATAGTTTAGGTGGGAGGAAATGTAGCGCTTCATGCTCAGCCGTGGGATAAATAATGTGCAGACTTGGCCTCTAACAGACCCATCTCTGCTGGCATAGAGTCTAGGAGTTCTTCTGACTGAACTCCCCACAGCTCTACGGAGGAAGACATTTGTTCTGCCTGGATATTGGTCCCAGAGTTTTTTTTTTAACAGCATGAATGAAAACAAAATGATTTGTTTCTCTGAATAGCAAGCACATACTAAGGTCTTGTCAGCCTTCATTGCCCCGGAACAATCAGTGGAGGTTATGCTGGATGGCTTACAGCAGTTTCAACATTTAAAATGGTGAATTTATTTTACTGTTCAGCCAGGCCAAGGAATATACAACAAGGTTAGGAGCAGTATACTGTAAATTAAAATCTAAAACAGAGTGCAGCTGGAACTAATGGGAATGTCATTATGAACCAGAGCACTGGACAGACTGTACCACATAGAAGATGTGAAAGAAAATGTAAGGGTATCATCAAGCAGATGGCAAAAACTGCAGTTCCTCAAATGACCACCAGAGGGTGTAAAATTTAGTATTTTTGTTTCTGTTTATAATATATAACAGTCCTGTTATTAAATAAAGGCATGTTTATTTTGAGTCAGTTATGAGTGCTGAGGGGAAGACCAATAGGATGACGCCATTTAAAATGCTGTGTATGTAAGGAATTGCCCTAGCTGCTGACCGACAGAAAGTGGTGGGGGCTTCCGGTCCACGGGCCGTTCCCCCCACTGGCAGTGACCACGCCTGGTTTCTCCCGTGATCCCTTGGGACTGGAGGACTATTTGTACACTCATCTGCCTTCTCCTCGTCGCCAGATCGTCTTAGCGGATTTCCCTAGCGTTCCAGCATTCTTTCGGATTACTCTTCTGTGTGTATTACCCTTGTTCATACCTTTGCCTAGCCGGACTGATTCCCTGGTTTTGGACTTTGTTTGGATTCTCACTGTTGGTGAGCTTGCCTTTCCCCTGCCTGTACTGTCGTTCCATTGCCGAATCTCTGCCTGGACTACATAACTGTAGGTTATTAAAGTAATGCGAAGTATCTACACTGCTGGAATTAGTCTTAAGATCTTTTTAACCCCATAGCTTTCCCAGAATGAGAGGATTTTTTTACATGTAAAAGTTGAGTTGATAAGTCTTTTAGGCTGTGTCTGTTGATGGTGAGTGTACATAGTTGTCATAGAAGTGGAGAATATACAACTATGCCATCTGAAAAGCAATCGTTTCCTGACAGAAAAGGACTTTTTTTTATAAAAAAAGGAACCAAACCTCTACTCATGGCATAATATTTTATAATAATTTACTGTACTCTTTATAGTGACATACTGAATAAGCCAGTAACCACAATCTGATCCCACCTGAGCAAGCCTCTAAAAGTC